>NW_027187374.1:4840670-4912161 GCF_028583685.1 Petaurus breviceps papuanus | reverse complement strand
GGGAAGATCTTTGGGAGGTGGCCCTCCCTACCGAACCTCGAGGCTTGTTTGTTGGTTTGGAGGAAGGCAGCCTGGTGAGAGCCAAGAAACAAAGAAATTTTTGAAATCCATCTCTTGGTCTTTTAGGGGCTCAGCATGGAACTCCTACTGCAGTAGAGCTGAAATTGTGCTGTCCTTTTGATGAAAGGATTTGGTGTGATCACCCTCACATCTAGGGCTGGTTCCCAAAATGGGTGGTGTGCGTAATTGATGTTTGGCTGGGATAGGGAAACTGAGGGGAGGGGAGAACGGTCTAGCCTAGGAAGCACAGTGTTTGGAAAGGACCTTTCAGACACTTAGCCAACTCTTTGCTTTCTCTTCCTAATTTGCTCGTATCTTTTTTTGCCCACTCATTGCTTTCTCTTCCTAATTTGCTCGTATCTTTTTTTGCCCACTCGTTGCTTTCTCTTCCTAATTTGCTCGTATCTTTTTTTGCCCACTCGTTGCTTTCTCTTCCTAGTTTGCTCGTATCTTTTTTTTTTTCTTGCTTCAATTGTATCGATGCGTTTCCACTGGTTTTCTGTTTCTCTGGCCCACTTTTGTTTGTCATTTTATCGTTTCCGGTCTGGATCACCTGTATTTTAAGTCCTAGAAGGTAAAATTGCAGATAATTAACGCTTGCCTTTTTAAAAAGGTCTCTGTCCTGGTGGCACCTGTGATTCACCAGTTCTTTTAGAGAAAGGTACTGAGTGAAAATTAGCAGGAATTAATATAGATTATGAATTGTCTAAGCAGGAATAATTTTTTATTAAAAACACCGAGATGTCTGAGTAATGATACAATTCTGGAGAAATCAAATGGAGTTTTCTACAGAAGGACTGATTTCTGTAGAAAAAAAGGTATCATTGTATTAGAGAGGATTGAGTTGCTTTATTTCTTAATTTCTAATTAGTAGGGTTCTTTTGGATAAAATGCCATGTGGGGTTTTAGAATTCTTAAAGCACTTTATGCAGTATTTTCTTTGTGAAGGGAAGTATAATAGCTACATGTTATATTTCCTTACATACACACGTACACACATATGTATGTGTATTTGGAATAGAAGTAGACCTAGCATTTGTTTTTATTCCTGTGGAAGCAGTGTTTTTTGGTGCCAACTCTTTTGAAAGTAAAATGGTTCAGTTTATTTTGTCAGACTTCCCTACTTCAGAACTTTATGATTTGTCTTTTGCACAGCACCTGGAAGGTTAAATGTTAAGTGTATTTTGCTGCAGAATTGGGATGGCACTTTCCGTTTCCTGTTGAAATGTGAAATCCATTGTTGCTGTCATGGATATAAATCTTACTCATGGCATGAAAATTCTATTTTGAAAGTAAATCACTGACTGGAAAATTTACCACTATCTGTTTTTTGTTACCTAAAGCTCACTCAAATTGTTTGGTAAAACTAGGGCTTACCATAGACTGCTAGAAAGCTACTCATTTTTAAAATAATTTTATTGTTCATTCCTTTTTCAGTATCTCTTTGGAGAGCCTTTCTTTAGGTGAAAGCAATCACATTTTGATCAGTCCAATGAAATGTCTTAATTAGGTTTAATCAGTTGTTTTATTATAGATATATTTTTCCCTAGAATTCATTGCTAGGTCTATTTTGTATTGTACATTAAAATTCATATTCTTTTCCCTGAAATTGGAACTCTCATACAGCCATATAAGGAAGGGACCTTTGAGATCACTTAATCTAACCCCCTCCTTTTAAAGACAAGGAAACCTTTTGTGACTTATCCTAGGTTACAAAGGCAGTATAGTTCAAACCCAAATCTTCTAACTTTAAAATCTAAAGTCCTTTACCAACCCTGCTCTTTTTTCAGATTTCCCCATGCCAATTTTAGAAATCCTCTGGTAAAATTGAACAGGTTTTGGGGGTGCTGTGACCCTGAGAATGCCAAGGCAGAGTTGCCTGGAATGAATTCACACACTCAAGCCTTCTCTTAGTCAAATGGCAAAAAAGTTTATTGTAATGCTTTAGCAAAAGTGGGCAAGGGTCCTTATAGAGTCTTCAAGAGATTGAGGATTGCAATGTGGTTTATATGGAATAGGAGCATGGGAAAGGAATGCCAGGGATATTAATTAGGTAAGCTAAGGGTCCAGGTGTCTTTGGGAACTGCAGATGGGAAAATGTAGGGAGTATACCAGACATTGAGGGAGATGTCAGAGGCATGGAACTTGGGGGTCTGGCAGGAGAAGGACTCCTTGGGTCAGTCACCCCTCTGTCTGTTCTGATAACAGAATGTGTTCTGCAGCAAGAGAAAATTTTCTCACAGGACAAAGCCCTACTGAGAAGTTGGGAGGCTTCCAGAGACATGATCATAGGGTCGGCCCGAGCACCCTTTGTCAAGATCATGTATATTCAATGTACCTACTATTTTTTGCTTAGGTAGAGCTATAACCACTAGAAAGTAGTTGATAGATTAAACTATGAATCAGTGATGTTGCCACATCTCCTTTCTGCAGCATTTCTAAGTACTCTTTTCTCTTCCCTTGGATTCTATGACTCTATTCTTTTTGTTCTCCCTTCTACCTTTCTAATCATAAAAAAGGCTTTTTGGCAGAGTGGAAAGAGTACTGGCTTTGTTGGCAGCTAGGTGGCGCAGGGTCTGAATACTGAGTCTGAAGTCAGGAAGACATTCAAAATGTAGCCTTAGACTCTAGCTATGTGACCCATATGACCAGAAGTCACTTAACCTCCGTTACCCCACCTGGTACCCAGGTTGTAGTAATGAAGATACGGTGAGAGCCTGGCGCAGAGTAGGTGCTCTATAAATGCTTATTCCCTTCCCCAGCACCTTCTGAAGACCTGGGTTCAGATCCTGCCTGTCACTATTGAAATCTCTATGATTTCCATTTTCTCATGAAAAAACAAGGGAGTTGGACTAGATTAAATTTATCTGACTGAGGTCCTTTCCTGCTCTAAATTTTATTTCTAAGTTCTTCCTCTGTAGGTATGTGGAGATCATCCTAATTACACATATTCTCTCCTTTTTGAATCCACTTTTATGGGAATCATACAGATTCCCTTATCTATGTTTAGCTGATATCTCTGCCTGAGATTTAGTCCTACATTTCCACTTGCCTGCTGGATATCTCAACTGACTTGCACAAACATTTATTAAAGATCTAATGTGTATACATATTTATACTTAGTCTCTAGGAGAGATGAAAAGATTACATAAGTCTCTGCATGGATTTCAGTATCTATTGATAGGATCTGACATGAACACAAATAATTAATACAAAATAGTAGTTAGAAGAATGGATGAATGCTTTTGCCAGGCACTATGCTTAGTGCTGGGGATGTAAATATAAAAGCTATGGCCATTTCTTTCCTCTAGGAGCTTTCATTTTAGTGGTGGAGATAACACACTTAGAGGAGTGGTGGCCAGGGAAAGGTTAGAAGTTATCTCGTAGATTGGGCTCAGCTAACTTTTTCTGTAAAAGACTAGATAGTAAATATTTTAGGCTTTGTGGGCCAAAAGACAAAATCAAGGATGTTATGTAGGTACTTATATAACAAAAGAAAATAAATTTCCACAAACTTTTTATTGGCGAAATTCAAAATATTATAATTGAATATAATTTTTTAATAATACGAGTCTACTAATGAGAAGAATACAATTATTCTGGGGAGGATAATACTTAATTGGGGTTCAGAGTTAACTGTTACTTATCATCAAAATCAATTAAAAATAATCAAACATTTATTAAGCACTTACTAATTGTACCTGGCACTGTGCTAAATGCTACAGATACAAAAAGAGGCAAAAGCCCCTGGCCTCAAAGAGTTTATAATCTAATGGGGTAGCCAACATGCAAACACATTCAGGATAAATAGGAATAATAAACAGGTTTATATATAAACAGGGAATTAAGAGGGGTTGGAAAAAGCTTCCTGTAAAAAATGAGGTTTTAATTGGGACTTCAAGTCAAAAAAGCCAGTAGTAGGTGGAGATAAAGAAAAGGATTCCAGGCTTGGGGGGCAGCCAGAGAAGAGGGTAGGAGGCAAGAGATGGAATATTTTGTTCATGGACCAGCAAGGATGCCAGCCAGCATCACTGAGGTGAAGAGTATGTGGTGCAGGAGAATGATGTAAGAAGACTGGAAAGGCAGGAGGAGACTAGGTTATATAGACTTTCAATACCAAATAGCATTTTGTATTTAATTCTAGAGGCAAGAGGCAGCCACAGGAGTTTAAGAAGGCCGAAGGTGACTGTACATTAGGAAAATCACTTTGATATCTTAATGGAGGATGAATTGGAGTGGGGAAAGACTTAAGGCAAGCAGACCCACTTGCAGGCTCAGGGTGATGAGGCCCTACCCCAGAGAGGTGGTAGTGTCAGGAGAGAAGGGGGCATATTGACTATGGATTGGTCATGGGAATGAGAGATACTGAGTAGTCAAAGATGATACTGGGTTGTGAGCTGAGGGACTGGGAAGATGGTATTAACTTCTACAGTAATAGGGAAGTAGGTGGGAGCAGAGGGAGAAGATGATGAATTTGTTTTTGGGCATACTGAGTTTAAGATGCCTACTGGCCATCCAATTCTAAATACCTGAAAGGCTGTTGGAAATTAGAGGTTGTAGGTCAGCAGAGAGGTTGGGGGAGGATGGGTAGATTTGAGAATCATCAGCATATGGATCCATGGGAGCTGATGAGATGACCAAGTGAAGTGGTATAAAGGGAGAGGGTCATACATGATTGTAATGGAAACAGCACTTTCCAACCCTTTAAACAGAAATATGAGTAGTTGTAGTTATTATACTGAATTATGGAGGATCACAGCAAAGTTCCATAGAATAATGTTTGAATAGTACTTTAAAATAGGGGACATTCCAGGTATAGGAAATGACATATAAAAAGGCGTAACAATAAAATACAACATAGATTATGTTAATATGCAGTTTTCTGTCAGTATGCAACTTGTAGGGATCCTTTGTAAAATTTAATGGCCCCAGTTTTTGTTCGCTGGTCCAGGACCAGAGAATATATAGTATGTACACAAATAAGTAAATAGAAGATAATAGATCATTTGTGGTGGGTGGGGTCGAGAGAGAGAACACTAATAACTGGAAGTAATTAATGGAAGTGTAGCTTCTCATCACAGCCTTGAAGTAATAAGATAAGGATTCAGAGACATGGAGTTGCAGGACTACCCTCTGTATCAGCAATGCCATATTCACAATGCCTATAGAGATTACAAATATGCTGATATAATTATCCATCACAAAATACGTCAGGTTTGCCATTTGGGGAAATAAACTAGAAAATTTATTAAGATACCAAAAGACTGAGTCCCAAAACCAGAAAGTGAAAGCCATCAGAGTAGTTATGACATTGGCACAGGTAGATAAAGTAGAAAGCACCCACATTTTCAAGCCTTTAAAACAGAACAGGCTACCTCAGGCAAAGGTCCTCCTCTCCCCACTCACAGCAACCACCCAGCGCGCTCCCAGCAGCTCCGGCCCCTGGCAGTCCTCAGCAGGAGTCCTTAGCAGAAAGTCCTGCTCCCAGCAGCTCCAGCCCCTGGCAGTGCTCAGCAGGGGTCCTAACTCAAAAAAAAAAAAAAGGCAACCGCTGCCAACCTCCAACCGCAGGACCGTTAGCTCAGCTTTCACTTTTCTCACTTTCCGCTTTCTCTTGCTCTGCTATGTCAGCACGTCCATGGGGCATGGAAGATCTTTAAATCCCATAACCCTTACACCCTCCATAGAAAACTTCAATCAGCACAAGACTCAATTTGTGTATAAATTTAGTAGAAATGGCAAGGTAGAAAGGAGGTAGAAATGACAAATTTGGCAAGCCCAGGAAGGTTAATGGTGGTAAGTAGGTCACCAAAGTCATGGAGAAAGTAGGAGGGGGGTTGTGGGAAGATGTTAGCTTGTTAAGATCCTAGATCCTCCGAGATTAGCATGGTACCATTCTATTAATTGATAAATAGAATCACCTCTAGTCAGAGCACCCAATCCAAGAATCCTAGAAGGACCCCCAAAGTCCTAAAGAGATCCTGGAACAGAGAAAGTATTGGACAAAGTAGAGAGGGTCAGAGTTCAGTCAGCACTGCCTGAAGTCTTTGGTACAGTTCCAGCATTCATGGCCTCAGCTCTGCAGTACCCAAGACCAGGCAAGCCCAGCCCTCAGGGAATGCTTGTTGGACTTTTGAGGTTTTCACCACAGTCTTTCATGACACTCCCTGTCCAACCTGAACCTTTCCCAAGCCCACAGCTGGCTGCTTGAGAACTTTCCCAGCTGTTCTAGTACTAGGAAACAAGGCCTGAGATCACCCCAAGTCCCAAAAGGGTCCAAACCCAGTCCGAGCCTTGCAGAGAGTAGTCTCAGGGCATTCCAGGCAAGAGTCCAGTACAATACCAGTGGCCCCAGCCCCGCTTCTAGAGAAGGATCCTAGACAAAGGCTAGCCAGAACAGTCCCCTGAAGCCTGTTGTGGGAGCCTACCGACTGAGGGATAGGACCTAGTGAAGACTACAATAAGGACAGGTCCTAGAATCCAATGACAAGAAGAAGCCTTAGACATAACCCAGTACTGGAACAATTCTTAGATCACGGTTAATTCCTTCCAGTTATTAGTGTGTGTGCTCATTCTCTCCCTCCTCTCCACAAATTATCTAATTATTATCTTCTGTTTACTTAATTTGTGTACGTGACATCTAGTACCCAGCACAGTGCCTTAACCATAGTAGATTCTTAATATTTGCTGAATTAAACTAAGCCCTACTGAATTTTAATTCAGACGTCCTATCTTCATATTTAAAACCCTAGACAATCTGGTATTACTCTACCTTTAATGCTGCCTCATCATTACTCTTCTTTTACTCTATTCTCCAAGCACACCAACATGCCTTTGTGATTTTGTTCATGCTATTCCAGAACTATGCCTGAAATGTACCCCACCCTTCCTCTGCTGATTTTGTTTTATGTTCAAAATTTTCCCTAATACATCAATCGCCTTGGTACAAATTCATGTTCTCAAAACAAGTCTTATAACAGAACTTATTATAGAGGGAATTCTTATTAAAGTTTGACTATGGTGGTCTCTGCAGTACTTCCCAGCTCTGAGATTCTATAATCCCTGTTTGTAGAAGGTAAAAGGAGTGCTATGTTGAAGGGTTTTAACCATGTTGCTAGGGGCTCATGAGGGAGGTGTCTGTGTGAGACTTTGTTTTCACTGTTTCACAGAAAGGGCAGCAGTTTGGGAGTTTGGCTGGATATTTTCCATTTGCCCCCTTTTGTAGAGAAATGTTAAAAGGAGAAATAATTTTATGTTAAATTAATATGCTAATATCCAAGTGATGAATTGGTCTACAAAAAGGAGAAGAGTTCCAAATTAGAAAGGCAAAAATCATAGATTAGAACTGGTTGGGGTGATTTGGAATTATTTATTTTAGCACATCTTAAACTGAAGAACTGGAAATGAAGTACCTCTCCATACCCCTCCAGCATAACTTCCTAAACATTAAACTAGGAGTTCTTAGCCTTTTTTTAATGTCATAGATGACTTTGACAGCTTGATGGACTCCATTCTTACAATATTTATTTAAATTCATAATGGAAGGAAATGTATAAATTCAGTTAGAGCTTATTGAAAATGTAATTTTTTTTCCCATGCAAGTTCACCACTGACTCTTTCAAATTTGATCATGGACCTAAGTTAAGAACTCCTACAAATCTTTGACTTAATGTCTCTGAAATCATGTTTACTGTGTTATACGTCAATCAGTAAATATTTAAGCACCTATGTGCCAGGTGCAGTGCTAAGGTCTGGGGCTACAAAAAGAGGCAAAAAAAAATAGTCTTTGCCCTCAAGGAGCTTGATAATAGTCTAATATGGGTGGCTAGGTGGCATAGTGAATAGAGTACCAGCCCTGGAATCAGGAGGACCTGAGTTCAAATGCGGCCTCAGACACTTAATACTTACTAGTGGTGTGACCTTGGGCAAGTTGCTTAATCCCAATTGCCCTCCAAGAAAAAGCTTAAAAAAAAAATAATAGTCAATTGGGGAGACAATGTGCAGACAGATAACTTACCAAGGAAGCTATTTATTGGATAAATAGGTAATAATTAATAGAAGGAAGGTACTGGGTAAGACTTTCTCTGTAAAAGGTTGGATTTTAATTGGGACTTAAAAGAAGTTGGGGAGGTTAGTAGTCAGAGTGGTGGAGGAGGGAGAGGTTCCAGTTATGGGGGACAGCTAGAGAAAATGCTGGTAGCTGAGAGATGTACTGTCCTTTCCTTAGGTAAGGGGGAGGTTTACCTACAAATTTCACCCTAACTTTCTATTTCTATGTCAACTTCAAAGTATTATCTATGGATTCCATTTTGAAGATCCTAATGTTCAATAATGCTATTGATAGATCATCCAAAAGATACTAGTTTTCTTCTCAGTGGCCTGGTGATTTTAGTCCCTGGCAGATGAAAGTCCTTTCACAGCATCAGTCTGTACAACAGTTTGGAAACTTCATACATAAAGATGGTCTATTGCTTTCTTATTTTTAATATCTCAACTTCATATTTTTTATAGGTAGGTTGATTAAAAGATACTGGAGTTTACCAGATAGTTTATAATTTATGCCACTGAGGAAATAATTTTCTATAAGGCAAAAAAAAATCTGTTTATTATCCATTGATTCAATAATAATCCCAAACCAATAATGCATAGTCAACTTTCATTACTTAATAACTCAAAGACAGTACTTAAGAACCAGTATATGTATAATAACAAAAATTATTATACATACACCCTTCATGCCCACCAGCAAATAAGGGATTAATTGTGATCCTCGGTCACTAGAAATGGGTATTTGTTTTAAAATTCAGAACGACTAAGGGAGACACAGTAATATGTTATTTCAAACCATTAAATGCATCTTGTCTCATTTCCATTTTATCAGATCATTTGACTTTAATAATTACTTAATTTATACAATAATATAAATAATAATAAACAACAAAATGATATAACACATAATAGTAATTTCATATACTCTGCAATCAATATTCCATGTAATTTGTGGTTGTTTGTTCCTCATTCACCAAGAGGACCATGATATCAGGAACATGATGCTATGACTTGCAAGTGAACTGGATTTAAGTGAGGGAGGGCTGTACAAGGTCACTAGCCTTACTTTCTCCTCTGGAGTCATCCAGATATAGATCAGGATAACTGGAGATTCTCACCCATCTTCTCTCCCCCCACACAATTTACGATTAAACTGAATGATATTGAAAAGTAGCAGAGCAGTTATAAAATTCTAACAGGAAAATTTTGTTTACTGATTGTTTATTTAATATCTTCATGTTTGCAGTCTCTCATCTTTGTTTTAAAATAACATCGGACACAAACCGAACTTAATTTCTCTAAACGTCAGTGCAGACTATTAAATAAGTAAAACTTTAAAAAGCAATAATGACTTATTTTAAACCTTTTATGAGAAGCCTTTTGATTTTCATGAATTCTGCTTTATCACAAAGGATAATTTAATTTGTTGCTTTATTCCTGTGATAAGATAGCAAATCAAGTTCATAATTTTGGTTATATTCTAGTTGAGTGCCATATATTTACATTACTGCTCATTCTTTAAATCAAGGTATTAAAATTATCTAATGAATTATTTATCTGGGATTTTATATTAATTCTGGAAGCTAGTTCTACCGTGTGCTGATATAATAGAAACAAAGAAAGATGGAAGAAGAGAGAGAAAAGCACAAGTTCAAAAAAATAGAAAAGACAACCCAGTCAAGGACAATTTTAAGGAAAGGACTGTTTTGGCAATATGAGGGCCCTGAAGATTATCTTTTGACTCTGTCTTATGGACATGGGCTAATTAATGAAATTAATTTTTAGGTTACAGGGGCTAAAATATTAACAAATTAAGACACTAGACATAGGTATTACTTGAGGAAGTTAATGTCTTGAGTCTGAACACTGCTACTATCTTTTTTCTTTCTGTACTTGGTTTTAAATTCGTGTCATACTCAAATTTTACCTTGTCAAGGTTTTAAATTATCCTGTCTCCTTGTTGAATAAAAGAATTGAATTTTCAAATATTAGACCAATCTAAGATTGCCTTACTCTGACTATATGTTTTCTTATTTCAAAATTATACTTATTGTTATTCATGAGATTTAAAATCTTTCTCAGATATAATGCAGTTTTACATTCTTACAAGAAAACTTCCAAACATTTGAAATGTAACACTGTATCTACATTGCTAAGATCCCCCTTCCTTCCTACCCAACTATAAAATTTCCTTGGTCACACTAGGGAAAGGTTAATTTATTTAAACACACACACACACACACACAAATATTGCTTCAGGCAAATGAGGGGAAATGGAAAGTACTATAATTTGTTTATAGTAAACACTTGCACAAAGCAAATTAATAAAATGGTATTATGCTTTCAGTTTAAGAAGTCTATTAACACAAACAGACTTCATAGTAATACTCTGAGCAAAAATACTTCCCATATCCTGGGGCAACACAGAGAATAAATGTCCATCTCTTAGAAAATAATTAGAGAAGCCACTGATAATTTCTGTAACTAATAGTAAAAGGTCAGAAAAGAGTATCAGTACTGAGTGCTGATATTTAACCTTCGTTCTCATCCCTCTTGTCCAAATTGGTAAAATCAAATATATAATTGGTAAAATCCATATATAAATCATGTAATATTTTCCGATTTTATATACCTAAATCCAATTGTTTAATTTGCTTGGGCAACTTTCTCCTTGTGGAACAAATCTTATTGTTCTTTGCTAAATACAGTAATATTTCAGAAAAGTAGGAGAGAACATAGACTTTTCCTACCCTTCCTTCTTGGATTTGACAGTTTTCTTAATCCTTTGCATAGCCAAATTCAGAATGAAAAGAGATTAGCAGCTTCTTGGAATTGAGCTTAAAAACCTAAATATTTTGGAAATTTAGAATATCATCTTGAAGAAAAAATTTTACTCATTCTAAAATCAATTTGTTGTTCTTATTCAGTCATTTAATCTTGTCCAACTCTCTCCCAAAAGCAACAGAGCTTAAGGGACTGGTCTAGAGTCACATAACTAGTAAGTGTCTGAAGCCATATTTGAACTCAGGTTTTCCTGACTGTAGGCCAAGCAATCTATCCACTGAGACACCTAGCTGCCTCCTCTAAAATGGATTACTGCTAAGTTAATCAATGTTTATAAGTCACAGCCACAAGAATGGGCACATATAGCACACTTTTTTTTTTTTTTGCCTTTTGGAGGGCAATTGGGGTTAAGTAACTTGCCCAAGGTTACAAGGCTAGTTTTTTTTTTGTGTGGGTGTTAAGTGTCTGAGGCCAGAACTGAACGCAGGTCCTCCTGACTCTGGGTCTGGTGCTTTACTCACTGCACCACCTAGCTGCCCCCATATAGCACACTTTAAAATATTTTTCTACTCCAGTGCAAGTGCTACGAGATTGATGAAGGAAACTTTTTTCATCCAGATCACTCAGGCCAGATGATAAAGTTGTTTTCTTCCCACTTGGGACTTCAATTAAGGGCTAATTTCTTCATGGTCAAACTGACAGAACAAAAATACTTTAATAGCTTCACCCATAAGTACTCACATTGATCATAAACATCCAGGTTCAAATCTAGATAGCTTTTTTCGTAGTTCTTATCATAGTAAAATCTTAAGACTATGATCATAGACTGGAATTCCCACACTTGAAACAGAACACTCCAATTTACTGACAACACTGAAAATGCAAGGGAAGATTTTACTGCCAAATCACTTTGGGTGAGGGTAGAGGGGCTGACAGATACACATTCCTCTCTCCACCCCTTCTAAACTTCTATCTAGTGATCTGGATTCAAAGAAAAGTCCTGACACATTAGAAAACCAGAAATACACAAAGGAAGTAGTGGAGTATGGATAAACAACAAACCAATTCTCACTTGAAAGTCTGCAAGAGCTATATTATAGAGCTCAGATACTTGCTGGCTCAAAATGAACAGAAGAGAAATAGGATAATGGGCATAAAGGTTTTTGATGTTGCTGTTTAGTCGAGTCCAACTCTTTGTGGCCCCATTTGAAGTGTCCTTTAAGGCCCAATTAAAATCTCATCTTCTGCAGGAAACTTTATGCAAGCCCTCTTAATTCTAGTGTCTTCCCTTTTGATTATTTCCTATTTACCCTGTACATAGCTTGTTTTATATGTTTGTCATTTCCCCCATTAGATTGTGAACTCCTCAAGGGCAGGTACTGTCTTTCTTTTATTTGTATCCCAAGCACTTAACACAGTGCCTGGCATATGTTCAGGAATTTTTTTGATCTCATCTGACTCTTCATGGTCCCATTTGGGGTTTTCTTGGCAAGGAGTGGTTTGCCATTTCCTCCTCCAGCTCATCTTACAGATGAGGAAATTGAGGCAGACAGTGTTAAATGTCTTGCCCAAGGTCATACAGCTAGTGAGTGTCTGAGGCCAGATTTGAACTCAGAAAGATGAGTCTTCCATACTCCAGCCCTGGCATTCTATCCATTGTGACACCTAGCTGCCCCTTTCATTACAATATGTGTCACAGTTTATTGAGTCATTCTCCAGTCAATGGACAGCTACGTTTTTTTCCAGTTCTTTGCTAAAAAAAAATGCTATAAATAAATTGCTGTATATGGAACCTTCCTATCAGTTATCTCTTTAGAAAATATGCCTCTCTGTGGAATCCTCTGATTATTGGGCTAATTACTTGATTTGATAATTCCAAATTCCTTTCCTGAATGCCTGTACCAGTTTACAAGGTACAGCAACAATGCCTTAGTTTTCCTCTCTTTCCACAGCCTTTCCAACATTGATTACTTAAGCATTTTGTTGTTACTTTGAATGGAATTCCCCTATCTATTGTCTCTTGGATTTTGTTGTTTTATCATTATTGAAATGCCCATGGCCTCATATACTAAGCCCCTGTATGTAACAAGTTTGGAAAATTACTGAAATCCTCCTGAACTTGTACGTGCCTAGCCAGGGGTCCCAAAGACCATCTTGAACTTGACCAACCCTACTGTTGAGCCAGATAAGTGTGACACTCTTTGTATCTGACCCCAGCTGCAGCTTTTTTTGTACCCTGCACACTTAGATAAGCTTGTGGTTTTTGCCTTTCTATACCCTGCCTTGACCATGGCTCAGGGCAGCTCACAGAGCCTAGCTCCTGAGTCTGCCGCCGGCCGGCTAATAAATGCTCCCTGAATTGGCTTTATCTAGTCTCTGTCTCTGTTCAGTCTCGGTGTTCATTTCATTATCATAAAGAAATGTTCAAGAGGTTCCTGATTAGAACTGTGCTTCCTACCGGATCAAAGTTACTAAAGGGGAAGCATTCTAGAAGACTGTCAGAGGATCATGACTTCAAAAGAGATTATCCAAAATCTCTAGCTTGTGCTCACCTGCATCATTTGTCAGGGCTGTCTTACAGGCCTAGTGACCATTGACTACAGACACTGTTTTTTGCCAGTGAAGTTATTCCATGCTTTTCTCCTGCCTTTAGTGGAAGTACATCTCCCATTCAAGATCTTTTAAACCCACTTCAAGGAAAACAGGAGAAAAAAACCTCAAAGAAAAAAGAAACTGACTATTACCAAGGAGCAACATCAACACTACCATTTGCAGACTCCTGAGGGACTCAGCATATCCGTCAAACACACAGGTTCAAAAGTTATTCCGAATATCTTACTTGATATACCTGGAGCATGAGGCTCACCCATAGATGGGGCTTCTGAATATTATAGGAGAAAACTTCAGGCAAATCTGAAATTTAAAACCTGCTCAGAAGGTAATGCTTAAGGAAAAGATTTCTTGGATAGAGAGGCTATGTTGTGGGCAGAACAAGTGAATATGCTGAGAAATATTTGAAGAAAAGTTTCAAAAAGTAAGTGCATTTCTGAGTGACCAAGAAAAGGACCCATGCAGGCATGTAGAACTAGATAATGAAAATAATGAGATGTTCCAGATGGGAATGTCAGGCTGTGATAGTAATGGAACATAAAGATTCCCCTGTATTGGCTTGGTTTTCAAATTGATTGTGTTAAAACCCAGAGCTTGTTAATCCCACCTGTGGGATGGACTTTTTGATGTGAAAAGAAAGTCCTGAACTGGGAGGAGCTGGTGACGTAGATTTGGAGAGATAAGAGAGAGGCGGAAGATCTTTTTGGAAGCAGCACCTCGTGGAGAGAGAGAGAGACTAAGAGAATTGCTGGTAGCCGCTTTGAATTGCCCTGGACTTTTGAGACCTGCCCCTCTGAGCTGCCAAGGACTGAGGAGACATGGCTGTTTTGCTGGTACTTTGTCTGTTTTGATGTTGTTTTGCCAGATTTGTCCACTGGTGAAAGACAGTCCTTTTGTTGAAGAAGTCCTGGAACCTGGCTGTTCACTAAGAAGCCCCGAGACTGTCCTGCACACAGAGAATGAATACTGTCCACTGGTGAAGGACAGTGCTGTTGTTGCAGGGGTCTGGAGACTGTCCTGCAGACAGAGTGAATACTGTCCACTGGTGAAGGACAGTGCTGTTGTTGCAGGGGTCTGGGGGCCTTTCTGTTGGTTCAGAAGCCCTGAAGAAGGATTTTCTTGTTGTATGTTTACAGAAATCCTGGGAGAGGGCTTTGCTAATGTGTTCAGGGGTTCTAGGACTGTTCTACAGACAGAGGATATATTCATGAAGGGATTGGCAATGTATCTTATGGCCTTGCTAAGCCTTGTCTCCCCAGGAACTAAGATTGCTGAGAACTTGCCTCAGTGTCAAGATGAAGAAAAGACCTCCATTTGGGTATTAAGTGCTGTGTTTAAACTTGATGTAACTCTGGGGTAGATTCAATTGTGATTCAGGGGTGGGGAACTTTTGACCTTATGTTTGGAAACTAATCTCCATTTGAGAAGAGGGGCTTTGTGGTGGACTTAATTAAGGTATAGCCTAGGGGTGGAGAAGTATTTAGAACAGAGACTTTGTAATTGATTGAATGATTGGAAGGTCCTGAGGTGGGGTAGTCCTTGGAGAGTATTTAATCACATTTAGTAAATGCTGTATTTGGAATGATGTCATGTTTTGATCTTCTCTGTT
Organism: Petaurus breviceps papuanus; assembly: GCF_028583685.1. NCBI lineage: Eukaryota > Metazoa > Chordata > Mammalia > Diprotodontia > Petauridae > Petaurus > Petaurus breviceps. The sequence continues at coordinate 4,897,049 of NW_027187374.1, read as the reverse complement.
CTTGGTTGGTCACTGAATAAAATGGAGAGCACCTAGGCTGGTATTCTGAACCTTGGGAAGTTGCCTTTCCTTGGCATTATATTACACAGGCCCTGCAAGAAATCCAAAATATTAAGAAAAAGAACAGGCTCTGTCATGACCTAGAAACGACCTAAAGGAAGAAATGATCCCAGTGTTAGAAGAAAAGTCTCAGATGCGGACCTACTGCAGGATGTAGGAGACAAGCAGAACAAGGATAAAATAAGTTGCTGTCACTACAAACACCAGAACCTTTCATCTCGAACTCAAGCAATTCTTATTACATTAATTCAAACAAATTTATGAGGAAATCTCAAGGATCTCAACTGCTGCTGTGGCACTGTCTATATGAATTACTTGATGAGAGAAAGAGGACTTTTACTTTTGCAGATCTCTCCTCAGATCAGACATAAGCTGTTTACACCTCCAGAAGTGTCTACTATATGAGTGGGAGAGAATTATCTCATACCTGTGGACATGGGTGATATTTCTGAAGAGGAACAAGTACAACCCATCTTTCTTTTATTTTTGTTACTTTTTGCTTATTGAAAGAAGCAACTAACCTAGTGATCTCCTTCCTCATTAATACTAGAATGGCATGAGCTAAATGACTGAGAAATCCAATTCAATCCAAAAATCCAATCCAGTCAACACTTATTAAGCACCTACTATTTGCCCGTCACTGTACTAAGCACTGGGGATACAAGTGATAAAAAGAAAAACAGTCCTTACCCTCAAGGAGTTTACAATATAATGAGGGGAGACAAAAAGACCAGAAAGGAGCAGAGAGACTTCATGGAGTCCCTAGGGTGGAGATATCTTGATCTGCAGATCAGCAGATGTAGAGTGGGCAGACTGAATGGCAGTGTTGCAGGATAGTTCTGGAACTATATCCTACTTTATGATCTTCAAAGGAGTTAATGGGAGAGGATTTGAAATTGAGTTTTGGTCTACCAGGGGAAATGTGAATTTTCTTTTTTGTAATTAAAAAGTTAGAATGGCAGTGGGATCTTGCATTGTTTCCTCTTAATTAGCTGTGTCATGACAGTGTGATCCACTATAGAAAATAATCTGTAAAAATTAGCCTTTTCCCCTTCTATATTTCTATCAAGAATTCTATCAGTAGAAAAAGTATTAGACTTAGAGTCAAGAAAGACTTTTGTTGGAGTCCTGCCTCTCAGATACCCACTAACTATTCCCATAGACACAGGTGTCTCTGTAAGGCTATTATCTCAATCACTATCTTTGCTGATTGCCTAGGATTTTCTAAGGAAGCTATCATCAGATAGCATCATCAAGAAGGACAGTTGTCTCTTTTGCCTATCTTTATGCTTCTAATTTCTTTCTCATCTTTTTGCTGTTTCAAGATATTTCAAATAATAACAGGGAGAGTGGACATCTTGTTTTATGCTATTTCTTATTTAGCAAAGATTCTAGGGTATTCATATTGCATTTTGATTATTATTTTACTTGGGATTAATACTCTTTGGGATAAGAAAACTTTACCCATACTTTAAGATTTTTGGCACAAATAAATGATGTACATTATCAGACTTTTTGCATCTGTTGGAGAAAATCATGTGAGTTGAGGTTTGGATATTTTTGGTTTTAATATTATTACATGTTGATTATTTTCCTAACTTTGAACTATCCTTGAATCCCTGTGTCTTAATATTGAATGGTAAAGTTTTGAAATACTACATTCCAGTAAAGAGTAAATTGGCAATTTCCATTAGCAGATAACTTATGTTGCCAGGGGAAAACGTCCAAGGTGCCATGAGGTTCAGGGTAAGGCTCCTACATTTACAGCCCTGCTATTGGGGGAAGGAAGGGAGTCCTCTATTAAGGCATGACGTTCCTGATTTGTCCCTTTCATTTTACATTCCCTAAGTCAGAAAACTGAGATAAAGGTGAGGATGCTGAGATTTGCAGTCTGACTTTAGGGGGACAGTGCAAGATGAGACTGGACCAAGAAAGTGAAGGCAAAGATACTCTCAGAAAATGAAGGAAACTATCTCCTGGGGTCCTGGATAGTTAGGTGCTAACACAGATGAAGCGGGGTGAGTTTTAATGGGGTTTTTATCCATGAGCAAGTGTTGAAGGCAGGGAGCCAGGAGTTTGGACCTGGGGTGTAGGTCAAGGTTTGGTATCGGTTCTGGCTCATACTAGGAAGAACACCTTGGTTGTTGGCAGCTGGTTTATGTTTAGACTCCCTGCTTATGGGTGTGTCTTGCTTTGACTGTATCTACTTTGCTGTTAGGACTATATTTGTCTCAAGGAGTTTGGTAAAATGCTTCCTCAGTTTTTTAAAATAATTTGTGTAAATCCTTCTTTATAACCTGACTAATGTCTAATGTGAAAGTATTTGCAGATTCTATACTTGATTGTATGCCACAGGGGAGAGGGGGGGAGAAAATTTGAAACTCAAGGAATTATGGAACTGAATCTTGTAAACTAAAAGTAAACAAACAAATTAATAAAGACCAAAAAATTTAAAAAAAGAAAATTTGCATAGTATGGTTATTTATTATTAATTAGATATTTGAAAGAATATTCCTAATCAATTTGACTAAATTAAAAAAAATTTTTTAGTCTTTTCAAGGAGGCAACTAGTAGTTTTGTTTTTCAAAATACAGTAGTTCTGTATTTGGGTTTCTGTAATTTGGTTTCCAGTTTGCCTATTCCTGATTCTCAAAATTTCCCTTTTTATGCTTATTTTCATTTGTTTAGTTTCCAATTTTAAAAAATATATATTTACTTCACTAATTCTCTTTTTGATTTTGTTCCTGTATGTTTTCAGTGATGTAATTTTTCTTTTAAAGACTGCTTCAGCTCTAACCATTTTTTGGGTGCAGGTTGCCATAGAAACTCTTAATTTTCTTAAGTCAGGATATTGAGTCCAGATCAAGGGAATGATCAACCAATCAATCAGTGAACATTTATTTAGCAGGTACCCTGTGCCAATACTTACTACTGGGGATAGAAATACAAATAAAAACAGATCCCTCCTTTAATGGAGGAAAATATTGCGCAAAAAAAAAGCTGAGAAGGCTGAGTTAGGGTTATAGAGGAGGAGGAAGAAGGTATCTGGTAGGGGCAGTGTTGGAGTTCCAGAGACGTCCAAAAGCAGTGTAGCTTGCGGGAAGTAGGGCGAAACACTATGCTGACTTCTTTCTCTCAATAGAGACCTTGGGGGCCATGACCCTCTACATCACAGAAGCCAATCAGAAGAGCAGAGGGTACTGATGAGATGTGAGTACCAAGCAGATTCAGTCTTCCAGCATGATTAGATTTCCCAATAAAGAATTACCTGAGGAAGGGAAGGCATGATGGAGAGTTCTGAAGAAATCCAAAAGCAGTGTAACTGATGGGAAATGGGAGTAAGTGGACCTCACTCTTCCAACTGGGTGGAGACTTGCTCTTTTCTTTCACCTTGTTTAAATATTTATTAAGTGCCTCCTATATACTAGAATCTGTCCTTGACTGCCAGTAACTCACAGTCTAATGAGGGAGACAGCAAACAAATTGCTCAGACAAGCTAGTCAAGCTTCTTCCACTACCCCCAGCTACAAGTGCCTTTCCCCTTAAAATTACTGTGTATTTGTTGTGTGTGTGTGTGTGTGTGTGTGTGTGTGTGTGTGTGTGCATACTTATATTCACATGCATGTTTTCTTGTCCAATAAAATGGGAAGCCCTCAGGAGCAAGGAATCTTACTTACATAGTGCTTAATAAATGGTTGATCATTTGGTTGTCTCATTGAAGGTACTGAGGATATTTGGTCTGGTGAAGGCTCTTGTGTGACAGAATGAGGCTACGTGTGAAAAGAGAGCTTGGTTTTACTGGATCCAAACAACAGAACCAGGAGCAATAAGTAAGGATAGAAAAATAGAATAGAAAAGTTACAAAGTGGCAAATTTAGGCTTGTTGTCTAGAAACAACTTTCTAACAGGTATCCGTACATCTTAATAGAAGGTTAAGTGTCTACTTTTCAGGTATGTTGTACTCAGGCTTCTTTTTTGTGCATGGATTGGATTAGATGGCTGCTTAGGTCCCTTTCAATTAAAAAATTGTGTGACTATCACTGGGCCAAATTTAATAAGAATAAATTAAATAGGGATAATTGTAGCCTTATACTTGAGGGTTTGAAATAGTACCACAAATATTAGATGGGGGTTGGGAGAAGGATGGGCAGTTAGCAATTGTTTTGAAAAAGATCTCTTGGGAGTTTTAGTGGACTCGAAGCTTGGCATGAGTCAACAATTTGATATGAGATGACTGGGGAGGTGGTAGTCACACTATATTCTGTCTGCCTTGGTCAGACCACATCTGGATTATTATGTTTAGTTTTGGGTGCCACATTAAGGAACAGCATCAAAAACTCCCATATCATCCAGAGGAGGGCTTCCAGAATGAGTCTGTGCTATAGATGAGTCATCTGAAGGAATTGGTTATGTTTAGTCTAGAGAAGAGAAGATAAAATTTGGGACTAGAATTTGAGGGAGAATGTGAGCTAACGTCACTTTGGCTTTTGAACGATTGTCATATGGAAGAGTGACCACTTCTTAATGGGTCCAATTTACGAAGATGTTCATTTAAGTCTGACATAAAGTTAAATTTTAGAGCCATCAAAAAAATATATGAAAATATGGCCAGAAAACCACTTGGTCTGTTAGTGTAGAAGAGATTTTCAGTGAGGTACCAACTGGACAAGATAGCCCCATATGCCTATTCTAGCACTGAAATTTTGTGCTTCTGTGATTTCACTCCCAAAGTTTTATATCACACTCCAATGCAGTCCCTACCTAGCCACAATTATTCTAAGAACATAATGGAAAGATCTTTCAACCATTTATCAATGCTCTACACAAATTTTCATTCAAGAACTAACCAAAATATGTTTTCCTTTTATCCTGGGCTTCATTAGTGATAAGACGACAAACATCAGCAGTTTGGTAATTGTCTGTTTTTTAAAAAGAAAAGTATGTCATGAAGTATGTGATATTTTTACATCATACCTATTTCTGCTTCTTTCTGTCTATGAATACATGTTTTTCTGTCACTCTGTGTATGTCTCTGTCTCTCTTTTTTGTCTCTTTTTCTCCCCTTTCTTCTTCTTGTAGTATTGCAATTTACAGGTTCGTTTTTCCCTTTATATTTAAGAGAAATTTACGTGCAAGGTATCTTGCAAAGAAAGAAAGATGCCAAAGGTATTAAAAAAAACTGTGACAGGTAAAAATCAACAACTGTACATTGGGAAACATGTAGTCACCTTTTTTGTATTGAGTTTGAGAGATATAGATTATATAAGAGCCTATTGTGTTTATTGTTTTTTGACAGTGAAAGAGCATTTGATTCACACTTTTCCAAGAACATGTGCATCAAAATCATTCAAAATCCCTTGAAAGATATAACAAATATCCATAGTGACCCTCTGATAACAACAACAAAAAAAAGTGGGGCATAAAACTATTCCCTATATATCAACATGCATTTAGATGGAAAATCTATAGTATCTGTCCATTGGTGTGTGCATATATATATGGGACAGACATCTTTTTTTTTCAAACATCTTTTTAATACCACCATAGTTTCCAAAAGCTTAAAGGTGACAGTCACATAGATGGTGGTGGAGAAGTACATAATTGGCATGAATAGGCTACAAAGTATAACCAATTGAGAACTGCAAAAACAAGAATAAAAATGGTTATCAAGGAAACACATGATAAGAAGAGGAGGCAATCTATTCAAGTGGCAAATGTGAGAGATGACACTCAGGAGAAGTTCTTGACTTTTTTTAATGTGGACAAAGTGTGCAGCCACCAAAGTAAATAAATAGCAGAACCTACTTTGATCTTCTGACTTCATTGTATAAAATTTCTTTTTTTTAATTTTTCTTATTTTCAAATTCAAAATGTAATGATCCCTGTAAAAATGAGAACATTTTCATATTCAAAGCAGAACAGAAAAAAAATAGGATTATGTAAAACCATGAATCTGTTGCATACAGCTTGCTCTTCAAAAAGTATGTAATTTAACACATTACATTCAAAGCTGTCTTGCTTTTTCTGTTTTCTTCCTGAATTTCCCTTTGTTCTCTTTCATACATGTTATAAAATGCTTCATTTATCATTTTTGTGGGGGCAAGACCATCACTATCACCCATCCTCTTCCAAATTTAAAAAAGAAAAAGAAAAACTATTTGTAACATGAGTATAATCAAGGAAAACAAATCCATATATTTTTTCATACTTTCAAATGTACATCTGATTCCAGACTTATGCCTTTTAGCTCTGCTGTTAGGAGGTAGGTAGCATCTTTCATCATCAGCCCTCTGAAGTTAGAATTCTTAAAATCTTTTCAAAGTGATTTTTTTTTCACAGTATTGTGACTATGTAAAAGCATTCCCAGGTTTCTCAAAACTGTCCCTTTATTTTTTGAGGTATAATATCATATCCATGTGCTGTAATATTTTCACCCACTGAACAGCAATAGCTATTATAAATATTTTTGTATGCACACGATCTTTTCCCCTTTTTCTCTGATCTCAATACTACTAGTGCTTGTTCATTATTTCTGATCTGAAGCTGAAATGACTGATTAAAATGCTGAAGGCTTCTAAGCTAATGTTATATTGTTCATTCTTTTTTTGTTATTTATTTTTGAAAGATAGCAAATACCTTGAAGCTATTTGCAGACAAAGTAGATACATTTCTCCAATATTTTTATTCATTGTAAGATGTACAGAATTAAAATAGAGTAATAACTAAAATTACTTATGGTAGAAATAGTTGTAAGCCTGGAATGTTAAAAATTTCTATATAGTTGAATTGTCTTTTGTCTCTAGATCAGAATATTAGCTCCAGTAATATACAGTTACAGTATCCTAGCAACATGTTATTCTGTAGCCTAGCAACACTTGGTGACCTTGTTCTACAGGGACATTGTCAAATACAGATATGAATAATAGAATTACATATAAACTGTAGTGGAAGATAAGTGACATATTATCTTCACCCTGTAATATTTCCAAGTTTCTAGGGTCTTTCCTAAATCAGGAGCCCTATTTATTTGTTTTCAGTAAATGGAGGAACAAGCTAAACTACACAGTATTTGCATAACACATCTATTAGAAAAAAAGTCTTCTACTAAAGATGTGAGGAAATGTTGGGCACTTTAATATGTGGCCAGTACTGTCCAGGTTTGCTAAGCAGATTTAATCACACCCTGAATTAGCAGATACCTATCTCTCCTGTCCTCACTTCAACACTCAATTATCTTCTCAGACTTTTCCCTTCCCAGACTGATCTCTATCTGGGCATTCATATTACCACATTGCTCACCACAAAGTGAACATTGCTTTTAGTTTTCACATAGCATTAAATAATCCTTAATGCTGCTACCTCTAGTTGATATCATAGTACCCACAGTGGGGAGCAGTCTCAAAAATAATAGGAAAATGACTGTTAAACCAGTGTGGCCATGCCATGTGTATAGTGAATAAATTTACTTTGGAGATGGTGTTTATTTTTGTGATGATTAATTATTCCTGGTTTCATCAGTCTTCTTTTCCCCAAGTCCATACCTGCACACCATCTCCCCACCCCACCCTCATGCCCTTTCTTGGACTTCAGGAAGCTATCCCAGGTACTTGGGAGCCAGAACCCTCTCCACCCCAAAGCTTAGGCTCCTACTTTGTTTAGTCATACAAAAGGACCCTTAGTTCAAAGAAAAAACTTGTAATGAAATATCATAGTAATAAAAATAATAACAGACCAGCCCCTCATAAAACTGGAGTTCATTTTCCCATAAATACCCCCTCAGAGGGAAAAATGAATAAGGACAGGAATTGTATATGGAGAGGGTAGTTCTGTGCTGACTACATGCCACTTCTTGACTCCAGATGTTTTTCAGCTATCCTGGTCTCTTCAGTACCACCTTTTACTCTGTCTTTGGAGATAGTGTGGTTTAGTTTTTCCCTTGGATGGTGACAACACAACTCTATCAGTTGTTCTTTAAATCCTTTCACTATCCACTGGAGGGGGTTGAAGTAAAACTAGACTTAATATAGAAGTATCAAGAAGGAAACAAAGCTTCAGAAAATAGTTTGGAACCATTTCTTACCTGGAGCATAATGATTACTAGTTCCTAATGCTAAGTGGCAAGATAATAGAAAGGAACAAGTATTCCTCAGTGAAGGTACAAGACTTATTAGATATTCTATCTCCAGTTAAAAGCCTAAACTTGAATATATTCTCTTTATAAAACAAGCACTGAGCAGTCTAAAGACCTGAGATAGACAAAGTGCCATAAAGTTCATATTTACAGTATAGCCCTTTGCCTGTTTTTCTTACTTGCCCTGTGTGTGTATATGTGTGTGTGTTTTTGTGTGTGTATCTTATGAAAAATGATTGCATTCTGGAAAATAAATGTTTGGATAAACCACTTCCTGGCTCCTATACTTGCCAGGTTTCTCACCTGGGCAATGAGGCTAGGCTTGCCCCCAATTAACAACAGGACAGGTCAGGCAACTGAGGTATGTGCTGACACAGATCATCAGCCTTGAACCTTATAATTACCTATAGCAAACCTGACTGTTACTAAACCTGGACTCATTCCCAGTGGTTAACATACTACCACCCTTTTCTACACTCCCCATCCCCGTGATACTGAACCCCTGACTGCTCAAAAACATCCCCTTCCCCAGCCTCAACTTCCCGCATTCTTATTCCTTCAACCCGACTTCTTTGTATCCCATTCCAGATCTGCCTCCACTTTCCACTGTGCATTCTGGAGCCTCCAGAATTAACAAACTTTTAAAATGAAACTAATATTACATTATGAATTTTCAAAGGGAAAACAATGATGGAAAATTGGGAAGATATCTTTTTTCACATTTTTATCTGAATTTACAATACAATAGTATTCTTTTTTTTTTCTTTTTGGAGGGCAGTTGGGGTTAAGTAACTTGCCCAAGGTCACATGGCTAGTTTTGTGTGTGTGTGTGTGTGTGTGTGTGTGTGTTTGTAGAGCAATAGTATTCTTATGATGAGTGCCTTACTTTTTTTTAAGTGTACATTTTGATGCATTTTTTTCCTTTAAGAATTATGTCAGAGGGGCAGCCAGGTAGCACAGCGAGTAAGAGCACTGGCTCCAGTGTTGGGACGACCTGGGGATAGAATCCGGGCTCAGACACTTAGCACCCACCCAGAAATAACTGGCCATGTAACCTTGAGCAAGTTACTTAACCCCAATTGCTTAGGGGCGGCCAGGTGGCTCAGTGAGTAAGAGCACCAGCTCCAGTGTGGGGATGACCTGGGGATCAAATCTGGGCGCAGATACTTAGCACCACACCCAGAAATAACTGGCCATGTAACCTTGAGCAAGTTACTTAACCCCCCGGTTGCTTTAAAAAAAAAAAAAGAATTATGTCAGCAAAATCTATTGTTTAGCAATATTTTCTTTAAGTATACCATATATACTTAAGCATTATAAAGCCTTTGGCTGAAAAGGATGTTAAAATTAGTTTAAAATCAGTCCATTAATAAACATTGAGTGTTCATTGTATGAATGACATTTATAGACTCTGTAAAACTGTTCTTAGGACCAAATTGCTAAAACAGTATATGATTTAATGTGACAAGACATTTTAATAGAAGTATGGTCATCCCACTTGGACAGCAATACAGAAAGTTTAAACTTGATTGTATAGAATAGAGGCATGCAGGCCATAAAGACTATCATTCAATTCTGTTTCAGCAAAATTGTGACAGTTTAAGATGTTTTTTAGTTTCTATTAAAGACTGAATACCTTTCCACAATGTACCAGATATTTTAACAAAGTACACAATTAAAAGATGCTTAATCTATACACAATTATATTTTTTAGACATGACCAGAAGTGTGACTATAACCACTACTGAAGGGATGTTTGAAAAAGCCAAGGGGGAAATAGTTCATTTGCCTTGCAAATTTACAATTGCCGCAGAAGACCAAGAACCACTACACATTGAATGGATTAAATCACCAGCTGATAACCAAAAGGTTGACCAAGAGGTGAGTTTTAATAAATATGCATTCAACAGAAATCTTTATGAGCTTCTACTGTTCATATATCATGTCATAATTTGGGGAAGGGTCTACACCCATCCATGATTTAATCATAGTAATAAACTCTTAGCATGGAAAATCCTTCTGCTGATAACAGTTTGGCAACTCATCTATAATTTAGATTAGGCACTGAGAAATTAAGTGATTCCAAAACTAACCTCTATCTACTATCTAAGCCACTGTTGCTTTCAACAATAAAAACTTAAAATGGCCTACATGTCTAATAGCTCATATTACCACTGATTTAGAGCTGAAAGAGACCAACTGCCTCATTTATAGGTGCAAAAATTAAAGCCCAGCGAGATGTGCCAAAAGTCACATACATAAGGAATATCATTGGCAGGATGATAATCCCACATCCACTAACTTCAATACTGCTCTTCTTTATAATATCTCATAATTATTCCTCATAATACTACTACAGCACTTCATTGTGGGGTAAAGGTGACTCTCGAAGGTTATGTAAAAGGAGTGCTAAGTTTTAGCAGCTTTGACAATCTCAGAAATATTTCCAAGGATATTACTAGTTGCTGAGTCTGCTATCTAAAGAGCAACCTAGCTAATTGTAGAGAGGTTAATCATGAGTAAATGGTAAAATCATTGACCAGGACAGCCTGGGACACAGAAAAAATAGAAAATTTCTTTTTTAATCTTTTATCAGTGATGGTGGCAGAGAGTCAGAAAGAGATCAGTTTTATAAATTAGCAACCAAAAAAATAAATTTAAAAAATAATACCAAATAAATAAATAAATTATTAGCTAGATATGAGATCTTTATCCAATATAACATTATCCAAGATAATATAACATATCCAAGATAACATTAGAAGATTTAATCCACATGAATCAATCAACAAACATTTATTAAGCTTACTGTTTGCCCAGCACCATGCTGTTGATATTCAAAAAGACAGCAGGGAGTTTTAAATAAGTGGAAAAGTGGTTCTTTTGGCAAAGACAAACAAGGGAACTTGCTGAATTAGTTTAATTATTTGTCTGGTGTCCTTGCATACAAGTTAACTGGATGGTTCAGAGAATATAAAATCCTGTTGTGCTTATCTTTTATTGATTTCATTTCCATTTGACAAGATAGAACCAAATTCAGCCTTTAAGGCTGCCCTTCAGCAGATCTCTTAATCATACAAAGTTGCTTTACAAATACAACTGTAGGAATAATTCTGTTTAGTAGAATTTGATGCCATAAATCAGAAGGTAGATGCTCAGTAGAAGCTTGGTATTTACATAGAGGATGATTCTATACAAGATCCAAATAGAAGGATTCTTTATAGTGTTGAAGTCTTCAAGATGTTCGTGTTTATAGATAATTGCATTTAGGTTTGGAACATCATATTGCTTCTTAAATCAGATCCGTAGTTATTCAAAAAAGCTAACAATCTGTGTAGGAAGAATTAAAGTGGATGAAATATGCATATTGTACAAATTATTACATGAAATTGGCTAGCCAGTTTACTGTATTAGTATGTCAGTACAGATATCAAGGATGGGCGCTACAGGTGAACAAACATTGGATCCAGAGTTAAATGAAAGCTTGCTGGGTTGTTTGAGGGAAGTAGTATGAATTCATGTATTGAACACATATATTTGCGTATTGAATTTGTTTTGTAATCCTAAGCTACTTACTCTCTGATGCTTCCTAAAAATCTTTAAAAAGCACAAATGTTTTCTCAGTGATTCTGCATGGCTGCAGATCTTAAAACATCATAATTTCTGAAAAAATCTAATTTGTTGATGACCCAGAGATGCTTAATAGTGCAAGTAGGTTGAAGCACATTTCTAAATGAGGCACAAAAACTGGCATAATGAATATAATTGAGAAAATATATGACTGAAAATGTAGATGGGTAGTTGTATAGTGAGAAGGTAGAGTAATATATGGATGGCTTGAGTCCCCTAGTATTCAAATTGTAAAAAAGTTACAGAGGAAATAGAATGAATACCTATGGGAAATTTTATCTATCTATATATATATATTTTATATATGACATATATAAATATATAGGACAAGAATCACAGGGTAAAAAATTATGGATGAGTTGGCATTTTGCACCATTGAAGGAAATTTGCATATAATTATGATCATCTAATCCTATAGTAATATAACTGAAATATAATAGAACAATTTTAAAAAGATAAGTATGATATATATAAGCCAGCATGGAAATATGTAAAAGCATAGACATCTTTTTTTTTATCTTAAAAGTTATTCTGAATTTAAACAGAGTATATACATACAGGCAAACTAGAGGATTCTATGTGAAATTGTGACCATTTTTATAACACTTTTTAAAAGTTATAAAACGCCATCTCTTTCTTTCAAAATTGTCTGAGCTTTTTTCTTTCAAAATATGTGACTATGGCCCTCTTTCTTGCTACCACTATTGTTACTTCCTTCCCCATCTCCAATTTAAAATGAGAGAAAAAAGGAGAAGAAGCTCTTGTAAAAAATAAACTTAGTCAAGCAAAACAGCAACCATGTTGAAAATGTATGTCTCGTTGTACAACTTGTGTCTATCACTTCTCTGCGATATATATTCTTTATCATAGGTCCTCTGAAGATATGATTGGTCATTGAATTGATCAATCTTTCAAAGTTGTTTGCCTTCAAAGTGTTGTCTTTCTATCATTTGTTCTCCTGTTTCTGTTCACTTCACTCTGAATCATTTCATACTGTCCAAGAATCTCTGAAATTGTCTTTCATAACTGTTGCTACAAATGTTTCATTACATTCATTTGCCACAATTTTTTCAGCCATTTTCTTTTTTTTTTCTTTGCCTCTTTGAAGAAGGGAAGGCAGGGCAATTGGAATTAAGTGACTTGCCCAAGGTCACACAGCTAGTAAGTGTTAAGTGTCTGAGGCCAGATTTGAACTTGGGTCCTCCTGACTCCAGAATCAGTGCTCTATTCACTATGCCACGTAGCTGTCCCTGTTCAACCATTTTCTAGGTACATGTTCAGTAAGTGTGGGGGGGATATGATTATACTATCCATACTTTTTATTTTAGCAAAGTAAAATCAAACAAATTAAGATAACCAACAAACAAAAAATATACATGTTCTGTGCTACCTTCTGAATTCTTCTGAAGCTTCATTACCTTTATCTTTGCGTTCACATCTTATGTAAACACCATAAATACACACACAAATTGGCTATAATCATGTATGTGTGTATACATTGTTATGTAAATATATATATATGTGGTTATAATATACATCTTCTGGTTCTGTTGATCTTGTGTCACTTCATATGTCTATCCCTATTTCTTTTTATTTATATTTTTACAGTGATGATATTTCATTGCATAAATATAACAATTTATTCTGTCATTTCCCATCCATTATTTTGTCTCCAGATATATAGGGTATGCCCATTTTTTTTCTTTTTCTGTTATAAATAAAGCAATTATAGATATTCTAGTATAGTTATGTCCCTTTTTTGCTTACATGAGAAAGATATAGGAGGCGTGGCTAGGTGGCTCAGTGAATAGAGCACTGGCTCTGGAGTCAGGAGGACCTGAGTTCAAATCCGGCCTCAGACAATTGACACTTACTAGCCGGGTGACCTTGGGCAAGTCACTTAACCCCAGTTGCCCTAAAAAAGAGAAAGACATAGGAATGGAATCACTGCTCCACATTTACAATGTCATTGAACATTGTTATAGTTCTCTCATAGCAGAATTTTAGAATCCCTTTTCCTTGCAGCCTCACCAATATTCAACTTAAAATTTTTGTGCTTTTTTTCTGGTTTGGGGGGAAAATCACATATAAGATGTGAAAGAGTATTGTTTTGATTTGCATTTTCCTGCTTACAAGGGAATTTGAACATATTTGGTTCTAAATAATTTATGCTCCTTCCTTCAGAATAGCATTATATTATCTCCACTGAGAAGGGAGTATTCTAGTATGATATTTGTCCATAGAAGAGCCACTGTCTCTGAGGAGAGCCTTCAAGATGATAGCAGCTAAACTCAGAGGAACCTAGACATTCTTCAAGTTGTTCAAGTACAAATTGTTGTTCAGTCGTTTCAGTCATGTCTTTGGGGTTATCTTGGCAAAGATACCGAGTGGTTTTCTTCTTCCTTCTCCAGCTCATTTATAGATGAGGAAATGGAGGCAAACAGGATTAAGTGACTTGCCTGGGATCACACAGCTAGAAAGTTTCTGAGGCTGAATTTGAACTCCAGTCTTCCACACTCCAGGTGCAGATTATCCAGTGTGCCAGATACAAGTAGCAAAGATGAATACAGTTTACAGTAAATTCACAGATTCATATAAGCAACTTAGAAGAAGAAACCCTAGAATTAGGTCTGGGGCCATACTAGTAAAACTGATTTTCATTAGCTGATGCTTAGAATTTGTCTAACGAGATTGTGAGCTATCCTATAAAAATTTTAGATAAGAATGAGGAAAGTACTTACTAGTTGTGTGACCCTGGGCAAGTCACTTAATCCTGATTGTCTCACCAAAAAAAAGCAGGGAGGTAGGGGGAGAGAGGAAAATAAAAAAGGTTCTTAACTGTTCATTTATTTTTATATCCCTTCTATATGGCCATGAAACTGGAATGACATTTTTTTAATTTAAATTTTTGGGAGGAGGAATGAATTATTTTAATTTTAATTATCAATAAAAATGACTATGATTAAATTGAACTCACTTGAATAGCCATTAGGGCCCAAAACTGCACTTTCCTAATAGTCTTAGTTGCCAAATCCTATCACCTTTCCTCAATCCTCATTCTTTTTATTTTTTTTTTTCAAATGCTTTATTAACTTCGGTTTACTTCATTCATTTCCACCAGATGTTGGGTTACAAATTTTCTCCCCATTTTTCCCCTACCTACTTCCCCAAAATAGCAATCCCCCAGGATATCCCCTCCTCTTATTTCCCAATTATATGTAAAATAGTATTAATAATAGTGTATACATATGTATATATATATATATATATATATTTTTTTTTTTAAACATTTGGTTTTAAAACTTTGAATTCCAAATTCATTCTCTTCCTCCCTTGTCATCCACCCTTACTGGAAAGATAAGCAATTCAATATAGCTTGTACATTTTTAGCTAATGCAAAACATTAACATAGTAGATATATTGTATAAGACTGATTATATTTCCTTCCCTCCTATCCCATCTCCCACTTGATCTATTCTCTACTTTGGTCTTGTCCCTTTTCAAAAGTGTGTGCTTTCAACTTCCCTCCCCCCCAGACTGCCCTCATTTCCATCACTGCCCTTCTCTTCCCTTTCCCCCCTACTCTCCTGTAGAGTGAGATACCCTATTTAGTGTGTATGTCATTCCCTCCCTGAGCCAAATTCAATGAGTATAAGGTTGACCCATTCCCTTATGCCTTCCTGTTCTTCCCCTCCATTGTACCCATTTTCCCTTGCCTCTTCTATATAAGATAGCTTGCCCCATTCTGTCTCTCCCCATCTCCTCTCATTATATTCTTCTCTCACCTCTTAATTTCACCTTTTAAGTGTCATCCCTTCCTATTAAATTGTTCCTGTGCCCTCTATGTATACCTGTAAACATATATATATATGTACATATATACACATTCACATATGTATTCATACACCTATATACCCTCCAATAGAGACTATATATGTATGTATGTATATATATATATATATATATTTCTATTCCCTTCAAATGTTTTCATACTGATAAAAGTTTCATCAGTTACAATTATCATTTTTCCATATAGGAATGTAAATAGTTCAACTTTGATAAGTTCCTTATAATTTCTTTTCCCTGTTTACCTTCTCATGCTTCTCTTGCTTCTTGTATCTGAATGTCAAATTTTCTATTCAACTCTGGTTTTTTCATCAAGAATGCTTGAAAGTCCTCTATTCCACTGAATGACCATATTTTCCCCTGAAACATGATACTGTTTTGCTGGGTAGGTGATTCTTGGTTTTAATCCCAGGTCCTTTGACCTCCGGAATATCATATTCAAGGCCCATCAATCCCTCAGTGTAGAAGCTGCTAGATCCTGGGTTATCCTGATTGTGTTTCCACAATATTCAAATTGTTTCTTCCTGGCTGCTTGTAATATTCTCTCCTTGATCTGGGAATTCTGGAACCTGGCTATAATATTCTTAGGAGTTTCTTCTTGGGATCTTTTCCAGGAGGTGATCGGTGGATTCTTTCAATCTCTATTTTGCCTTCTGGTTCTAAAACATCAGGGCAATTTTCCTTGAGAATTTCTTGGAGGATATTTCTAGGTTTTTTCTTTGATCATGGCTTTCAGGTAGTCCAATAATTTTTAAATTCTTTCTCCTGAATTTATTTTCCATGTCAGTTGTTTTTCCCATAAGATATTTCACATTGCCTTCTATTCTTTCATTTTTTGGATCTGTGTAACAGAATCTTGATTTCTCACAAAGTCACTGGCTTCCCTTTGCTCCATTCTAAATCTGAAGGAATGATTCTCTTCAGTGAGCTTTTGAGATTCTTTTTCCATCTGGCAAATTCAACTTTTTAAGGCATTCTTCTCCTCATTGCCTTTTTGAGCCTCTTTTGCCATTTGAGTTAGTCTATTTTTTAAGGTGTTATTTTCCTTAGTCAGGCTGTTGACTCTCATTTCATAATTTTCTTGCATCATTCTCATTTCTCTTCCCAATTTTTCCTCCACTTCTCTTATCTGCTTCTTAAGGTCCTCTATGGCCTGTAACCAGCTCGTATTTTCCTTTGAAGCTTTTGGTGCAGGAGTTCTGACTTCACTGTCTTCTTCCTGTTCCATGCTTTGCTCCTTTTTGTCCCCAAAATAGGAATCTAATGTTGGATTCTTCTTTGTTTTGCTTCCTTTGCCTGGTCATGTTGCCACTCAATTACTTGACTTGTGGGCTTTTTGCCACAGTAGGTGGCACCAGACAGGGGAGCTTCTGTCCCAAACATTGGGGTTTTCTCAGCTGCTGGAGGTATTAGTTGGGTGCCCTAATCTGAAGCCTCCACATGCTCTGGTAAGCTGGTCACACACCCCAGGACCTCCACCCTAGACTGCAATCCAGATCCAAGCAGGTTAAAGCAAGAGTGATTACCCCTCAGATTGGTCGCTTGGTCCCCCCTACAGTCTGCAGGCCAGGAGCTTAAGCTGCAACATGCACTGAGGCATCTCAGCAGCTTCTCGCCCTGGGGGCAAAAGCCAATGCTCTCCCAATTCTCCCCACAGCTGCTGGTGATCTGGAGTCCCTCTGGCTGGTGGTTGTTCAGGCCCACCCTGGGGCTAAAACCTCTGGCTCATGTGGGCCTGGGCTTGGCTCCCAGAGCACTGCACTGGCTGATTCCTACTGGCCTGCCAGGCTGTACTCAGTGAGAGGTTAGCTTCTCTGTGTCATTTTGTGGGTTCTGTAGCTCCAAAATTTGTTCAGAGTCCCCTTTTACATGAATTGGGGAAGGTGGAAGCTGGAGCCTCACAGAAGTCCTGTTTCTACTCTGCCCATCTTGACTCCACCCCCCCCCCCCCCAATCCTCATTTTTAGCCTCTCTCCAGTCTCTGACACTGTTGATCACTTTCTCATTACCCTATCTCTAGCTATCTTTTAGATATCTTGAACTGGATCAGCCAATAGACATGTTAAATTCACTATGTCAAAAAGAACTCTTTCCCCCAAACCTATCCCCCATCCTACTTTTCCCTATTACTTACTATAGAGGGCAACACCATCCTCCTCTCCCTCCAATTGTGAGCTAGGAGTTATTCTTGACTACTATTATCTCTCACTCTCAGGCCTCCTGTGTTGTCAAGGTCTGTCTTTTTCTCTTGTAACATCTCTTTAAATGCCCCCCTCTTTTTTTTGCTACCACCAATGTAGTGCAGGCCTTCATCACCATCAACCTGGATTACTACAAATAGCCCACTGTTATGTTTTCCCTGCCTCAAGTCTCTCCACACCCCAATCATTCTCCATTTAGCCACTAAAAAGATTTTCCTAAAACACAAGTCTGATCATGTTATCCCCCCTACTGAAACTGCAGTGGCTTCCTATTGCCTCCATACAAAATGCCCTATTTTGAATTTAAAGTCCTTCATTACCCAGCCCCCCCTCCCCTGCCTCAATTTCCAGTCTTATACCTTATATTCCCCATTACTATTTAAACCAGTGATAGCTGACTTCTCCACTCTTCTAAGAATGAGGGACTCCCCATCTCTCAGCTCTGGGAGTTAACTCTGGCTGTCCCTCATGGAACCTTCTTCCTCCATTTCAGCTGCTGATGTCTCAGGCTTCCTTTAAGTCCCAAGTAAAATCCCTCCTGCTACACAAAGCCTTCCCCAACCCCTCTTAATTTCAGTGCCTTTCCTTTGTTAATTATTCCCTGTACCCTGTATATAGCTTGCTTTGTATACATTTGTTTACATGCTGTCTCCTTCATTAGATTTTAATCTCCTTGAGTGCAGGGGCTTTTTCCTGTTTTTGTATCCCCAGTTTTAAGCACAGTGCCTGGTATGTAGTTCAGTGTAGTTGAATGCTAATGTCTCTTCTAACTCTAAACATGTCTTCCTATTATCTAAATAATCCCATCATTTTTATATTTATACATTTTTAACATACTCTTATTTATTTTAATTCATTTTTTAATTTTATCCCATTTTAGCATATTCCAGAAAAAGTAATTAATTTTTCCATGCTAGTACAGCTTTTCTTTTAAATGGTATATGTACTTTACTGTAAAACTAGTATTTTGGACAACTTAATGAAACAGTTGTTATTTTTCCCCTTTTGTTTTAGATAATTTTATATTCTGGAGGCAATATTTATGATAAATACTCTGAAGATCTAAAAGGACGAGTTTATTTTACAAGCAGCGATCCCAAATTAGGTGATGCATCAATAAATATAACAGATTTACAATTATCAGATATGGGCACGTATCAATGCAAAGTGAAAAAACTTCCTGGTGTTGCAAACAAAAAGATGCAACTTTCTGTGCTTGGTAAGTTTTTTTCGATCTGTTAAAGTAGCATCAGATATTGTCATGGGATCTTAGTCAAACTCTTTCTAGTTTTAGTAGTAATTTTAATCATTTTAAAGCTTTCATTCTTTTTGTGTGACATTCAGAATGTGTAAGTCCCTACTTCTAGAATGCTTAAAATTAAAATGACTGAAAGCATACAGCTTTTTTTAGGGAGGTAGGGAGGATTGTAAAGGCATCTGATTTATGGAGTACGTGAGATATCTTAAAAATGAGTGACTTTTGCCTAAACAGCACCTGCATGATCTCTACATGTTTTGACAAGGAGTAAGATGACACTCATTTCGCACATCAGCAGGCTAGGCTTAAGCAGTATGAGAATTACAGGGAGAGCAGGCTGGTTTTTAAGATGAGGCAGAGGAGCAAGAAACCAAATTGCCAACATTTGCTGCATTGTGGAGAAAGCCAGGGAGTTCTGGTAAAGACTACTTCTGCCTCATTGCCTACACCAAAGTCTTTTTGTGGAACACAACAAATGTGGCAAGTTCTCAAAGAGATGGGAGTACTAGATCATCTTATTTGACTTCTGAGAAAACTTTATGCAGGTCAAGAAGTAACAGAACTGAATGTGGAACAATTGATTGATTTAAGATGGAGAAAGGAGGCTGTATTGATTGTCACCATATTGAACCTATGTGCAAAGTATATCATGTGATATGCCAGGATGGGCAAATCAAAAACCAAAGCAAGGGTTGCCAGGGAAAATACCAAAAATCTCAGATATGCAGACAATACCATTCTGGTAGAAAGTGAAGAAAAATGAAGAAAAACCTCATGATGGGGATGAAAGCTGTCTTGAAGCTTAACATCAAAAAATCTAGGATCCTAGTAACTGGCTGCAACACTTCCTGGCAAAAAGAGAGAAAAGAAATAGAAACAGTCAGATTTTATATTCTTGGGCTCAAAGATTGCTGCAGACAGTGACTTGCAACCATGAAATTAAAGGATGCTAACACCTAGCCGTGTAACCTTAAGCAAGTTACTTAACCCCAATTGCTTAGGGGCGGCCAGGTGGCTCAGTGAGTAAGAGCACCGGCTCCAGTGTTGGGATGACCTGGAGATCGAATCCCGGGCTCAGACACTCAGCACCACATCCAGAAATAACTGGCCTTGTAACCTTGAGCAAGTTACTTAACCCCGATTGCTTAAAAAAAAAAAAAATTAAAGGATGCTCATTGGAAGGAAAGCTATGGTAAATCTGTACAGTATACCAAAAACAGAAACATTACTTTGCTATCAAAGGTCTATATAGTCAAAGCTATGGTTTTTCCAGTAGCAATGTATGGCTGTGAGAGTTGGACTATAAAGAAATCTGAGCACCTCAGAATTGGATGGTTTTGAATTGTGGTGCTAGAGAAGACTTTTGAGATCTCTGGGAGATCAAAGAGATCAAATCAGTCAGTACTTAAAGAAATTAATTCAGACTACTCATTGGAAGAACAAATACTGAAACTGAAGTTTAAATACTTTGGCCACATAATGAGAAGACAAGACTCATTGGAAAAGACCTTGATGTTGGGAAAGATTGAAGGCAAAAGGAAAAGGGGATGGCAGAGGATGAGATGGTTAGATAGTATCATGGAAACAATGAACATGAACCTGAACAGATATTGGGAGCTAGTGAAGGATAGAAGAGTCTGGGGGGGTCATGAAAAGTCAGATACAATTGAACAACAACAAAGATGAGCTTCCACAGTGAAGACTGGAAGGATTCCTACAGAGGTAATAGGGTGTAATGGAAAGAGCAGAGACCAGTAGGAGAGCTAGGAGACTAAGGTTATAGACCAGTCTCTCCCACTAACTAGCTGTGAGACCTTGGGGAAAATTCCCTAGTCTACATGGGCCTCAGTTTCCTAGAAGACACAGAACTATTCTAGATAATCTCTGAGAGATTACAGAATTTCAGATTCAAAATTAGAAATGTATTTTGTAAAGTCAGTCACAAGCAGCTCTCCTGAGGACTGCTGCTGTGAATAACTTTAAGGATCTAATTGCATAATGTAGTGAGCTCTCTATTTATTCAGCAATAAACTAAAGCAAAACATTCAAGAAACTAACATACAACATTCACAACAATATAACATCATAACTTACTACTACGGTAGCTGCATATTCTTTAACAAAACATATCATTCAATAAGTCACAATCTCCTCAATCAATACACAGTATCCAAGTAAAGTCCTCTTTCATTTTGACTCGAGGCTGGCTTCCAAACCCCTTGGCTCTTCTTCCATGGCTGACCGCTCCCAACTCTTGCCTGGATATACACATAGGCAGCTCTCTCCTCCTGTTCCAAGCCCTTTGTAGTTTCTGTTTCTTGGAAGACAAAGCTTAACAGAACTAGAACAATATTTACAACACATTAAATTAAGCTTAAGAGCTACAACATTATTTATACACATTACTGGCACTATCATCTCAATTTACCTTCTGTCTGACAAAGTAACACAAATCAACACACAAGGCCTCTGTTGGAGAAATCAAACACAAATCAATAGTAAAGTCTTCTTTCAGGACTTACTTAAGAGCAAAAAAGTCCCATTTCAACATACAGAATGCTTCTGTCTGTCAAAGTTAACATCAACACAGACAGAATAGACAGAATACCAACATCACAAATATTCCCTCCTTAGCTCTGCTTGAACTTTGCTCAGCTCTGCTCCTTCTTGTTCAGCTCTTTCGAGAAGCTCCTCCCACTGTGGACTCCCTGTGATTTATCTTATGCCTATTGAGGGCAGGAAGGTCTTCAAATTCCCTTAGGCCTATTAAAGGCAACACAATATATACCAGCAGAAACTCTTGATACAATTAAAGGAGGGGCTCAAAGGCACTTGAATAGCTGAAACAAGCCCAGAGTACTACTTTGCTTGCCTTTACACACTTCTGCCATTTTATCATTTTGTGACGATTTGTGGAACAACTCACAATTAACCTGAACATGTGGAAGCCCTCTGCTTTTTCTTCTAAGCCTTGAGGTGCAAGATTTTACATTGATGGGTATTAGAAGAGTGAAATGTGAATAAGCATGAACAAGATGTACATTAACAGAAGGTTCTAATGTAGAATTTCATTAGCATTTCTTTGTTGTAATACTTTGTTTTGGGGAAAGTTTCTGACTTACATATCTACCATCATATAGAAACTCAACTATCTGGTTGTTTACTTTGACACTAATTGATTTTTATCCTTATTCTCTTATGTATTTGGAAAGTGATTTTTCATTTACTTGGAAAGATTAGCTCCCAGAAAAGCCCAGGACAGGATTCGAGATAGATATCTTGGATATTCTTTTCTAAAAAGAAGTCACCATAAGCATTTTATTTTTTTTCTTTAATTAAATAATTTTTAGTTTTCAACATTCACTTTTATGAGATTTTGAATTCTAAATTTTTCTCCCCTTCTCAATCTGATAGAGAAGATATATGGTACAATCATATTAAATATATTTCCACATTAGTCATGTTATGTTGTAAAAGAAGAATCAGAACAAAAGGGAAAAATCATGAGAAAAAAAAGCAAACAAAAAAAGAAAATAGTATGCTTCAGTCTGCATTCAGACTCCATAGTTTTTCCTCTGGATGTGGATAACATTTTCCATCACATCATAAATATTTTTTTAAGCACTATGTGATAGTACTGGGAATGCAAATACAAGCAAACTCATGTGTTTGAGGACCTTAGGTTCTATTTGAGCAAGACAGGGCATAAAAGGGAATGCACAGCAGTGAAAGATGGAAGGTACCTGGGGGACATGGTGGTGAAGTCCAGAAAGTCAGAAACAAAACTAGAACAGGGAAGAATGACTGAGCTGGAACTTCCTCAAAATGGGATTCCAAAAGGAACTCACCAGTTGGAGGAGGGGGCTACAGGAGCGTAAGGATGGTCCCAGGTAAGAAGCTGATGGAGGTATTGTAGCATTATTTTGGTAAGAAAAAAGCAGAACTGGGGGAGGAGTGTCAATAGGACAACTAAATTATCCTCTAATCAGTGAAATGAATGTTGAATTTTAGGGTAATAAAATATGAAAAGACATGTCTATGCTTTTTGGGGAGTAGGGGTGAGCAGCTCTCAAGTCAACTTGGGGAGCTAAAATGGTGCATTAATAATCACAGCAGCACACAAAAGGGCTGCTAGCACAGGTTCTTTGATCTATTTTTCTAAAGGAAAGACAGCTTTAAAGGGGTCTGTGATCTTACTTTAAATTAACAGACAGATAATTAGAAAGAAGTGAGTATCCAAGAAAGAATCCAATAGACAGGGCTCCATCTGTCTAAACAGAGTAATAGATACCTAATCACCAGATGAGGGAGCGCCAACATCTGGGTTCAAGCACAGCTGGGGGGCTTCTTAACAACAGCTACCTAGAGTCTTGTCTGGCCAAATCACAAAGAAGCATTCTTCCGCTGAGTGAGCCCCAAAGTAAAATACCAACTTCTCAGTACCTATGGTTTTCAATTAACAGGCTCAGAGCTAGAAGGCATTACAACCCAAGGTGACTTGCTACCTAATTGGCTCTGTGCTGAAAGGTGTGATAGCTTTCCTGAAAGCAAGCCTTCCCATAAGCAAATTTCCCCCTAAGCAAGCTCCTCCCCAAGGCAATATAAATCTCCTTGAATATGGGCTCTGTGTGACTCAGGATGTGTCACAGCTGTGAACCAAGCTGAAGTTCAAAACAGCAAGACATACCTTTATACCTGATAACATGGCCTATGCTCCAAGGGAAAAAGGAACACATGTGGTCACATAGGCCTATTAATGGACAGGGAAGATCTTATATTCCATTAACTCTACAAATGATTATTGTGCTTGTCTTCTATTTGCCTTCAGCACCATCATGAAGCTTTTGTGAGAAAAATTTATAGGATACCAGAATCTTAAATGACACTGGTCCAGAGTATTTTCTGCCCTGTTCTTCTTTCACTGAATAGCAGAAATGGAATTAAGCCAAGGAAAACTTTTTGGAATAAGTAATAAACAACTATGAAAATGTAGATAAATCCTGAAATTTCTCATTTATTTCTTACTTTAAAATGTCTGTGTGTCTGTGTGTGTGAAAGGAGAGTATCAAATAAAACAAAATAATTAATGAAATGATTCTATTTCTTTTTCAGTTAAGCCTTCAGGGACAAGATGCTACATTGATGGATCATCAGAGATTGGCAGTGACTTTAAAATAAGATGTGAATCAGGAGAAGGTTCACTTCCTTTATACTATGAATGGCAAAGATTGCCCACCACAGAAAAATTTCCTGTCGTGTCATTTTCAGGTATTGAAAATGTTATAATTTATGTGTTTATATTTTAGAGTATAGACTGTCTCTGTTTTAAAATTTGCTTGGCTAAAATAAATTTTGCTTTTTTTAGGACACTTATATGACTCCATTTATGAAATAAGAAATTGGTTCAGACAAATAATTAACAGCTAAATAACAAATCACTTATTAATTTATTGTGGGGTTTTTTAGTTTTGAGTTCCATATATTGTATTCTTTCCCCCTCCCTGATATTGTGAGCAGTCTGATATAGGTGGTACATGTGCAGTCATGTAAAACATTTCCATATTAATCATTTTGTACCAGAAGATAAAAAGAAAGTGAAAAATAGTGTGCTTCAGTCTGTATTCAGAGAATATGAGTTCTTTCTCTGGAGGCAGATAGCATTTTTCATCATGAGTCCTTTGAGATTATCTTGGAACAGATGTGCATTTATAATGAAAAGAATATTAAATTTTCCATCTAGAATTTGAGTCTAGTTCTCAGTTAGAAGCCTGCTCATCATTCTTAGGTAAGTCACTAAATTTTGTCTTTTTCATTGAAATTCACTGAACTTGAATTTTCTCATTTTTTAAATGGAAACAAAGACAAAGTAAGACTATACCATTGACATTATAGAGTTGTTTTAAAGATATTACATTACAAAAAACACACTATGAATACATTATGCTTGTATAATATTATTAAAATAGTATGAAAATTGACAGAATTCAAGGTTTACAGCTTAAAAAAGAGATGATAATCTTGGATTTATTATTTTTACAGATAACTCACATTTGGTCACAAAAAGAGGTAGTCCCTAAATTCTTTTCTTATTGATACCCAAGAAAAACCACCCCACCCAGATTCAACCGAATGGACATGACCTCCCAACTGTTGTTATTCTTAAAGACTTCTTCCTTCTTTTTCACTTCTTGCTTGACTGGGGTTTGCTGCCCCACTTACCCTCAACCTCACTGTACTCCAGTCCTTATTTTTTACTTTGATATTCATTGATTTTCAAGGCTGAGGTCTGTAGTGGCAGGAATTACAAGAAAGTAAGAGGGTAGCTTCCATTTTCCTGGGTTTCCACAGTAATATCTATAGTCCCTGCATCTCACTTTTTGCCAATTCCCCCAATCTTTAAGAAACTCATTGAAATGTATATGAAGTTTGTTTCTGATTGTTTGTTGTGGCTTAGAGGGGAAGGAAATGGGAGGAAAATGTTTACCTCATAAGCCATTAATAATAATACCTCAAAAGCATTATATGCTCCTTTCACAAGCAAGATAATAGGAAAGAAAAACTGTTCTTTAAAAAAAATGTTATTGATGTCTTTTCTTTTTATATCACCTTTCATTCTCTTTATATCCCTCAATAATTCCCTACCTACACAGTCATTACTTATAACAAAGAGTGAAAAAGAAAGAGAAAAGAAAGAGGGTGAGAAGGAAGGAATCAACCAAGTCTGTGACAGTATAAACCTATGCAAAGTAGACACTACAGCCCCTCACCTATGCAAAGAAGAAAGATACATTCCCCCATCATCAAATCAAGCTTGGTTGTTACTACAGTGGAAAATTTTCTTTCTTTTTTTTTTCTTTGTATTTGTATGACTTAAAGTCGTATATATTATTTTCCTGGTTCTGCTGACTTCACTTTGTATTTTTCATATAAATTCCCCATGTTTCTCTGAATTTCATATTCATCATCTCTTATAGCTTAGTAATACTGAATTACATTCATGTACCACAGTTTGTTATTGAGGCAGCTAGGTGACACAATGGATAGAGTGCCAAGCCTGTAGTAAGGAAGATGAGTCTTCCTGAGTTCAAATATGGCCTCAGACACTTATAAGCCGTGCAACCCTGGGCAAGTCACTTAACCCTGTTTGCCTTAGTTTCCTCTTCTATAAAATGAGCTGGAGAAGAAAATGGCAAGCCACTCCAGTATCTCTGCCAAGAAAACTCCAAATTGGGTCAAGAAGAGTTGGACACAACCGAAAATTTGTTCAACCATTTCCCAGTCAATGAACATCTACTTTGTTTCTAATTCTTTGCTACCACAAAAGGTTTTATTATAACTATTTTGATACATGTGGATCTTTCTGTCAGTAACAACAACCATGATAACAGCAACAACATCTAGTAAGCACTTAAAGGTTTGCAAAGTCATTTTTATTATCTTATTTTATCCTCACAACTCTTGGGAGTAGGTGCTATAATCATCTCATTTTATAGAGGAGGAAACTGATGCTGACAGAGTTCAAGTGACTTGCCAGTCAGGGTCACACAGCTGGGAAGTGTCTGAGGCTAGATTTGAACTCTAATCATCCTGACTCCAGGTCTAGCACTTTATCCTGCTTCTCCACCTCTTTGACCTCTTCCATGATACATACCTAACAGTCCTCTCAGACAATGGGTGTGTGATTATTTTTGTTCCTTTTTTAAAATTTTAATTCAAATTATTTTCTGGGTTTTTTTTTTTTTTGCCTTTTGGAGGGCATTTGGGGTTAAGCGACTTGCCCAAGGTCACATGGCTAGTTTTTGTGTTAAGTGTCTGAGGTGGGATTTGAACCCTCGTCCTCCTGACTCCAGGGCCAGTGCTCCATTCACTGTGCCACCTAGCCACCCCCAAATTATTTTCAAAATAGTTGGACAAATCCACAGCTTCATCAACAGTATATTTATTAGTTTGCTTCTCTTCTTTTCAGCATTGATTATAGTCATTTTTGACAATTTAATAGGTATGAGATAAAATATGAGATTTATTTTGGTTTTCAGTCTTGTTATTTATTAGTGATATAGTAGTTGTTTTTTTTTCTTTTTGGAGGATGATTGGGGTTAAGCGACTTGCCCAAGGTCGCACGGCTAGTTTTTGTGTCGTGTCTGAGGCCAGATTTGAACTCAGGTCCTCCTGACTCCAGGGCTGGTGCTCTGTTCACTGCGCCAACCTAGGCACCCTGACATAGCAGTTTTTTATATGGTTGTTAGTTTATTTTTGTAATTTTTTTCCCCCGAGACTAGATCTCCCTATCTTATGTATAATGGAAGGACAGTGCATAACCATGGACTCAATCACCATGACTTTTCAACATGTTCTGTTTCCGACCATTTGTCTCTCCCTACACTGGTGTACCCCTCTCCCACAGCCCCATTCATGGTGGCTTACCATTGGTTGCTGTACTTAGTGTGAACACCCAATTGGCTTAGCTTACTATAGCTCAGAACTCCAAGCCCTGATGGACTAGCCTCATCCTCCCTGATAGTAGGGATTACAGACATGAACCACCATTCCCCGCTTTGTTAATAGTTTGTCATTCTTCTTATGAGATTTAATATGTTCATGCTCCTTGAAACATTTAACAGTCAATCATTCAAGAAGCATTTATTGGAGTAGGGAGAGACTTTGAGGCAGGTAGACCCACCAGCAGAGACTATTGAATCCAGGAATGAGGACCTACACCAGGGGTGTGGCAGTATCAGAGAAGAGTACATATTTGAGAGATGGTACAAAGGTATAAATCAATAGACCTTGAACCTGAATTGCAAACCTGAGGAATTGGGAGGATGGTATTGACCTCAACAGTACTAGAAAGGTTAGGAGTGGCAGGGGAGGGCGGTGTTTAGAGGAAAGAAAATGAGATAACTTTTACGCACATTGAGTATAAAATATCTACTGGGCATCCAGTTTGAGATGTCTGAAAAATCATTGGAAGTCTGCAGAGAGATTAGGGGAGGGTAGGTAGATTTGAAAATTATCAGCACAGAGATGCTTATTAAATCCATGAGAGAAATGAAATCACAACGTGAGATAATATATAGAGAGAAGAGAGCTCCCCCCAACCTTTTTTCATCTTGATGAAATTTTTAATTTAAATACTTAAATTACTCTTAATTCTTTTATTTTTAGTCTGTTGTTTTTCTGATAATAATCTATGTAGTCCTCGTGGAAAGTCTTTTTTGGTTTTTTTTCTCCTTTGAATCACTGCTTGAAGTTGTTATGGAGCCTTTTGGAAGATAGATGAGGGGAAAAAGAGAGACTGATCGTAATTTTAATTTTTGGATGGGGTGATATCTTGCAGTGGTTTCCTGGGTTCTTCTGTTGACCCCTCCAGGAGTTACATCCCTGGATCTATGAGGTTCAAACCACTGTATTTTTGAGACCCCTCACTGGTGCTTCAAGACGGAGGGCTTGTTACCTTTTTTGTTTTTGTTTTGCTTTTTGGAGGGGCAATTGGGGTTAAGTGATTTGCCCAAGGTCACACATCACAAGGTAAGTGTTAAGTGTCTGAGGCCATATTTGACCTCAAGTCCTCCTGACTCTAGGGTCGGTACCTCTATTCACCTAGCCGCCCCAGAGGGCTTGTTACCTTACAGCTCTTAGTCTCAGAGGTCCTGTTTTGAGAAATGCAACCCCTCATTTGTAGGTGTTTGCTGGACTACAAGGTCCCTGCCCCAAAGCTTTCAGACCACCTTGCTACTTCCTCAAGGAAGCTTCCTTGGACAAGGCCTTGCAGTTTGGACTTGAAGGCTACCTTACACCAGTAGTTTCTTTGCTAGTGGGCTCCCTTTCTTTTCTATTACACATGAGCTTCTGGCTGAGCTCTTAAGCCTCTCTGGAGTAGAACTGCTCTACTGTCTTGACAATTAATTCATTCCAATGCACACTTCAGGGTTTTGCTGAACTGCTTAGGAGAGAGGTATACAATCAGCCTCCATATGATTATTAATAGCTTGTATTTCTCATTGGAAAAATGCCATTTTGTATCCTTTGACCATTATCTCTTGAGAAAATTGTTCCCTATTCTTAGATATTTCCTTCTATTTACAATTCTTTCCATATATATTTATCCCTTCCACATTGCAGGGGTCAGGGGCACAAGTACCCCTACGATCTGGAAAGTGCGCATAAAATTTTTTTGGCACTCCATTACCAAAGAAAAAGTATGAATTATGGTATTAGATGATAAAACATGTTGATACTATACAGATATTTTATGCATTTCTAAGCGTTTTCTGTGTCATCTGCTGGCCTTTGCATGTCATCTGCAGATTCTGCAAAACTATCCCAAAATTCCCTTTTATTTTCTTATGCTAACTCGAGATATATTGAAACCCCAAAAGGGAAAGTTGCAATGTGGAAGGGATAATTATATTTTGAACATCAGATCAGAAGGAAGAATGGTGCAGTAGAAAGAGTCTCCCTCACCACCTATGGCTTTTGGTAAGCAATTTAGCTTCTTTGGGCATTAATTTCTTTATCTGTACAAAGAGGCCTCTAGGGTTGCTTACTGCTTTACATCTATGATAATGTTACTTCTTTATCAAAAATTTCTGTTGTGAAGGGGGCGGAGCAAAGATGGCGGAGTAGAAGCACCGACCTCCCCACTGCTCTGGTTTCCACCTTCCCCAATCCATGTAAAAAGGGGACTCTAAACAAACTTTGGAGCTGCAGAACCCACAAAATAACACAGAGAAGCTAACCTCCTGCTGAGTACAGCCCGGCAGGCAGGCCAGCAGGAAACAGCAGAAGCTTTAGCCTCAGGGTAGGCCTGACCAGCTGCTGGCCTGAGGGACTCCAGATCAACAGCAGCTGTGACCGTTTCCAGATTTATCAACACATAGATGTGAAAGACAAAGTCAGTGCAGTCTGGACTTTGGGGCCCAGTAAGTGGGAGTGCTTGGCTTTTGCCCCCAGGGCGAGAAGCCTCTGAGACATAGGCACAGCCAGCCAACACCATGTGGCAGCTTCAGCTCCTGGCCTGCAGAGTGTAGGGGGACCAAGAACCAGTCTGAGGGATAATCACTCTTGCTTTAACCTTGTTGGATCTGGACTGCAGTCTAGGGTGGAGGTCCTGGGGTGTGTGTCCAGCTTGCCAGAGCATGTGGAGACCTCAGAGAGGGCACCCATCTAATACCTCCAGCAGCTGAGAAAACCCCAGCATTTGGGACAAAAGCTTCCCTGTCTGGTGGCAGAGTCCTACTGTGGCAAAAAGCCCAGTGGTCAAGTGACTGAGGGGCAACATGACCAGGCAAAGGAAACAAAGCAGACAGAAGATTCCAACATTATACTCCTATTTTGGGGACAAAAAGGAGCAAAGCATGGAACAGGAAGAAAACAATGAAGTCAGAACTCCTGCACCAAAAGTTTCAAAGGAAAATACGAGCTGGTTACAGGCCATAGAGGACCTTAAGAAGCAAATGAGAGAAGTGGAGGAAAAATTGGGAAGAGAAATGAGAACAATGCAAGAAAATTACAAAATAAGAATCAACAACCTGACTGAGGAAAATAATACCTTAAAAAACAGACTAACTCAAATGGCAAAAGAGGCTCAAAAAGGCAATGAGGAGAAAAATACCTTAAAAATTGAATTTGCCAGATGGAAAAAGAATCTCAAAAGCTCGATAAGGGGAATCATTCCTTCAGAATTAGATTGGAACAAAGGGAAGCTAATGACTTTATGAGAAATCAAGATGCTATTAAACAGATCCAAACAAATGAAAGAATAGAAGGCAGTATGAAATATCTCATTGCAAAAACCACTGACCTGGAAAATAGATCCAGGAGAGATAATTTAAAAATTATTGGACTACCTGAAAGCCATGATCAAAGTAAGAACCTAGAAATCATCCTCCAGGAAGTTCTCAAAGAAAACTGTCCTGATGTTTTAGAACCAGAGGACAAAATAGAGGTTGAAAGAATCCACCGATCACCTCCTGAAAAAGATCCCAAAAAGAAAACTCCTAGGAATATTATAGCCAGGTTCCGGAATTCCCAGATCAAGGAGAGAATATTACAAGCAGCCAGGAAGAAACAATTTGAATATTGTGGAAACACAGTCAGGAAAACCCAGGATCGGGCAGCTTCTACACTGAGGAATTGAAGGGCTTGGAATATGATATTCTGGAGGTCAAAGGAGCTGGGATTAAAACCAAGAGTCACCCACCCAGCAAAACTGAGTATCATGTTTCAGGGGAAAATATGGCCATTCAGTGGAATAGAGGACTTTCAAGCATTCTTGATGAAAAGCCAGAGTTGAATAGAAAATTTGACATTCAGATACAAGAAGCATGAGAAGGTAAACAGGGAAAAGAAATTATAAGGAACTTATCAAAGTTGAACTATTAACATTCCTACATGGAAAAACAATAATTGTAACTTATGAAACTTTTCTCAGTAGTTGAAGGGAATAGAAATATATATATGTCTATATGGACATATGAATACATATGTGAATGTGTGTATATATGTTTACAGGTATACATAGATAGAGGGCACAGGACCAATTTAACAGGAAGAGATGATACTTAAAAGGTGAAATTAAGAGGTGAGAGAGGAGTATAATGAGAGGAGATGGGGAGAGACAGATTGGGGTAAACTATCTCATACAGAAGAGGCAAGGGAAAATGGTTACAATGGAGGGGAAGAATAGGAAGGCAAAAGGGAATGGGTCAACCTTATTCCCATTGAATTTGGCTTGAGGAGGGTAGGAAATACACACTAAATAGGGTATCTCACCCTCCAGGAGAGTAGGTGGGGAAGGGGATGAGAGGGAGGATGATGGAAGGGAGGGCAGTCTCAGGGGGGGAGGGAAGTTGGAAGCACCCACTTTTGAAAAGGAATGGGATCAAAGTAGCGAATAGAACAAGTGTGAGGTGGGATAGGAAGGAGGGAAATATTGTCAGTCTTTTACAATATATCTACTATGTTATTGTTTTTCATTAGCTTCACATGTACAACCTATACTGAGCTGCTTATCTTCCCAGTAAGGGTGGGTGACAAGGAAGGAAGGGAATGAATCTGGAATTCAAAGTTTTAAAATCAAATATATATATATATGTGTGTGTGTGTGTGTGTATACTATTATTAATACTATTTTACATGTAATTGGGAAATAAGATATACAGGCACCGAGGCATAGAGATCCACTGGAAAAGTTGAAAGGGGTATGGGAGAAAATATGGGAGAGAGCAGATTGGAGGAGCGGACATCCTGTGGGATTGCTATTTTGGGCAGTGGGCAGGGGAAAAATGGGGAGAAATTTGTAACTCAAAACCTGACGGAAACGAATGATGTAAATCAGAAGTTAATAAAGCATTTAAAAAAATAAAATAAAGTCACTTAAAAAATTTCTGTTGCAAATGTTTTTCCCCACTTAATGATTTCCTTTCTACTTCTAAGTACATTGATTTTACTGGTGCAGACTTTTCAACTTTATGTAATCAATCAGATTTGTCTTTTTTAACTTTTATGATTATTTTTATGCCCTTTTAAATTGAGAATTCCCTCCCATTCATGGATGTGAAAGTTTTCTTTTTTCCATTCTTCACTAATTTTTTGAAAACTATTATACAGCCTTTTATATCTAGATCATGGATATTTGGAGCTTATTCTAACATAGGGTGTTAGTTGGTAGTGCTGGGGTTAATGTAGTGTGTTATTTGGTAATATAAATCTGATATCTGCCGACGACTACTTTACAGTTTTCCCAGCAGTTTTTGTCTAGAGTCTGCTTACCCTGAGGCACTTCTGTCTTTTGTTTACTTATCTCTCTTTTTTTTTATAACTTTTCTGCAGTATTGGACAATATACAGCCTCCTTTCCCAAGTAATAACGATGTGTTTCAAAAATAGGTTAGAAAATAATCTATTTTTCTACCCATAGACCTCAACCCATCTATTATTTCTGTACGAAATGCCACAACAGAGTACTCTGGCACATACAGTTGTACAGTTAAAAACAGAGTTGGTGTTGATCAGTGCCTTTTGAGGGTGAATGTTGTTCCTCGTAAGTATATTCTTTATGTTTACTTGGGGGGAGGAGGGTGAGTGTCATCTCCACCTTTGATTTTACTACCTTCATAACTGGTCTGTGACCTATAACCTCATAATCTTAGAGAGTAGCCCAGGGCACTAATAGTGTCCATGTTTGTATAGGCAGGATTTGAATTCAGAGCCATTGCCTGCTGTCTATTTCCAGATCCTTTCTATTTCTCATCGTTTTTGGCAATTAATAACAAGGCTTTGTATTTCCTTGTATTGTATTCCGTTTTTAAAGTATTTCTTTGTGTGCCCCTTAATCAATTTGATTTGTTAATGGGACAGATTTTAGAGTGGTATGAAGAAGGTAGGAAAAAAGATTTTTTTTGTTTCATGTGTGTTAGAGATCAGAGAGTTTTATCAGATGGCTTTTTAACCTTCCCAGCTTAAAGAGAATATTTTATTAATACTTTGTTCTTATTGTGGTGATGGGTTTTTTGGGGGGAGGGCATCAAATTAACTTGTGCTCCATTATTAGAATTATGAAAATAATATTTTAAATGGAAAAAATATGTGCATAGAAAAATTAAGCCAGTTAATCTGCTGGTTAGGAAGGAAAGTTAAACTGCTATTTGTAGTCATTTCAGTCCAAAGTCCTTGTAAAAGGTATTCTTAATTATTGTAGCTTCCAACACTGCTGGTACGATTGCTGGAGCTGTCGTAGGAACTTTGTGTGCCCTATTGCTGCTGGGTCTTCTAATCTTTTGCTGCTGTAAAAAACACAAGGAGGAAAAATATGAAAAAGAAGTTCATCATGATATCAGGTAACCTTTGGAAACCAACTTTTCCCAAGTAAAGCATTCCATAAGGAAGCTTCTGTGAGAGGTGCAATTAACTACAGTGTTAAAATCTTAAATAGTGAATGCCAGCATTCTAATCAATAATTCACTTTAGCTAAGTATTTGTAAAAATTTAATTGTTGAAGTCTTTGGTTCAGCTTAGTATCAGAGAATTTAGAATTAGAAAGAACTTGAAGGATTATCTGACCCAGTACCCTATGGGTTGGAGTGGGTGAGTGAATTGACTAAGGTCACATGTAGCTATTTAGTAGCAGAACATATTTGAATGTAGGTCTCCTGATCTTCTTCCCTGATCATTGCATACTTACATAGCATTTTCTCATGTTAACACTAACTGATTTTGACCTATCCCTCTACATTCCTAAATGGTAGCAAAATATATTGTGTATAGGATTTATTATTTCAGTCCATTATTTCAAAACAGTTCTTATGTGTGATCACAGCATTGTATGTAATAATTTTAAAAAAGAGTTTTTATTAGTCATTAAGGCCTAGTTATCTACCAGGTGAAAATTTGTCCTTTCTTTAATTGAGGCCTGCCTCAAATTGAACAAGTCACAGAGTCAACATTTGAATTCATGTCTTCTGGCTCCAATTCCAGTGCTTTTTTCACTATACCTACCATACTGCCAATAAGTTTTCAAAAACATGTCTTGTACTAGTAATTTTTGCAATTGTATGTGGAGAAAGGAGGTTAGTGAATTAGTGTGTAGGTGTATAATTCCTTCTTAGAAAGATTGAAGGTATAGTGATATTTGTTTTTGTATGACTTAAAAAGGTGATCCTGGTGTAGGGATCAGCAAAGTTAGTTAGAATGTTATTGCATTTGTACTGTATTCACATAGCAAATTATTCAATTAAGACCTCTTAATTTTATATAATTTAGGGCTTTTTTTGAGCATGCTTTACTAATTTGAATGTATGATGACTTAAGTTCAAACATCCTTAGTCACAAGGTCTTAGACTTGTGCCTTTGCTCTTCACTTGCTCAACTAATTGAAGGCAGAAATTTTTTTAAGCAGATTAGAGCATAAGCTTGTAAATAGAAACAGAATTCATGAATTTCCTACTTTTCTCCCTCATTGTGATATACACTATTATAATATATCTTAAAATATAGACTGAAGTTTACATAATTATAAACTTATAAAGACATTTTAAAATGTTTCTGTCTGGGCTTTCATTTCTAGAGAGGATGTTCCTCCTCCAAAGAGCCGTTCATCTACAGCCAGAAGCTACATTGGTAGCAATCATTCATCTCTGGGATCAATGTCTCCTTCCAACATAGGAGGTTATTCCAAAACTCAGTATAACCAAGTACCAAGTGAAGACTTTGATCGTACTCCACAGAGCCCGAGTTTCCAACCAACTAAGGTAGCAGCATCTAATCTCAGTAGAATGGGAGCTATTCCTGTGATGATACCAGCACAAAGCAAAGATGGGTCAATAGTATAGAGCATCTCAAACTTTGTTTCTTCAGACTTTTTTCTTCTCGGGAAATAGGAGAAAGTTGCCAACCTAAAAAATTGTTTTTGAAGCAATAGAGTAATTTAACCTGAACTAATAAAAAGATGATCTTCAAGAAACTTTGTTTAATTGACAGGAGTTTGAATCCTACATCAAACACTTAAAAACAGCGAGCGAGTTATTTAACCTTTTTTAAGCTCATTTCCTTATCACAGGGTTATTGTGAGGGACAAATGCTACATATGTTAAGTGCTTTGTGGATTTTGAAGTATTACATAAATACTAGCTATTGTTATCACAGAGATCAAATAGAATCTCCTGGGGAGGGGGGAAGAGTAAAATTGAATTTCCAAATGAAAGAATATTTTCTTAGGTTCCTTTAGAAACAACTGATTTCACTGATATTTAATGTCTAATATTCTACATAATAATATTCTAAAACTATTACTGTTTTCTCAGCCATTTTCTCTAGCAAACTATGTAAACCCTACAAAAAATCTGAAGAGAAAGTAAAAAATAACTAATTTAAAATGTTAAATTAATATTTTTGAAATCAGTTTGACTGAAGAGTATGTCTTGAACATCTTACTGAAAGAATACCAGCTATGACTAAGTGAGCTAGCCAAGCTCTGTCATCTAATTAATTTGGTGAAATGATTTCCTTAAATCATGTTTGAACACATGAAAGTGCTACAGAAGAGTAGCTAATTGTTTTTTTTGCTTTCTGGCTATATATAGCAATAAAGATGGCAGATTCTACTAGTGCACCATTCTTTTTAAAGAAGTCACATATATGGCAATAGTTTTTTATTGAAAAGCCACCCACACTATTACATAGTCTACCTTGTGTGGCTGATAACCAGCATTTTACCCAGCAGTGATCAAGACTGCAAATTAGGGACTGTAGCACATTAAGGAACATGGTTTGTTGCCATATGTACTCTTAACATTTGAACTAGGTAGTCCAGACTGATTGAATGAGCAGTACCTGTACTCTTTTCTTTTGGCTGCCTGATTCATTCAGGCTGTTTATGTGAATAAAATAATTACTAATGTGACTTGTTTTGTAATATAACTATAGAATAAGCCCACCAGACCTACATAAGAGTTTGTTTTTGTTTTTTCTGGCACAGTTTCCCCCTAGAAATATGTACACCCATATTTACCTTCTTGAATAAAATTCCTGGGAGAGACATTTTTTTAAACCTCCAGAAAGTTCACTTTTAAAAGGATGAATCTTTTTCTCCACAAATATTGTAAATTAATACTTGACAACTTGTGTGTTATTATGTTGCAGAAGTAGCTTTGTGTGATACTCATAGGCTGAGGTTTGGGAAGATTTCCTACTTAGTTTTGTGAAAATTGTTTTTAGTAAACATAAGGGGAAAAGGAGTTTTTTTTAACACCATCATGTTAGAATCATGGGAACTAATTTTATTTTTTAAAAATTTCTATTGCTTTTTTCCTTAAGATTTTGACTATGCTAGGATTTCAGATCTTTAGAAAATAAGATCTGCTTTTTATTAACTCCAACACTTTTTTCCCTTAAATTTTCATAAGAACTTCATTCTTAATAAACTGTTTGAGTGCTTTGGTTGTAAATATTCCATATAAATAAATGTTGTTGTGAACTTGGAATTATGTACTGTACCCTGTGTACAACTAAATAGCTATAATGTTTAACTTTAATTTTTTTGTATGTGTATGGTTTTTAGAGCTAAGAGAAATTTTCTTCTGTGCCTTTACAGTAAACTCCCATTTATCAAGCATTTTTGTGCCCATGAACTATCACATGAAAGGTGCTTGGGGGGTAGGGGGTGAAGGTACTGTTTTTTCAAAGTATATCACTGTGATACCTTTCTACTTTGCTTTTAATACTGCCTTTTTCTACATGTCCTTTTTGAATATTGTTTAAATGTATTGGAGAAATTAGTTTTTTGTTGTGTTTCTAATACCCAGTACTATTTTCTTATGTTCCTGGCTCCTGTGTTCTTAATTTCTTTTGACTACTAGAAGCTTAGGACTAATAATAAAATTAGAATAGAAAATTTATTTTTAAACAATAACTTTAAGATTTGATACTTTTTTTCTACTAAGGAGCTGTCTAAACACTAGAAATCACTTTTAGGTGTAATATGTGGATGATATTTAAGTTTAATCATCCCCTCCTGGAGAGGTTTTTTGATTTTTCAGCTTAGATAAAATACTAGATCTAACCCTGGGGAATTAGCCAGGAACCAACATTCAAAATCCGTTTTAAGATTTTTTTTTTTAACAAGAGTAGACAATAGGTTCATGCCTATTGACCATTGTCATCCTATTGTCTTATCTTTTGCTATAGTTCTACTCCATAATTCAAGTCAGGTTTGTCTATAATTGAATCTTTGGGGCAGCTAGGTGGTACAGTGGATAGAGCACTGGCCCTGGAATCAGGAGGACCTAAGTTCAAATCCGGCCTGACACTTAACACTTAGTAGCTGCATGACCCTGGGCAAGTCACTTAACCCCCATTGCTTCACCAAAAAAAAATTTTTTTGAATATTGTAAACAGAATTTGCAAGTGGCAAAATGTGTTCATTTTAAAGAAATTTTATCATATTTAAGAGAAATCTGTCTGCCAACAGCTGGGTTTCAATATATATGGTAATCTCCTTTCACAAGTAACTTATAAAAGTTTCTAGATTTCTTTTGTGTTTGCATGGATGGAGCTTTAGAGTAACTTTTATGAGGTAACTGGTTTTCTTTTCATTTTGAACTGTGCAGACCACATTTTTAAAAGCTATAATGCAGTGTGAATAAAAGGCCGAAATTGTATGTAATTGATTTTTTAATGTTAGTCAAGGAATAACTTGTAGCATGTATGAGTTGGCACAATTTTAACTTTTTCCTATGTCATAATAGAAATGTACATATACCTTCATTGTGTTCATACATTCTTTCTACTTAGTACCATAATAAAATGTTTTGGGCAAGTTTTAAATCTAAAAGCTCCAATTAAGTCAATATTTCACAATAGAATTCATTACAGCAATAATAACAAAAAACATAGGTTTATACTATGTGCGCTTGGAAGAATTATTAATAAATTTATGCTTTTCTTTATGCTTAAACTGTCATCTCTAATATTTTGTTAGATTACCTTTACAATAATTAATACCAGTAAGTATTGGTTGAACTTTGACCATTTCTCTCAAATCACTTTTTTGTTTTGTTTTGGCTAAACACATCCATGAGAAGCATCATGCTAGGGTAAGGAAGAGTTTAAGGTTTAATCAAATAATTTTGTAAAACTAAAATTCTATGTATTTATTTATGTTTATATTGTTCTAGTCAGGTATAAGTTTCAACTTTAAGTTAATTAGCCTTGATAATATAAGGGTGAAAAGAACCTCATGAGACAGTTACCCATTTGCCACAGGGAAAAGATTTTGTTACACATCACATTGAGCAAAAACCAGGAAATAACAGTGGCAGGTTTCACATTAAAGTTTCTGGTTTAAGTGTTTTAAATGAAGCTTTTGAAATTTTTTAATAGTTCCTCTAGTTTCATGTCCAACTTCTGTAATTTTGAAATAAAATAATTCAAGAAAGCAGTTTTCTGTCTCACATTTCAAAGAGTATTGTGTAGTTTCATTTTGCACATTTTTGTGTTTTACTAAAGTGTCTTGTTCTTGTACAAAATGATGAAAGAATTATAAGATGTAGTGTTCAAGAGAATCTTGGAGCATATCATCTACATTTTAGAGGTGAAGAAACTGAGCCCCAGAGAGGGGTTAAGTAACTTGCCAAAGGTCACAATAAAGTATTACTAGATTAATATTAGTATTTAGAGAAAGTCAAAACACACCACTTTCTAAAGTGTGATAGAGATAATGGAGTAAATTTAGATGATGTAAAAACAAAGTAAAAAATCTAAAATTAATTGAAGAACAGATAATGATCAAAGCTTGAGGGTTGGAAAGGCAAGATCAGCAATACTCTTAATACTTGAGGACAAGAGACTCAAGAAGAACAGTATAGAACTGACCTGGTTCATCAAGGGGTCAAATTAGGGAAGGGAGGAAAGTATAACTAGTGATGGCCTGGGAAAGAACTGAGGGGTTAAGGGATTGGATGTCTTGATGTGAAACTTGATTTTAGGGTTGCAAGGCAGAGGGAGAGGTGGAAGGACACTAGATTGTAACCAGACTTCTCCCTGAGCCAGGAGTCTATTATTAACTTCCACTGGTACTTCCCTGGTCTATGGCCTCAGTGGAGATGAAAAGCAAGAACTTTCTCTGATCACATAATTTCCATTGCCTGCTATCAGTGTCCTCTGGGGCAAGGTGGCAAAAATCTAGGCCAAGCCAACTTCCTTCTGTGCCAGTACAAGGCAACTCTCACCTCCTGCTGTCAACATGATCCCCTGACTTTGATATGGAGAACCTCTGGTGCTAAGAGAAGCAACTTTCCCTTTGATCTCAGGCATTCCATCTCTTACTACCCCACTTTCCTTGAAGAAGAAGGAAGAAGTTCAATGAGAAGAGGGACTTCTGCTATGCATATCTGACTTCATCTCCTGTCATACTTATTTCCTAACAAATCTCCAGCACTTGCAGGGAACAATCTAAACATGTTCCTTCCATATACTGCTACCTTTCTTCAGTCCAAACTGTAGCCTGCTCTGGGAAGAGGAGTGGTATCTTCAACTCAGTGAGGAACATTTTCACCCCTGGTCATAGCCTACACACCTCAGTGCTTCTGAATCTGATGTAAGTCACCATTCAAAACCTACACATTCCTGACCACCCAGTTCCTTATTTCTATCCCCCTGAACCCTCCTAACCCAGATTCCAATCACACAGCATCCTCTCTATCCACAGTGCCCTCTGGAATGCCTGTTCCACAGAGAACAAACTTCCCTTCATCCTAAACATTTTCCTCTCCCACTTCTATCTTCTACTTATTGAAACATGGCTCCCTGTTGATGACACAGCACCTTCACTCATTCCGCTCAGCTTAGTGGTCAAGGCAGAGGGAATACTTGTTCTACTTTGCCACTCCCAGATTGTCTCCCTAACTCCATCATTTAATAACCTCTCCTGTGGAGATTTATGCTATTCATCTCTACCACCCAATTGAAATGCTCTTACCTATTGTCTACAGGCCTCCAAATCACTCCTTTCCCTTCCTCAATGAGCTCCTGCATGACTCAATTTTTTTTCCTTCCTAACTCTCACTAGAGGACCCCAGCATAAATAAAAACTCTTCCTTAGGAAAACACCCTAACCACAGATTCAGGCACACACAATTCCCATGACCTACTCCTCCACCTTAACCACACACAATGATGACTATACTCTTTATCTTGCCATCACTCACAAATGTGTTACCTCTATGTTCAAGAATTCCAAAATCTCCTTATCTAGCCATGATCTGTTGCTTCCCACCCCTCCCCCTCTGCATCCCATTGTGAAACCCTATGCTTCATCTATACTGTGACTTCTAATCCCTTGACCCCTCAATTCTCTCCCAAGACCACCTGTGTAATACTAGCCTCTCTCCTCTTTTTCCCATCTTGACTCCTTGGTGAACCAATTCAACTCTATACTGGTCTCCTCTCTTGAATTCCTAGCCTACTTATCATAGCATCAATTATACACAGCCAGGCTTCTCAGCCTTGGATCACTTTTATTATTTGCTGCCTTTGTTCCTACATAAGTGCTTGTAAAAAAGGTTAAGAAAATCACAAAATCAAATTCAACCATTCTGAAGAGCAATTTGGAACTATACCCAAAGGGCTATAAAAATGTGCATACTCTTTAACCCAGCAATACCACTTTTTTTTTTTTTGCCTTTTGGAGGGCAATTGGGATTAAGTAACTTGCCCAAGGTTACACGGATAGTTTTTTTTGTGTGTGTGTGGGTGTTATGTGTCTGAGTCCAGAACCGAACTTGGGTCCTCCTGACTCCAGGGCCGGCGCTTTACTCACTGCACCACCTAGCCACCCCAGCAATACCACTTCTATGGCTGTATCCCAAAGAGAGCATAAAAATGGGAAAAGGACACACATGTACAAAAATATTTATAGAAGATCTTTTTTGTGGTGACCAAGAACTGGAAATTGAGGGGATGCCCATCAACTGGGGAATGGCTGAACATGTTGTGCTATATGAATAGAATGGAATACTATTGTACTATATGAAATGATGCGGGGCACAGTCAAGATGGCAGAGTAGGAACAGGACTTCCGTGGGGCTCTGGATTCCACCTCCTCCAATTCATATAAAAGGTGACTCTGAAGAAACTTTGGGGGGTGGCTAGGTGGTACAGTGAATAGATCACTGGCCCTGGAGTCAGGAGGACCAGAGTTCAAATCCAGCCTCAGACATTTAACACAAAAACTAGCCGTGTAACTTTGGGCAAGTCAC
The DNA here is from genome assembly GCF_028583685.1 of Petaurus breviceps papuanus. NCBI lineage: Eukaryota > Metazoa > Chordata > Mammalia > Diprotodontia > Petauridae > Petaurus > Petaurus breviceps. The sequence goes on along the minus strand of NW_027187374.1, from coordinate 4,855,170 downwards.
TTAACACCCATTGCCCTCCAAAAAAAAAAAAAAAAGGAAAGAAACTTTGGAGCTACAGAACCCACAACATGATACAGAGAAGCTAACCTCCTGCTGAGGATAGCACAGCAGGCTGGCAGGAAGTGGTCAGTGCAGTGCTCTGGTAGGCGACCCCAGCCCCTCACAAGCAAGAGGTTTTAGCCTCAGGGAAGGCCTGGCTGGATGGAAGAACTTCAGATCACCAGCAGCTGTGGTGGTTTCCAGAATTATCAGCCCATAGATGCTAAGGACAAAGTGAGAGGTCAGTGCAGTATGGACTTTGGAATCCAGTAGTATGGGAGTGCCATTGGCCTTTGCCCCCGGGGCAAGAAGCAGCTGAGCTGTAGCGGCCGTGCAGCCGCAGCCACGTGGCAACTTCAGCTCCTGATCTGCAGATTGTAGGGGGACCAAGCGACCAGTCTAAGGGGTAATTACTCTTGCTTTAACCTGCTTGGATCTGTATTGCGGTCTAGGAGAGAGGTCCAGGGGTGTGCAACCAGTTTGCCAGAGTGTGTGGAGGCTTAAGAGAGGGCACCAAACTAATACCTTCAGCAGCTGAGAAAACCCCAGTGTTTGGGACAAAGCTCCCCTGTCTGGTAGCAGAGGCCTACTGTGGCAAAAAGCCCAAAAGTCAAGTAATTGAGTGGCAATGTGAGCAAATGAGGGAAGCAAAGCAAGCAGAGCAAACCAACTTTACACTCCTATTTTGGGGACAAAAAAGGGTAAAAGCATAGAACAGGAGGAAGACAGAGAAGTCAAAACTCCTGCACCAAAAGCTTCCAAGAAAAATACGTGCTGGTTACAGGCCATAGAGGAGCTTAAAAAGGATTTTGAAAACCAAGTAAGAGCAGTGGAGGAAAAATTGGGAAGAGAAATGAGAATGGTGCAAGAAAATTATGAAATGAGACTCAACAACCTGACTGAAGAAAATAACACCTTAAAAAATAGACTAACTCAAAGGCAAAAGAGGCTCAAAAAGGCAATGAGGAAAAGAATGCCTTAAAAAGCAGAATTTACCAGATGGAAAAAGAATCTCAAAAGCTCACTGAAGAGAATCATTCCTTCAGATTTAGAATGGAGCAAAGGGAAGCTAGTGACTTTATGAGAAATCAAGATACTATTAAACAGATCCAAACAAATGAAAAAATAGAAGGCAATGTGAAATATCTCACTAGGAAAACCACTGACCTGGAAAATAGATCCAGGAGAGATAATTTAAATATTATTGGACTACCTGAAAGCCATGATCAAAAAATTAACCTAGAAATCATCCTCCAAGAAATTCTCAGGGAAAATTGCCCTAATGTTTTAGAACCAGAGGGCAAAATAGAGGTTAAAAGAATCCACTGATCACGTCCTGAAAAAGATCCCAAAAAAGAAAGCTCCTAGAAATATTATAGCCAGGTTTTTGAATTCCCAGATCAAGGAGAAAATATTACAAGCAGCGAGGAAGAAACATTTTGAATATTGTGGAAACACAATCAGGATAACACAGGATCTGGCAGTTTTCACACCCAGGAATCAAAGGGCTTGGAATATGATATTCTGGAGGGCAAAGGAGCTGGGATTAAAACCAAGAATCACCTACCCAGCAAAACTGAGTATCATGTTTCAGGGGAAAATATGGCCATTCAGTGGAATACAGGACTTTCAAGCATTCTTGATGAAAAAACCAGAGTTGAATAGAAAATTTGACATTCGGATACAAAAAGCAAGATAGGTAGACAGGGAAAAGAAATCATAAGGAACTTATCAAAGTTGATCTATTTACATCTCTACAAGAAAAACCATAATTGTAACTGATGAAACATTTCTCAGTATGAGAATAGTTGAAGGGAATAGAAATGTGTGTGTGAGTGTGTGTGTATATATATGTATGTATGTATACATATATATGTCTATATAGGAGGGTATATGGTGTATGAATACATATGTGAATGTGTGTATATGTGTGTGCAGGTATACATAGATAGAGGGCACAGGACCAATTTAATAAGTAGGGATGATACTTAAAAGGTGATATTGAGAGGTGAGAGGAATATAATGAGAGGAGATGGGGACAGACAGAATTGGGTAGACTATCTCATATAGAAGAAGCAAGGGAAAATGGTTACAATGGAGGGGAAGAACAGGAAGACAAAAGGGAATGGGTCAACCTTATTCTCATTGAATTTGGCTTGGGGAGGGAATGACATACACACTAAATAGAGTATCTTACCTTACAGGAGAGTAGCGGGGAAGGGTATGAGAGGGGGGATGATGGAAGGGAGGGCAGGCTGGGGGAGAGGGAAGTTGTAAGCACTCACTTTTGAAAAGGGGCAGGATCAAAGTAAAGAATAGAACAAGTGGGAGGTGGGATAGGAGGGAGGGAAATATAGTCATTCTTTTACAATGTATCCACTATGGAAATGTTTTGTATAGCTGTACTTGTACAACCTATACTGAATTGCTTATCTTCCCAGTAAGGGTGGGTGACAAGGAAGGAAGGGAATGAATCTGGAATTCAAAGTTTTACAATGAAATGTTTAAATACACACACACAATTATTATTAATATTATTTTACATGTAACTGGAAATAAGACATACAGGCACTGGGGCATAGAGATACACTGTGTCCTACTGGAAAGCTGGAGGGGGTATGGGAGAAATATGGGAGAGAGCAGATTGGAGGAGGGGATATCCAGTAGGATAACTATTTTGGGGTGGTGGGTAGGGGAAAAATCGGGAGAAAATTTGTAACTCAAAATCTTGAGGAAATGAATTATGTAAACTACCGTGTTTCCCCGATAATAAGACATTGTCTTATTATTTTTTTTTTGGACAGAAAAACACCAGAGGGCTTATTTTCAGGGGAGGGCTTATTTTAATGAACATTGACAGCAATTTTAATAAACAGGTAAATGTGAACAAAAAAATGTACCAGCAAGCAAATCACTGGGGAAGAACAGGATGACGCGCTCACTGCTGCAGCTCTGATTGGATGCAGCTCGGAGCGCAGCGTGTGTTTCACGGGGGGTTGGGGGAACGGTGCATACAGAGGGTACTGTAATGTAGTGTGTAGTGCAGGGGATCACCTTCACTACAGTAGCAATCTCAATAGGGCTTATTTTCGGGGAAGGGCTTATTTTAGAGGAATCTTACACAGTAAGGGGAGGGCTTATTTTCGGGATAGGTCTTATTATCGGGGAAACACGGTAGAAGTTAATAAAGCATTTGATTTTAAAAAAGGGAACAAAAAATAAATGATGAACAGGGGTGACTGGGTGGCACAGTGAATAGAACATTGTCCCTGGAGTTAGGAGGACCTGAGTTCAACCTGGCCTCAGATACTTAACACTTACTAGCTGTGTGACCTTGGGCAAGTCACTTAACCCCAATTGCTCTACCCTCCACACTCCAAAAAGGAAGAAAAAAGAAAATCACAAAATTATTCTGTCTGGGTTCACAAATTTATGTTGTAAGACCTCAACTGGGTCTTCATTGCTACTAGGAAATCCTACTATACCTCCTTCATCAATTCACTATCCCACTTTCCAAAATGGTTCATTCAGTCTTTTTGCCACTCCTCAAATGTCCCATGGTTCCCCTTTCCTCCCTTCTTAGCTGAGAGCCTTACCTCATATTTTACAGAAAAATTGAGGCCATTTACTGAGAGCTCTTTTTCCCTCTTCCTCATCTATCACTCATATGACATCTGTCACTATGTTGTCATCACACGTGTCTTACATAATGTTGTGGCATTACTCCTCCCTGAGGCTAACCCCTTGTAACATTAATGGGATTTAAGATCTTCCCTGCCCATTAATAGGCCTCATGTGGAGCCCATTAAGGGAAGCTTACTTAGGGGAGGCTTGCTTGTAGGAAGGCTTTCGCACCTTTTATTAATTTCTAATTAAGCATTGAGTCACAGGGTTGGGATGACTTCTGGCTCTGAGAAGTGTGTATATATATATATACTCTGAGTTGGTATTTTGCTTTAGGGGCTCACTTATGAGAAGGATCTTGTGATTCCCTGGTCAATATTATGATTGGATGTATGTTCAGAGCTGCCTGACTGCTGAGATATAAAGGCTCTCAATTTAGGGATGTACAATTGATTCAGGCAGTCAGACTCCTGTCTATTGGTCTTTATTTCTCTGCTTGTATTTTCTCTGAATTTCAGGGTGCTGACTTTTCCCTGAACTAGTAAATATAATTAGATAAGATTGCTGACCCCTTAAACAACTATCTTTCCTAGTAAAGCAGATCTAAGAACCTCTGCCAGCATCCATCTTGGGTATGCCAGTGTGGTTGCTGCTATACCCCTCTGCCTGTTCAAGCAATCACATTCCATCTCATTTCCAGCAACAGATTGCCCAGTTTGTCATCCCTACTCTCTTATTTTTCTTCAGTTTTTCCCTATTGGTTTATTCTGTATTGACTGTACAGTATACCTGTACACATATATACACACATTCACATAAGTATTCATATACCATATGCCCTCCTATATAGACATATATATGTATACACACACATACATACACACACACACACACATTTCTATTCCCTTCAACATACCCCAACCTCCAAAAAACCCTCACTTGATCCTTCCATCCTCACTATCATCTTCTGCCTTTTGCAGCTAAATTCCTTGAAAACACTGTATACTAAAGGTACTTCCACTTTCTCTCCTTAACCCATTACAATCTGGCTTCCAACCTTACCATCCCTCTAAAATTCTCCAGCGTTACCAAATCCAGTGACCTTGTCTCAATCCCCATTCTTCTTGACCTCTCTGCAGCCTTTGACACAGTAGATCACCCTCTCCTTCTTAATGCTCTCATTTCTCTATACTTTCAGGATGATACTTTCTCCTAGTTCTCCTACATATCTGATTGTTCCTTCTAAGTCTCCTTTGGTTGATCCTCATCCAGAGGATTCTATTTAACTATAGGTATCCCTCAGGGTTTTGTCCCCTCTGAATTCAAGTTCCTCCCAGCTCTTAATTATTTCCTATTTATCCTGTATGTAGCTAGTTTGTTTGCCTATTGTCTCTCCCATTAGATTATTAGTTTATTGAGAGCAAGAACTGTCTTTTGCCTCCTTTTACATGTCCATCACTTAGCATGGGGGCTGACACATAGTTTGTGGTTAATAAATGTTTATTGACAGATTGAGATACAGGTATTTTAGAGTTCATTAACCTGGAAATGGTGCATTTGCAAGTGATAAGAAAATCTAAGATAGTCATCTTGGGGTGGGAGGAGGGAAGAGTGCAGTGCAAGAATAAGTTATAACAAATGATTAAATTGAGGAAATGTGAAGTTAGGGTTTTTAAGAAAGGATATGTGTTGAGGTGATGGTGGGAAAGGGAGAACCTGGAAGTGAAAGTGGGAAGGAAGGAGTATTCCAGTTCTCCCACCTCAACTAGTTAGAGGGAATGAGGCTTGAAATTCCATTAATTCCTTAAAAGGGATTTATCCAGTTGCCAGAGGAGACTTCTAAATAACTATTTGCTGCTTTTAGTATGTATACTGAAAACCCTGCAAGAAAAATACAGAACTATAAAGCTAAAAGTCAATAATAGTCTAGAAAAATGAGCAAACAATAAAAAAGCACCTGACCATAGAAAGTTATCATAGTAACAGGGAAGATCAAAACATAAACTCAAAGGACAACAATGTCAAAATAACTACATGCAAAGCCTCAAAGAAAAAATGTGAATTGGTCTCAGGAATACAAAAATTCCTGGAAGAGCTCAAAAAGGATTAGAAAAATCAAATAAAAGAGATACAGGAAAAATTGGAAAAAGAAAAAAGAATGATGCACAAAAATCCACTGAGAAATTCCTTTAAAAGCAGAATTGGCCAAATTGAAAAGGAGATACAAAAGTTAACTGAAGAAATAATTCTTTAAAATAATTAAATTAATTATCAACAATTTTATAAACATTAAATTATAAAATTACATATTTTATAAGTATTATTCTGTGTAATTATTGATTATATTATAATATATAAATTTATAAAAATAATTTTTTTTTGCTTTTTGGAGGGGGGAAGGCAGGGGCAATTGGGGTTAAGTGACTTGCCCAAGATCACATGGCTAGTTTTGTGTTAAGTGTCTGAGGCTGGATTTGAAATCAGGTCCTCCTGACTCCAGAACCAGTGGTCTATTCACTGTGCCACCTAGCCACCCCAATAAAATAATTTCTTAAAAAGTTCAATTGGGCAAGTAGAAGTTAATGACTCTGGGAGATATCAAGAAACAATAAAACAAAATTAAAAGGATGAAAAAAATATTGAACAAAATCTGAATCATTGGGGAAATAACTGATATGGAAAATAGATCCAGGGGAGATAATTTAAGAATTATTGAACTACCTGAAAGTCAGGACCAAAAAATCAAAATTCCTATAGTCAAATTCCAGAACTCCCAGGTCAAAGAGGAAATAGTAGAAAGAAACAATAGAAAATGTTTAGAAAACATCAGAAAGTAACAATTCAAATATCATGGAACCACGGTCAGGATAATACAAGATTTAACAGCTTCTACATTAAAGGATCAGAGAGCTTAGCACATGATATTCTGGAGGGCAAAGGAGCTAGGATTGAAACCAAGAATCACTTATTTAATGAGACAGAGGATTTTCAGAGATTCTAAATGAAAAGACTGGAGCTGAATATACAATGTGACTTTCAAATACAAGGCTCAAGAGAAGCATAAAAATATAAACAGGAAAGAAAAATCATAATGGATTCAATAAGTTTAAGTTGTTTATATTCCTACAGGGAAAGATGATATTTTTGACTCCTAAGAACTTTATCATTATTAGAATGGTTAGGAGGACAAGGGTTGACTATGATGGGATAATATCCAAAAAATAAAATTAAGGAGTGAGAAAAAATGATCAAACTGGGAGAAAGGAAAAGTAGAAAATTATTACACATAAAATAGTTGCAAAAGAGCTTTCACAGTAGAGGGGAAGATGGGGGCTGGGTGGGAAGCAGACAACACTTGAACCTAACTCTCAATGGAATTGGCTTAAAAAGGAAATAACATACACTCGGTTGGGTATAGAAATCTTTCTTACCCTACATAGAATAAATAGGGGAAGAGAAAAGGGAGGGTATTGTAAAGCCAATCATGGCAACTCTCCTGAGGACTGCTGCTGTGAATAACTTTGAGAGTCTAATTGCATAGTATAATGAACACTCTATTCAGCAATACACTAAAGAATAACATTCAAGAAACTAAAGCCTAACATTCACAACATATCATAGCCACTTATTACTAAGGTGGCCACATAGTCTTAAATAAAACCTATCAATCATCCTTGAGGGGCAGCAGAAAGTACAAACATCATCCACCCCTAGGTCACAGTAAGTTACAATATCATCAGTCAATACAGAGTATCCAAGGAAAGTCCTCTTTCATCTGAATTCAAGGCTGACTTCCAAACCCCATGGAGGTACAGGCTCTGGGAACCCCCTTGAGCTTTCCTTGAACCTTCCCACATAAGGCCTTTCACTGTAACTCAGTTCAAATCTTTGTTACTGGCCTAGCCCTCCTTTGTCTAGCAACTTCCCACCCTTGATCCTCCCTAAATATCTATACCCAAATATGGTACACCCTTGAACTGGCCTGTCCCCTCCATTGTCTGTTATCTCTAGCTAGCCTCCAGCTTCTTCCCACCCTTAATCTCTCATTATTGGAGTCTCACCTCATTTGACTCCTCCTGAAGATCCTCCCCACACTCCTCCTCTAGAACACCCCTAGATTCTTCCCACAACCTTTCTGTATGTAAGACCCCATCTTGTCTCCATGAGAAAAAAAAAAGCCAGAGAATCATCTTGTGAAGACTCATCTGTGTCAGATGATTCTGGCCGCTTGTCCAATGCAAGTGTCACAGATGCTGAGGCTTCTTATGTTATACCTTAACTTGATTAATGCAAGCAAGACCCAAGTAATAATTTTATAATGGACCCTTTATTAAAAGGCCATGTTGGCTGATCAGGCCACATGGCAGGCTGAGCTGGCACCACCCATGTCTCAGGTATAGCAATAGAGGTAGCAGCCAGCAACAGCCCCGATCTGGGGCTTATAAAGGGGGCCTTATGTAAGCAGTGATTGATCAGTACACACCTTGAAACTGCCTCACCTGACCCAGAAGTCCACCCACTTCTATGCAGGTGAGCTGACTGGGGGAAAGGGCGGAGACCCAGTGGGAAAGGGTGGAGCTGACCTGGCAGTCTGCTTACTTCCTTGAGGTGGGGGGTTGGGGGGATGGGGAAAACCAGGCACAACACTTAAGAGTCTACCCATTAGGGTGAATCTTTAATAAACTTTGCTTTTCTTTGGCTGAGAGAAGATTTGAGTCAAGTTCATTTGGCAGGACCCAGAATGTTGGTATTTTAGGTCTTGAGCACCCTAAACCCTATACTTCAACAATATGAAAAAAAATGGTCTAAATCACTATTGGTTAGAGAAATGCAAATTAAAATAAATTTTAAAAACTCACACCTGTCACATTGGCTAACGAATGAGAGAAATGGTTTTTAATAACCAACAATTTGAGAAGGTCCAGAGTTCTTCCAAAGTCCTGATTTTTTAAAGTTCAGTGTTTTAAAGTAAAGAGGTTACCCATAAAGAGGGTTTAGGGTTGCTCTGGAGACCCCAAAATACCAAAATTCTAGGTCCTGCCAAATGAATTTGACTCATCTTCTCTCAGCAAAAGAAAAGTAAAGTTTATTAAAAGTTCGCTTGCATTAGACACAGAGTAAGTCTGTTCTAGGTCATTCTATGACACTCTCACTATTCTATAGAACTCTCACAAACATGGAGACAAGATACAGAAGGTTGTGGGAGGAATCTAGGGGTGGTCTAGAGGAGGAGTTTGGGGAGGGTCTTCAGGAGGAGTTAATGAGGTCAGTGAGTGATTAAGGGAGGGAAGTTGCTGGAGGCTACCTGGAGACTACAGACAATGGTGGGCTAGGCCAGTTCAAGGGTGAATTGATCTCAAGGTTAGGAAGTCTAGTAACAGAGGAATGCCAAACAGAGGTTTAGGCCCACAATGTAAGCTTATGGCCTCATGCAAATTCTTCATCTAATGAGATTATTTAATCAGAGTTCAAGGCGGGGGTTCCCAGAGCCTGTACCTTAAGGACTCAAGGAGGGCTCAAGAGGGCTCCCAGGGCCCATACCTCATCAGAAGGACATTGCTGATAATGAGATTGAGCTAACTCTTGTTCAGACACCCCCCCAATGGAGTAGCCATTGTGTTCTGCTCAAACTTGGGTGGGACACATTCTTGGAATAGATAGCCCAAGCCTATGGGTAGTCTAAGTATAGAGATAAGGCCCTCTGTCCAAGGGTAACACGATGTCACTCTCAGTCCCTCCTTCAAATTCCATGCTACCCTATCATATCATATGGTACTCTACTCTTCAAAGGGTATGTAAACTGTGATCCCACTGCTAAAATTGTCTTTGGTCTAAGAGAGATGGCCCAATGAATCCTTTTATTAATAACATAGTGGACTTAGTAATAAACTATGTCTCTTTGAACCTTTTAAATTGTCACACATGACAGAAAATAAAAATGATAAGTGTTAAAGGGATGAGGGAAAATTGGGATACTAAGGCACTATTAGTGGAATTGTCAACTGATTCATCTGGTGAGGCATTTGGAACTATGCCCAAAGGGTTATAAAACTGTACATACCATTTGACTCAGCAATATCACTATTCAGACTGTATTCCAATGAAATTTTAAAAAAAAAGGAAAAGGACCTATATGTACAAAAAGATTTATAGTAGTGTTTTTCTGATGTCAAAGAATTGGAAATTGAGGGGATGTTCACTGGTTACTAGATTGAGGTCTTCAAAAAACTAAATGAGAGTTAAGTATCTTGCTAAACAATTAGAATATCTTTCTCCTGTAGTTTAAATGAGCCTATTCATAACAATACAAACCTAACTGGAATAAAACTGGGATCCTCTAGGCACTAGCCTATATTTTACTATAGCAAGGTATTAGGTATCTAGGTCTTTAGCTTTTTCCATAGGAAAAACGCTATGTTTGATTTGCTGGGTTATCAAGAATCCCTATAGAGGCAGCAATCTCACAGAAGTTAAGATTTTATTTTTGTTCATGGAAAGAAAACAATCCTCTCAAGTCACAGTAATGAAAAAATAGCAGTAAACTAAAGAATGCAGGAGAAGTATACTTTCCAAGGAATGTCCCCAAAACATTGTTCATACTCATGTATTCTGTTAGATTATATTATATCAACTCATAGTTTCCATGATTCATTCTTTAAGTTGCAGTCTCAAATGAAGTAAAAATCTCAGCTGGCTATATGTAAAAAGAACCCCCCAAAATTGAATGAGAATTGTGTTTTGTTGCCCTGCTACAATATTGCTTTTCTTGAGACTGAAATTATCCTGTTGAGAAAAATACATACAGAAAATCGATTGAGTTCAAACCATTTGACCTCATCAATCTACCCAATTTCATCTTTATCTAAGTCCTAAGGACATTATGCTTTACTTGCTGAGATAGAAATTTTCCTCTCCTAGGTGATTTTTTCAACAGAAAGCAATATTTCATTCTGGTAGATTTTTCAATCTAATTGATCAAAGATTAATTTAATTCAATATTAAAGGGGTCAGGAGTGATTATAATGCATTTAATTCATGGAATGGACCAAAAATTACTAGCTGTGTATTTTAATTATTATATATATTTTTCCAACCTAGTTTTCAGTATTCCCACTTTAGATAATCATCTGATTTGAACTAGAGGTCCCTACCAGCTATTAGATATTGGAGTAAATGATGTCAAATGCAGAAAAAAAAAAATTTTTTTATTAAGCAGATACCAGATTGTGGGCCACAAACATTAATTCAGACAGTTTGTTGTGTGCTTTTCCTGCTAACTTGACAGTATTCCTTCTCAAGGCAAAAATCTCAGTTGGATTGGAAGTCTCTAGTTGCTACCAGATAAAGTTCTTTAAAAATTTAAATAGGCCTTTTTTTTGGCCTTTCTTCATAATTGGAACATTCCTTTGCTTTAGTTTAGAATAGAGCAGTCTTCTCAATTAAGAACAATACAGGGGCGGCCAGGTAGCACAGTGAGTAAGAGCACCAGCTCCAGTGTTGGGATGACCTGGAGATCGAATCCCGGGCTCAGACACTCAGCACCACACCCAGAAATAACTGACCGTGTAACCTTGAGCAAGTTACTTAACCCCGATTGCTTAAAAAAAAAAAAAAGAACAATACAAACACAATGAGAGTGAATCATGTGAGTTCTAGTCCTTTTTATTTATTTATTTTATACTGGTAAGTAGACAGATTTCTAGTTTTTAACTCTGTCTCATAAAGGTGGTACTGTGGTTTATCTGCTGAATAAATCAGGACTCTTCTTATAGGCATCATTGTCACCAAAGGCAAAAAAATCTATCCTATCAAATTACAGAGCCTTTCCCCCAACATGGTACTGAAGGCAAAGAAGGAAGCTGTTGTCCCCCCCAAGACAGAAGCCAAGTCCAAGGCCTTGAAGGCCAAGAAGGCAGTGCTGAAGGGTGTCCATAGCCACAAAAAGAAGAAGATCTGAACATCCCCCACCTTCCGGCAACCCAAGACACTGAGACTTAGAAGGCAGCCCAAATACCCTTGGAAGAGTGCCCCTCGAAGAAACAAGCTCGATCACTATGCCATCATTAAGTTTCTCTTGACCACCAAGTCTGCTATGAAGAAGATTGAGGACAACACCCTAGTCTTCATTGTGGACATCAAGGCCAACAAGCATCAGATCAAGCAGGCCATAAAGAAGCTGTATGACATCGATGTGGCCAAGGTCAACACACTGATCTGGCCTGATGGAGAGAAGAAGGCCTATGTCCATCTTGCTCCAGACTATGATGGTTTAGATGTTGCCAACAAAATTGGAATCATCTAACTTGCTGTGTCCCATTCCACCTACAATAAAAATAAAGCTTTCCAGAAAAAAAAAATTACAGAAATAAACAAATCAGAATAAATTATGTTTAATTTTTTTTAAACATTTTGTTCAATGAATGTACCAAACTTTCACAAGCATTAATCCAAAATGATTATATGTATTTTTCCTGCAGAGTTCATATGCATGAATTCTGTTAGATTATGTTGTGTTATTCATGTAGTATTTCTAGGATTCCTCTTTTAGACGGCAATCTGATATGAGGTGGAAGTCTCATTTGGCTGTTAGATGAAGGTCCTCAAAGAAATGAATGGGATCTAAATCTCTTGTGGAAGAATCACAACATTCCTTTGCTTTAGATCAAAATAACCTATCTCAATATGTAGAGAACAGTATAAAGACAATGGGAGTGAAGCAGGAGGGTTTCAGACCAGTTATTTGACTCTAGTGAGAAATGACATTTTTAATTCTTTATGTATTTCCCTAGAGATGTACTGTATTTTATTTACTGAAATAACAGGGCATATCTAATAGGCAATATAATCATGGAAAGCAAGATTTCATTCTTCTAAATTGAAATATTTTGATCCAATTAATTGTTGACAATAAAAGCCAGACTGAAACAAATTCTGTGGAATGTATGTATTATATTTGACTCAAGAAATATACTAGATTAGTGGTCATATATATTAATTTGAACAGATCATATTGTGTTTTTCCTACAGTATTTTCAGAATTATTACAGTAGGAAAGTAATCAGTAACTTTCTTGGGATATAAACCCAGTAATGAAGTCTCTGGGTCAAAGTGTATAGGAATTGTAATTACTTTATTTATTTATTTTTTTAAAGCAATCGGGGTTGAGTAACTTGCTCAAGGTTACACGGCCAGTTATTTCTGTGTGTGGTGCTGAGTATCTGAGCCCGGATTTGATCCAGGTCATCCCGACACTGGAGCCGGTGCTCTTACTTGCTGAACCACCTGGCCGCCCCTAAGAATTTGGGGTTAAGTAACTTGCTCAAGGTTACATGGCCAGGTGTTTCTGGGTGGGTGCTAAGTGTCTGAGCCTGGGATTCGATCTCCAGGTCTTCTCAACACTGGAGCCAGTGTTCTTACTCGCTGTGCTACCTGGCCGCCCCTGTAATTACTTTATTTAGATAATTCCAAATTGCTTTCCAAAATGTTTGTAGAATTTTACAGCTCTACTAACAATATATTAGTGTGCCTATGTTCCACAACCCTTCCAACATTAACTATTGTCATTTTTTTTTTATCATTGCCAATTTTCAGGGTGTGAGGTGAAACCTCAGAATTGTTTTTAATTCTCTTAATATTTGTAATTTGTAGCATTTTTCATGTGGTTATAAATATATTCCATATATTATTATATATTTACAAATTGTTTACACATGTCCTATCCCTTTCCATCTGATCCTTCACTCTTCTCCAGAAATTTTTTATACTGGGAGTGGCTAGGTGATACAATGAATAGAGCACTGGCCCTGGAGTCAGGAGGACCTGAGTTCAAATCTGGCCTCAGACACTTAACACTTACTGTCCATGTGACCTTGGGCAAGTCATTTAATCCCAATTGCCCTGCCCTCCAAAAAGCCAAAAAAAGGGAAATTTTTTTATACCACAGAATGTTGCTGTGCCACTGGCATTCAAAGACTCAGTAAATATCTACAATTTGTATCTTCACAGTACAGGAAAGAGGGAGAAGAGACTACAGTGTGAGAATAAGTTTTTGTTACAAACTAATGGGGTTGGTTTTCATAGTGCAGCTTTACTGCTTATTGCATGGTTTATTGTAATAATAATGTAATTTAGAGATTCCCCTGTATTGGCTTGATTTTTGGGTTGAGTGATAAAACACAGAGCTTGTGAATCCCACTTGTGGGATGGATTTGTTGGTGTGAAAAGAGAGGGATGAACTGGAAGGAGCTGGTGCAGTGGATTTGGAGAGACACAAGCAGAGGAAGGGAGGCAGAAGAATTTTTGGAAGCAGCATTGTGGAGGCAGAGAGAGAGAGAGAGAGAGAGAGAGAGAGAGAGAGAGAGGATTGCTGAGGGCCAGTTCAAGCTGGCCAGGACTTTTGAGAGCTGCCACCCCAAGCTGCCAAGGACTGAGGAGACATGGCTGTGATGCTGGTACTTTGTCTGCTTTGATGTTGTTTTGCCAAATTTGTCTGGTTGTTGGAGAGGCCCTGGAACCTTACTGTTGGTTCAGGGGTCTGGAGACTGTTCTGCAGACAGAGAGTGAATTTCATCCACTGATGAAGGACAATGCTGTTGTTGTAGAGGTTCTGGAAACTTGCTGTTGGTTCAGAGGCCCTGAAGAAGGATTTTCTTGTTGTATGTTAACAGAAATCCTAGAAGAGGGTCTTGATAATGTTTTCAGGGGTCCTAGGACTATTCTGCAGACAGAGAATGAATTTATGAGGACATTGGCAATGTATCTTGTGGCATTGTTAAGCTTTGTATCCCCAGTGTATTAGTATGATTTAATGAGGTTCGGATCCACTCCTATAAATGAC
>NW_027187374.1:4759802-4840660 GCF_028583685.1 Petaurus breviceps papuanus | reverse complement strand
TTGAATGATCTTACTAATTTAAAGGGGAATTTCCAATTTCCATTTCACCCAGGAACAGAGATTGCTGAGATCTTACCTCAGGTCAAGATGAAGAAAAGACCTCTCTTTGGGTATTAAATGCTGTGATGATATCTTAACCTTGTTGTAACTCAGGGGTAGATGGCCTTTGTGCTCTCTACTGCCCCTTTGAGAAGGTGCTTGGTGTTAATTGATGATAATTGTAATTCAGTTGTGATCCAGGGGTAGGAAACTTTTGACTTTTTTTGTGCTCTGTTACTAACCAAATGTATGTACTTTGTTTATGACTAGAAACTAATCTCCATTTGAGAAGAGGGTCTTTGGGATTGACTAAATGAATGTATTTTCCAGGGGTGGAGTAGTGCTTGGAAATTATTGAATTACACTTGGTGAATGCTGTATTTTGATTTTCTCTGTTCTTAATTTGTCACTGAATAAAATGGAGAGTGGCTATGCTGGTATTTTGAACCTTAGGAGGTTGCGTTTGCTTGGCATTACATTTACATACAGGGATGGGGTACTGAGTGAGTTTGAATTTGGCATTAAATAATGACACTTTAAAAAATAATAATACTTTTATTCTTTACAGTTACATGTAAAGACAATTTTTAAGTTCCAATTTTTGAGTTCCAAATTTTTCTCCTTCTTTTCCTCCCTTACTCCTCCCTAAAATAATGAACAATTTAATATAGATTATATATGTGCAATTATGTAAAACATTTCCATGTTAGTAGTGTTGTGAAAGAAAAAACAGACCAAAAGCGAGGAAAAATAAAGTTAAAACAGTATGCTTTGATCTGCATTCAGGCTCCATTACTTCTTTCCCTGGATGTGGATAGCATTTTTCATGATGAATTTTTTGGACTTGTCTTGGATCATTGTGTTATTGAGAAGAGCTAAGTCATTAATAGTTAATCATGCACAATATTGCAATTACCATAGACAATGTTCTCCTGGTTCTGCTCATTTCACTTTGCCTCAGTTCATGTAAATATTTCCACATATGTTGTTGTTGTTTTTAATTTGCCTGCTCATAATTTCTTATAAATCAATAGTATTTCATTACATTCACATACCACAATTTGTTCAGTCATCCCTCAATTGATGAACATCCCCTCAATTTCCAATTCTATGCCACCAGAAAAAGAGATACTTTAAATATTTTTGTATCAGTAGATCCTTTCTCCTTTTTTATGATTGCTTTGAAATATAGATTTAATATGGTATTACAGGATCAAAGCTTGATTACCCTTTGGGCACAATTCCAAATCGCTCTCCAGAGTTGTTGGATCAGTTCATGATTGATAATGCACAATAGTGCATTAGTGATCCAATTTTCTCACATCCTTTCCAACATTTATCATTCTCCTTTTCTGTCATATTAGAGAGCTGTGAGGGAGTACTTCAGAGTTGTTCTCATTTGCATTTCTCTAATCAATAGTATTTAGAACATTTTTAAAAAATGTAGCTATAGATAGCTTTGATTTCTTCATCTGAAAACTGCTTGTTCATATCCTTTGATCATTTATCAACTAGAGAATGACTTGTATTCTTATCAATTTGACTCAATTCTCTATGTATTTGAGAAATTAGGCCTGGATCAAAGAAACATTGTAAAATATTTTCCCAGTTTTGCTTTCTTTCTAATTTTCATTACATAGGTTTTGTTTCTGCAAAACCTTTTAAATTTAGTATACTCAAAGTTAAATATTTTACATCTTTTATTGGTTGCTGTCTCTTATTTTGTCAAAAATTCTTCCCTGGCGGGTGGAACCAAAATGGTGGAGTAAAAGCAGGAACTTGCATAAGCTTCCGCTCCAACCACCTCCAATACCTATTTTAAAAAATGACTCTAAACAAATTTTAGAGCTACAAAACCCACAAAGTGACAGAGAGAAACAAATCTCCCACTGAAGCCAGCCTGGCAGGCCAAGAGGAAAGCTCCATCAGAATGAGCTGGGAGCCAAGTACAATCCCATGTGAACTGCACCGGCCCAGACTTGGGGTGGCCCCGCCCCTTGGCCCAGATCAGCCAGAGCAGACTTCAGGAGAGTGAATCACCACCAGCTCTGATGGTTTCCATACTTCTCAACCCACAAACTCCAAAAAGAAAATAAAATGTTAGTGGAGAACTCTGTTGGAAGAGCATGGTCAGGCTTCTGTCCCTGGGGTGAGAGGCAGTGGAGGCATAGTGGCTGCAGCTGCTGCATGGCTGCATCTGGAGCTCCTAGCCTACAGATCATAGGGGGACCAAGTGACCTTTTTGACCTGCTTGGATCTGGGTCACTATCTTGAGTGGTGGTTCTGGGGAATGTTGCCAGTATGCCAAAGCTCATGGTGACTGTAGAGTGGGAGCCCTCCTTATACCTCAGACAACAGCTCTGACAAGAACTGTGAAAATCCCAAAGATTTGGGACACAGCTCTCTCCACTGTGGAAACACAGTTCTACCATGGCAAAGAGCTCAAAAGGCAAATAATTGGCTAGCAAGATGAGCAAGTAGAGGAAGTGCAATGAGACCACAGAATCCTTTTATGGGGACAAAAAGGATCAAAACATGGAACCAGAAGAAGACAACGAAGTCAAAACTCTTGCATCAAAAGCTTCAAAGAAAAACATGAACTGGTTACAGGCCATGGAGGAGCTCAAGAAGTATTTTGAAATTCAAGTAAGAGGAGTGGAGGAAAAATTGGGAAGAGAAATGAAAATGATACAAGAAAATCATGAAAAGAGAGTAAACAACCTGACTGAAGAAAATAACACCTTAAAAAATAGACTAACTCAAATGGCAAAAGAGGTCCAAAAAGCCAATGAGGAGAAGAATGCCTTAAAAAGTCAATTGCCCAGATGGAAAAGGAACTTCAAAAACTCACTGAAGAGAATAATTCCTTCAAAATTAGATTGGAGCAAATGGAAGCTAATGACTTTATGAGAAATCGAGATACTATAAAAACAGATCCAAACAAATTAGAAAATAGAAGGTAAGGTGACATAGCTCTTTGGAAAAACCACTGACCAGGAAAATCGATCCAGGAGAGATCATTTAAAAATTATTGGACTACCTGAAAGCCATGATCAAAAAAAAGAGCCTAGACATCATCATTCAAGAAATTCTCAAGGAAAATTGCCCTGATATTTTAGAACCAGAGGGCAAAATAGAAATTGAAAGAATTCACTGACTGCCCCTTTGAAAAAGATCCCAAAAAGAAAACTCCTAGGAATATTATAGCCAAATTCCAGAGTTCCCAGGTCAAAGAGAAAATACTGCCAGCAGCCAGGAAGAAACAATTTGAATATTGTGGAAACACAATGAGGATAACACAAGACCTAGAAGCTTCTACATTAAGGGACTGAAGGACTTGGAATATGTTATTCCAGAGATCAAAGGAACTAGGATTAAAACCAAGAATCACCAACCCAGAAAAACTGAGTATAATACTTCAGGGAAAAATATGGTTATTCAATGAAATAGAGGATTTTCAAGCATTCTTGATGAAAAAACCAGAACTGAACAGAAAATCTGACATTCGGATACAAGAAGCAAGAGAAGCATGAGAAGGTAAACAGGATAAAGAAATCATAAGGAACTTACTAGAGTTGAACTATTTACATTCCTACATGGAAAAATGGTAATTGTAACTCATGAGACTTTTCTTAGTATGAGAATAGTTGAAGGGAATATATATGTATATATAGGTATAATATATATGTATGTATAGGAGGGTGTATGCATGTATGAATATATGTGTGTGTGTTATATGTGTTTACATGTATACATAGACAGAGGGATAGGATGAGTTGAATATGAAGGGATGATATCTAAAAAATAAAATTTAAGAGGTAAGAGAGGAATATATTGGAAGAAGGAGAAAGGGAGAGATAGAATAGGGTAAATTATCTCATACAAAAGAGGCAAGAGAAAACTGTTGCAATGGAGGGGAAGAACAGGAAAGTGAAAGGGAATGGATCAAACTTATTCTCACTGAATTTGGCTTAAGGAGGGAATAACATACACACTCAATTGGGTATTTTACCCTACAGGAAAGTAGGGTAAAAAAAAATAAGAGGTGGGATGATAGATGGGAGGACAGATTGGGGGGGGGATAGTTAGAAGCCCACACTTTTGAAAAAGGACAAGGTCAAAGGAAAAAAATAGAATAAGTGGGAGGTGGGGTAGGATGGAGGGAAATATAGTTAGTCTTAAAACAATTGAACCTGGAAGATAAAATGGCATAAATACTATTATCCCTGTTTTATAGAGAGGAAAAATATAGTAATTTCAGAGAAATTGTGAAATGATGTAAGTATAGTATCATGGCCAGAGCCTTAATCTTTGTATCATAAGACCTCAGTTCCAGTCTTCATTCAGACACTTACTAGCTGTCTGAACATGCAAATCATTTGCTTGCTCAGGGTCTCAGTTTCCAAATTTATAAAAAATGTGCTATGTTATTGTAATGTTAATGGGAGTCGAAGATCTTCCTTGATCCATTAATAGGCCTAACTTGGAGTCCAACAAGAGAAGCTTGATTAGGTGATGCTTGTTTTCCAGGAAGGCCCACACCTTTTGTTACTTTGTAATTAGGCAGTGGGTCACGAGTGTTGTGATGCTCTCTGACCCTTAACAAGTGTATATTTATGCTGAGGTTAGCATTTTGCTTTACTGCTCACTCATTGGAAGAGTGTCTCTGTGATTTGGCCAGATGAGACTTGAGGTAGCTGTTAAGGAGCCCCACCCCCCCTTTGAAATCCCAGATGTTGGTACATCTCTATCAGGTAACTATGTATGTGTGTAACAGTCAGACAGTTGGATCTCTCTGTTGATTTGTGATGTATATATTATTTGGTCAGACTATTAGAAGCCTTGTCTGTTGGTCTTTATACTATTATTTCTGCTTGTTATTTCTGTTTGTATTTTCTTTGAAGTTCAGGGTGCTGACTTTTTCCCCTGAACTAAGTAAATGATATACATGTTTGATTAAAGTAAAATTGTTGACCCCTAAAAAAATTCTTCCCCTTTCCATAGATATTCCATAGTCTTCCATAAACTATTCCTTACTCTCCTAATTTGCTTATGGTATCAACCCTTATGTCTAAATCATATACTTATTTTGACCTTATTATAGTATATAGTGTACATTGTTGGTACATACCTAGTTTCTGCCATACTATTTTCCAGTATTCCCATTGTTAAATATTTGTCAAATAGTGAATTTTTACCCCAGAAGCTAGAATCTTTGGGTTTACTAAACACTGGATTACTATGGCTATTTACTACTGTGACTTGTGTACTGAATCTATTCCACTGGTCCACCACTCTAGTCCTTAGCCAGTACCAAATAGTTTTGATGATTGCTGCTTTATAATATAGTTTGAAATCTGATACCACCTTCCTTTGTATTTTTTCCCATTAATTCCCCTGACATTCTTGATCTTTTGTCCTTCCAGATGAATTTTGTCAGTATTTTTTTTATAGCTCTATAAAATAGTGGGATTTTTTTTGGTACTTTGATTGGTATGTTACTAAATAAGTAAATTAATTTAAGTAGAATTCCAATTTTTATTATATTGGCTCAGCCAACTCATGAGCAATTGATATTTTTCCAATTGCTTAGCTCTTACTATGTTTGTTCAAAATTTTGTAATTGTGTTCATATATTTCCTGGGTTTGTCTTGGTGGGTACATTCCCATGTATTCTATATTATCTATAGTAATCATAAATGGACCTTCTCTTTCTATCTCTTGATGCTGGGCTTTGTTGGTCATGTAGGAATACTGATGATTTATGTGAGTTTGTTTTATATCCCACTACTTTGCTAAAGTTGTTAATTATTTCAAATAGTATTTTGGTTGATTTTCTAGGATTCTCTAAATATACCATCATATCATCTGCAAAGAATGATAGCTTTTTTTTTCTCATTGCCACTTCTAATTCCTTCATCTTCTTTTTCTTCTCTTATTCTTATAGATAAAAATTCTAGTACAATATTGAATCATAGTGGTGATTATGGGCATCCTTGCTTCACCCTTGATGTTACTGCAAAGGCTTCTAGCTTATTTTCATTGCAGATAATACTTTTTGATGGTTTTAGATAGATACTTCTTATCATTTTTAAGGAAAGCTCCATTTATTCCTAAACTTGCCAATGTTTTCATGGGTTTTAACTTAATTTTAATGGGTGTTGTATTTTTTCAAAAGCTTTTTCTACATCTATTCAGATAATCATGATTTCTATTGGTTTTGTTACTGATGTGGTCAATTATGCTGATATTTTTCCTAATCTTGAACCAGTCTTGCATTCCTGGTATAAATCCCACCTGATCATAGTGTATAACCGTAGTGATATATTGCTATAATCTCCTTGCTAGTATTTTATTTAAAATTCTTGCATCAACATTTATTAGGGAAACTGGTCTATAGTTTTCTTTCTCTGTTTTGACTCTTCCTGGTTTAGGTATCAGCACTACATTTGCGTCATAAGAAGAATTTTGTAGGATTCCTTCTTTGCCTATTTTTCTAAGTAGTTTATATAGTATTGAAGTGAATTGTTCTTTAAATGTTTGGTAGAGGGGCAGCCAGGTAGCACAGCGAGTAAGAGCACCAGCTCCAGTGTCAGGATGATCTGGGGATCGAATCTGGGCTCAGACACTTAGCGCCCACCCAGAAACACCTGGCCATGTAACCTGGAGCAAGTTACTTAACCCCAATTGCTTAGGGGTGGCTAGGTGGCTCAGCAAGTAAAGAGCACCAGCTCCAGTGTCGGGATGACCTGGGGATCAAATCTGGGCTCAGATACTTAGCACCACACCCAGAAATAACTGGCCGTGTAACCTTGAGCAAGTTACTTAACCCCAATTGCTTAAAAACAAATAATGTTTGGTAGAATTCACTTTTGAATCTATCTAGCCCTGGGGATTTTTTCTTAGGAAGTTCATTGATGGCTTGGTCAATTTTTTTCTCTAAATTGGTTTATTTATGTATTCTATTTCCCTTTCTGCTAATCTGGACAACTGGTATTTTTTGTAAATAATTCATTTCATTTAGATGGTCATATTGGCACACAGTTGTGCAAAATACCTGCAATTTGTTGCTTTAATTTCCTCTTTATTGGTGGTGAATTCACCTTTTTTATTTTTGATACCAATATTTTGGTGGTTCTCTTCTTCTTTCTTAATCAAATTAGTCAATGATTTACCTATTTCATTAGGTTTTTTTCATAAAACTAGTTATTACTTTTGTATATTAGTTCAAAAATTTTCTTTAAATTTTATTAGTCTCTCCTTTGATTGTCAGGATTTCCTATTTGGTATTTAATTGGGGATTGTTTATCTGTTCTTTTTCTAGCTTTTTTAGTTGCACACCAAGTTCACTGATTTGCTCTTTCTTTATTTATGTAAGCAATTAGAGATATAAGTACAGCTTTGGCTGATCCCATAAATTTTGTAGTGTCTCATTTTTGTCATTCTCTTTGATAAAATTATTGATTGTTTCTATGATTTGTTCTTTGACCCACTCATTCTTTAGGATTAGATTATGTAGTTTCTAATTAATTTTTTATCTCTCTTTCCATGGCCCTTTATTATTTGTTTGATCTGTTTAATAGTATCTTGATTTCTCATAAAGTCATTAGCTTCCATTTGCTCCAATCTAATTCTGAAGGAATGATTCTCTTCAGTGAGTTTTTGAGATTCTTTTTCCATCTGGCAAATTCGACTTTTTAAGGCATTCTTCTCCTCATTGCCTTTTTGAGCCTCTTTTGCCATTTGAGTTAGTCTGCTTTTTAAGGTGTTATTTTCTACAGTCAGGTTATTGACTATCATTTCATAATCTTCTTGCATCATTCTCATTTTTCTTCCCAATTTTTCCTCCATTTCTCTTATTTGGTTTTCAAAATCCTTCTTAAGAACCTCTATGGCCTGTAATTAGTTCATATTTTTCTTTGAAGCTTTTGGTGCAGGAGTTCTGACTTCATTGTCTTCCCCTTGTTCCATTCTTTGATCCTTTTTGTCCCCAAAAAAGAAATCCAAAGTTGTATTGCTGTGTTTGCTTTGCTTCCTTTTCTTGCTCATGTTACCACTTAATTACTTTTTTTTAAAAATGTTGACTAATTCATTTATTAGATTATGAATAGTACAGGAATCCAGTAGGTGAAAGTGAAAGAGGTCATTAGTATACAATATTAGCCTGTGACCACAGATGGCAGGTAAATCAATGAATCCTTTACTCTAGATATGTGGTTATTCACTCAAACTAAGAATGAATCATACTCGAGCTGAGATTCTGAGAGGCAGACAAAAGCAAGGCTTCCTTACCTCCTGGTCTCTAGAATGAGAATAGGAGAATAAAAGACCACAAATGTTTGAATGTAGTCAAAAGAGAATTGAAGTTGGATTTAGAAGATTTAGGTTAGAATTCTGGTTACTTTCACTTACTAGATGTGGGAGAAAAGACAGGTTGATTAACCTCTATGATGTTCAATTGACTCATTTGTCAAATATGAATAAGACATTTAAGTCAACAAATACTCATTAAACACCTTCTATATTATAGACCTGGTGCTAAGTGCTTGGAGACACAAGGAAAGGTGGAAGAAAAAAAGAAAGAAAGTTTTAATACATGTCATGGTACTAAATAATAATAATAATAATAATTGCCAAGTTACAAAAGTTACAAAAATTGCCAAGTTATAAAAAACTCTCAAAATATAGAGATTTATCAGAAGAAATTCATATGGGAACTGGATGAGGTACATATCATCTCTGTCTTCTTCTACTGGAATTATCCCAGAGACAACTTTAGTGAACCTGCAGGAATAAACTTATATTCCAATTCCTGGAGTCAATTCCAAAATGCAATTATTTATCCATTTGAGAAATAGTCCACTGAACCTGCTTTCACATTTCCTTCTATTTTTTCATTTGTTTGGATCTGTTTAATAATATCTTGATTTCTCATAAAGTCACTAACTTCCATTTACTCCATTATAATTCTGAAGGAATGATTCTCTTCAGTGAGCTTTTGAGATTCTTTTTCCATCTGGCAAATTTGGCTTTTTAAGGCATTCTTCTCTTCATTGCTTTTTTGAGCCTCTTTCACCATTTGAGTTAGTCTATTTTTTAAGGTATTATTTTCTTCAGTCAGGTTGTTAACTCTCATTTCATAATTTTCTTGCATCATTCTCATTTCTTTTCGCAATTTATCCTCCATTTCTCTTATTTTGTTTTCAAAATCATTCTTAAGCTCCTCTATGGCCTGTAACCAGCTTGTGTTTTTCTTGGAAGCTTTTGGTACAGGAGTTCTGACTTCACTGTCTTCCTCCTGTTCCATGCTTTGGTCCTTTTTGTCACCAAAATAGGAGTGAAAAGTTGTATTGCTTTGCTTTGTTTACTTCCTTTGCCTGCTCATGTTGCCACTCAATTACTTGTCTTTTGGGCTTTTTGCCACAGTAGGACTCTGCCACCAGACAGGGGAGCTTTGTCCCAAATGCTGGGGTTTTCTCAGCTACAGAAGATGTTAGTTGGGTGCCCTCTCTGAGGCTCCACACACTCTGGCAAGCTGCTTACACACCCCAGGACCTCTACCCTAGACTGCAATCCAGATCCAAGCAGGTCAAAGCAAGAGTGATTACTTCTCAGACTGGTCGCTTGGTACCCCTACAATCTGCAGGCCAGGAGCTGAAGCAGCCATGTGTGGCTGAGGCTGCACAGCCAGGACACCTCAGAGGTTTCTCACCCCAGGGGCAAAGGCCAACCATACTCCCAACTATTGGATTCCAATGTCCACACTGCACTGACTTCTCACTTTGTCCTTAGCATCTATGTGTTGATAATTCTAGAAACCACCACACCTGCTGTTGATCTGAAGTCCCTCCAGCCAGCGGCTGGTCAGGCCACCCTGGGGATAAATCCTCTGGCTTGTGAGGGGCTGGGGTCAGCTCCCCGAGCACTGCACTGGCCGATTCCTGCCGGCCTACTGGTCTGTCCTCGGGAGGAGGTTAGCTTCTCTGTGTCATTTTGTGGGTTCTGTAGCTCCAAAGTTTGTTCAGAGTCACCTTTTACATGAATTGGAGGTGGTGGGAGCCACACAGAGGTCCTGTTTCTACTCCACCATCTACCATTCAATTACTTGACTTTTGAGCTTTTTGCCATAGTAGAACTCTTCTTCTAGAGAGGAGAGCTTTGTCCCAAATTGCTGGGGTTTTCTCCACTGCTGGAGCTATTAGTTGGGTACCTTCTCTGAAGCCTCCACAGGCTTTGGCACCTGGTCACCCACCCCAGGACTTCCACCCTAGACAGCAATCTTGATCTAAGCAGGTTAAAGCAAGAGTGATTACTCCTCAGAATGGTTGCTTGGTCCCCCTACAATCTGTAGGCTGGGAGCTCTGAAGCAGCCACACAGAGGCAGCTGCATGGCCATAGCACCTCAGCTGCTTCCCCTTCCCAGGTCAGAGGCCAGACTGCACTCTTGATCCCCCTGTTCCCAGCCTCCACACTAACCTTTTACTTTGCCTTTGGCATTTATGGGTTGATAATTCTGGAAACCACCACAACTGCTGGTGATCCACTCTCCTGAGGTCCCTCCAGTTGTGGCTGGTTGGGGCTGCCCTGAAGCTAAAACTCTGGGCTCACACACGGCTGGGCTCTGCTTCCAGCACTGCTGTGATGGATCTTTCCTGTCTGCCTGCCGGGCTACCTTCAGTGGGAGATTTGTTTCTCTCTGTCACTTTGTGGGTTCTGTAGCTCTAATGCTTATTTAGAGCCATATTTTATAGGTATTTGAGGTGGTTATGGGGGTACCTCAAGGAGTTTTTCTGCTTCTGTGCCACCATCTTGCCACCTTTTCCCATGACATTTTATTAAATGTAATTTTTATTGCATCATGATCTGAATATGATCTTATATATTTTATATTTTTATTTAATATTTCTGCCTTTCTGCAATTGAATGTGAGGTTATTATGCTCTAAGACATGGTCAATTTTTGTGAAGGTGCAAAGGTGCCTCATACAGTGGAGAAAAAGGCATATTCTTTTCTATCCCCATTCAATTTTTTCCAGAGGTCTATCACATCTAACTTATTCTAAGCTTCCATTTACTTCCTGAATTTCTCTCTTGTTTATTTTGTTGTTAGATTTATCTAGGCCAAGAGGGAACTGTTGAAGTCTTCCACCAGTACAATTTTACTATTTCCTTCTGTAACTCATTTAACTGCTTTAGAAATTAAGATGCTTGGTTGGGGCGGCTAGGTGGCTCAGTGAGTAAGAGCACTGGTTCCAGTGTTGGGACGACCTGGAGATCGAATCCCGGGCTCAGACACTCAGCACCACACCCAGGAATAACTGGCTGTGTAACCTTGAGCAAGTTACTTAACCCCAATTGCTTAAAAAAAAAAATTAAGATGCTCTATCATTTGCCGCATGCATGTTTAGTATTGATATTACTTCATTGTCTCTAATTTAGATGTATTTTTGCTTTCATTTTTTTCTGAGATCATGAGGGCTACCCCTGCTTTTTTTTTTTTATTTCACCTGAAGCATAATAGATTCTGCTCCAGCCTTTTATCTTTACTTTGTTGTGTCTCTCTGCTTCAAATGTGTTTCTTGTAAACAACATATTATAGGATTCTGGTTTTTAATCCACTTTGCTTTCCATTTCTGTTTTATGAGTGAGTTCAGCCCATTTACATTCACAGATATGATTACTAATTGTGTAATTCCCTCCATGACATTTTTCACATTCACATTTTTTTTCTTTCTTCTTTCACTCTATCCCTTCTCACCAGTGGCCACCACCTCCCTCAATCTGCCCTCCCTTATATAATCCTTCCCCTTTTTATTGTCCCCCTCCCTTCCTACTTCTCTGTAGAGTAAGACAGATTTCTGCTTCCAAGTAAGTGTGTATGTTATCCCCTCTTTGAGTCAAATCTGATGAAAATAAAGTTCAAGCAATGTTCACCTCCCTTCTTTCTTTCCCTTCAGTGTAAAAAGTCTTTCACTCCTCTTCATGTGATATAATTTACCCCATTCTGCCTCTCCCTTCCCTCTTCTCCCAAAGCAATCCTCTTTTTCACACTTTAATTTTCTTATATCATTCCATCAAGGTCAACTTATACTCACACTTCTGCCTATGTATACTCCTTCTAATTATCTTACTAGAGATACAGTTCTTGAGAGTTATAAATCTCTTCTTCCCACTTAGGGATGTATACAGTTTAAACTTATTGAGTAACTTTTGTTTTTCTTTCCCATTTACCTTTTAATGTTTCTCTTGAGTCTTGTATTTGAAAATCAGATTTCTTGTTTTTCTCTGGTCTTTTCATCAGGAATATTTGAAAGTCCCCTATTCTCTTAATGTTCATTTCCTTTCCTCTAACTTTCTTCCCTAATCCCCAAAAAAGATTACACTCAATTTAAATGGATAGTTGATTCTTGGTTGTAATCCAAGACCCTTTGCTTTCTGGAATATCATATTTCAAGCCCTCTAATTTTTAATATAGAAGCTCCTAAATCCTGTGGAATCCTGACTGTGACTCCTTGATATTTTAATTGTTTCTTTCTGGCTGCTTACAGTATTCTCTCTTTGACCTGACAGTTCTAGAATTTTGGTTATAATATTCCTAGGAATTTTCATTTCATGATCTCTTCCAGGAGATGATCATAGGATTCTTTCAATTACTATTTTACTCTCTGGTTCTAGGATATCAGGGCAGTTTTCCTTGATAATTTTTTTTAAAGCAATTGGGGTTAAGTAACTTGCTCAAGGTTACACATCCAGTTAGTTCTGGGTGTGGTGCTAAATATCTGAGCCCAGATTTGATCCCAGGTAATCCTGACTCTGGGGCCAGTGCTCTTACTCACTGTGCCACCTGGCCAGCCCTGAGCAATTGGGGTTAAGTAACTTGCTCAAGGTTACACAGCCAGGTGTCTCTGGGTGGGTGCTAAGTGTCTGAGGCCGGATTCGATCCCAGGTCATCCTGACTCTGGGGCTGGTGCTCTTACTCACTGTGCTACCTGGCTGCCTCCCTTGACAATTTTTTAAAAGATGCTGTCCATAACTTTTTTTAATCACTGCTTCCTAGTAGTCCAGTAATTCTTAAATTATCTCTATTGGATCTATTTTACAGGTAGCTGTTTTTCCAGTGAAGTGCTTTACTTTTTTCTTTCTTTTGATATGGTTCAATTGATTCTTAATGTTTTATAGAGAGTCATTAGTTTTCACTTGCCCAATTCTAAGTTTTAAGGAACTATTTTCTTCAATGAGCTTTTGCACCTCCTTTTCCATTTGGTCAATTTTGGTTTTTAAAGAGTTGTTTTCGGGGGCAGCCAGGTGGCACAGTGAATAGAGCACCGGTTCTGGAGTCAGGAAGACCTGAGTTCAAATGTAGTCTCAGACACTTAATAACACAAAAACTAGCCATGTGCCCTTGGGCAAGTCACATAACCCCAATTGCCCTCCAAAAAGAAAAAAAAGTTTTTTTCTTCAGTGGATTTTTAAACTTTAGTTTCCATTTGACTAATTCTACTTTTTATAGAGTAGTTTTCTTTTTCCATTTTTTTGTGGTTCCTTTTCTGAGCTAATGATGCTTTTTTCATTATTTTTTTTTTGCACAACTCATTTCTTTTCCCAGTTTTCCTTCTATTTCTCTTATTTGATTTTTAGAAGCTTAATTATTTCTTCTAGGAGGATGTTTTAGGCCTGGGACCAATTCATATTTTTCTTTGAGGTTTCATATGTGGGCATTTTGACATTGTTGTCCTCTTCTGAGTTTGTATTTTGATCTTCCCTTTCACTGTAATAACTTTCTATGGTCAGGGCTTTTTTGTTTTTGTTTTTCTCAGTTTCTAGCCTATTTTGTGACTTGTAAATTTGTGCTCTGCTCCTGGGGTACAGGGGGCGTTGTCCCAAGCTTCTTTCACCAGGGGACAGGTGACTGGTTACTGGATTTCTGAGCCAGGGACTCCAGGGCTAATAGCTCACCTACTGCACTGGGGTCACCTAGCCTAATCTAGCTGACTATGTTGGGCCTCCAGGCCCACCTCCTAACCTGTTGTATCAGTGTTGTATGCCTCATAGCTGGTCTGCTGTTCCACTGGCCGGTTGAGCATGGATTTTATGGATCTCAGTTGCTAATATGTGCTAAGGTTAGGGGCCTCTGGCTGGCTTGCCTGCACATCACCTGCACTGAGCTGTGCTTCCCTTCTACCCAAGTGAGACAGACCTTTTTGTGCAGTCCTTCTAAATTATCTTTGGTTGGAAACTTATTCCACTCTGTCCTTTTGTTTTGTTACTCCCAAATATATTTTGAGGCATTATTTAAAGTTGTTTTGAGGGAAAGTGAGAAGAACTCAGGCACTTTCCTGTCTTTTCTCTGCCATCTTGACTCAGCCTCTCATGAAACTCTTTTTTTTTATAGGATAGTTATTCATTTCCTCCACCCAAAGAAATATTTAAAAGAGAAATGACTCATAAGTTCCCACTAATGAAGACTTAAAACAATACAGTAATCCATAACTCCTATTATGATTAATACTTATACATTAAAACATCAAACATTTTGCAGGATGCTAAACAGCAATTTCTTTTTTTAAATGCTATTCCATTTAATGGGACTACTATATCCCTATATCTTCTTTTATTTATTTGTTTTTATTTTTTTCCCACTTAATAGTATTTTATTTTTTCAAATTACAAGGATAGTTTTCAACATTTACTTTTATAAGATTTTGAGTTCCAAATTTTTTTCTCCCTCCTTCTCAGTCCCCCTCACCAAGTCAGCATGCAATCTGATATAGGCTATTGATGTACAATCATATTAAATATATTACCACATTAGTTATGTTGTGAAAGAAGACTCAGAACAAAAGAAAAAACCACAAGAAAGAAAAAACAAAAAAAGGGAGAGATAAAAGAGTATGCTGTGTTCTGTGTTCAGACGTCATATTTCTTTCTCTGCATGTGGATAGCATTTTCCATCATGAGTCTTTTAGGATTGTCTTAGATTATTGTATTGCAGAGAATAGCTAAATCTATTAAAGTTGGTCATTGTACAATGTTGCTATTACTATATACAATGTTCTCCTGGTTCTTATCACTTCACTTAGCATCAGTTCAGGCAAATCTCCCCAGGTTTTTCTGAAATCCACCTGCTCATCATTTCTTATAGCACAATAGTATTCCATTCCTCATATTCCACCATTTGTTCAGCCATCACCCAATTGATGGGCCTTCCCTCAGTTTTCAATCTTAGGCCACCAGAAAAAGAGGTGCTATAAATATTTTTGTACATATGGATCCTTTTCCCATTTGTATGATATCTTTAGGATACAGCCCCAGAAATGGTATTACTGGGTCAAAGGGTATGCACATTTTTATAGCCCTTTGGACATAGTTCCAAATTGCTCTCCAGAATGACCAGATCAGTTCACAACTCCACAAAGAATGAATTAATGTTCCAATTTTCCCATATCTTCTCCGACATTTATCATTTTCCTTTTTTGTTATATCAGCCAATCTGATAGGTATGAGGTGTTTTTTTAAATTTTATTTTAATTATTTTAATTTGCATTTCTCTCTAATCAATGGTTATTTAGAGCATTTCTTTTTTTTAACCTTCTTTTGGGTTCTTTTGTCCTAGACCAAGAAGTCAGGCGAAGTTGCTTTATCTTAGGCACATAGTTTCTGTTTGTGGAGGGCTGAGAGGTCATAAGGATCATAAAAAAAATGTCTAGTCCTCTCTCTTGTTGGTCATGTGACCTATTATGTTTCTTTTCCTTCAGCTTTTAAAAAATTTTTATTTTTTATTCTGAACTTAATAAAACAAGCATTTCCATAACATAGAATAGAAAAAAGATGACTGTGCATGAAACTGCAAATTTATTATATGCATCTTTATATTCCTTTTAAATATATAATGAAATTTTCATGTAACTTTGTTCCCCCTTTTTTCTTCCCTCCCCTGGCCCTCAAGATGGCTACTATTAGCCTGTATCAACAATGCAGTATTCACAGTGCCTATGGTAACTATAAATATGCTGATATGGTTATTAATCACAAAATATACCAGGTTCTCTATATGGGGAATAAAGCTAGAATATTTATTCAAATACCAGAAAACAGTCTAAAAACCGGAAAGTCAAAGCCATCACAGTAGTTATGAAGTTGGCACATATAGTTAATGTAGTAAACACTCACATTCTCAAGCCTTCAAAACAGAACAGGCTACCTCAGGCAAAGATCCTCCTCTCCCCACTCACAGCAACTGCTCAGCGTCCAGGAAGCATGCTCCCCACAGCTCCCTCTCCCCACAGCTCCCGCCCTCCACAGTTCCCATCCCTGGCAGTCCTCAGCAGGAGTCCTTAGCAGAAATTCTGGCTGGCTCAAAAAAAGAAGGAGTTCACGCTGCCACCACTTCCATGCTGCTGCTGCTGCTGCCACTGCTGCTGTTGTTGGTGCTGTTGTTGTTGCCCCCACCACCAAGCTTCCAGTTACAGCACACTCCAGTTTGGCTTCTGCTTCTTCTTGCCCCACACCTTCCTGCTACGTCAGCAAATTCAAGGGGCATGGAAGATCTTTAAATCCCATAACCATAACATAGCCACAAATATGTACACATATATAGGTAAATATATATGTATACATATGTGTATGTGTGTGTGTAAACCCATTCCATACATCTATTTAGCAGTTCTTTCTCTGGATGCAGATAGCATCTTTCTGCATATGTCCTTTGTAATTAATTTGAGTATTTACAATTATCAAAATTACTTAGTCACTCAGAGGTGTACTCAAAACAATTTTGCTATTACTGCATACAATGTTCCTAGTTATGCTCATTTTGCTCTTCATTTTTTGTGTGCAAGTCTATCCATGTTTTCCTAAAATATCGAGCTCATCCCTTCTCATAGCATAGTAGTATACCATCATGATCATATACTACAACTTGTTCAGTCATTTCCCATTTGATGGGCATTCCCTTAATTTCCAATTCTTTGCCACCACAAAGAGAGCTGCTATAAATATTTAGATTATAGGTCCTTTTCCTTTTTCTCTAATCATCCTTGGAAATAGATCTAGTAGTGTTATTGCCAGGGTCAAAGGGTATAGGCAATTTAATAACTCTTCGGACATAATTACAGAATACTCTCCTAAATGGTTGGATCAGTCCACAATCCCACCAATACTGAATTAGTGCCCAATTTTTCCACATCCCCTCCAACATTTGTCACTTTCTTTCAGTCATTTAAGCAAATCTGATAGGTGTAAAATTACATCTCAAGATTAATTTGTGTGTCTCTAAACAATGATTTAGAACATTTTTTCATGACTATAAATTGTTTTATAAATTTCTTCACTGGAAAAGTGCCTGTTCATATGCTTTGTTCATTTATCAATTGGGGAATGATGTATTCTTATAGATTTGACAAAGTTCTTTCTATATTTGAGATATGAACACTTTATTTGAATCTGTGTATACATTTTTTCCTCAATTTTCTGCTTTCCTTCTGATCTTGGCTATATTTATTTTTTAAAAACCTTTTTAATTAAATGTAATTAAAATTATCCATTTTACGCCTCACACTGCTTTCTATCCCTTATTTATTTATACATTATTTTCCTGCCCATATGTCTGACACATAATATGTTCCATGTTCTTCACATTTTCTTGTAATATCTCTCTTTATATGTAGGTCATGTATCCATTTTGACCTTATCCAAGTAAATGGTATAAGATATTGTTCTATGCCTAACTTCTGCCATAGTGCTTCCCAGTTTCCCCAACAATTTTTTACCAAATAGTGAGTTCTTGTCCCAAAAGTTTATTTACATTTGTCAAACATAAGGTTACTATAATTATTTACTGCTGCATATTGTACATCTACTCTGTTTCACTGATCTACCTTTCCATTTCTTAGCTAGTACCAGATAGTTTTGATAATTACTGCCTTGTAATATAGTTTAAGATCTGATATAGCTAAACCTCTTTACTTTTTCCCCATTAGTTCCTTTGATATTCTTGACTTTTTGTTTTTTCAAATGGCTTTTATTGTTTTTTTTTCTAATTCAGTAACTTTTTTTGGTAATTTAATCAGGATGGCATTGAATATACAAATTAATTTAGGTTAAATTGTCATTTTTGTTATATTAGCCCTGCCTACCCATGAACAATTAATATCTCTCCAATTATTTAAATCTGATTTTATTTGTATAAAAAGTTTTTTAAAAATAATTTTATTCATATAGTTCCTGTGTTTGTTTTGGCAGGTGTACTTCCAGGTATTTTATACTGTCTAGGTATTTTAAATGGGATATCTCTTCTTACAGGGTTTTGTTGGTGATATATAGGAATGCTGATGATTTATGTGGATTTACTTTATATTTATTTATTTTACATCCTACTACTTTGCTAAAATTGTTTCAACTAACTTTTTAGTGGAGTCTTTGGGATTTTCCAAGTATATCATCATATCATTTGCAAAAAAGAGATAATTTTAGGGGTGGCTAGGTGGGGCAGTGAATAAAACACCGGCCCTGGAGTCAGGAGGACCTGGGTTTGGATCTGGCCTCAGACACTTAACACAAAAAAACTAGCCATGTGACCTTGGGCAAGTCACTTAACCCCAATTGCTCTCCAAAAAAAAAAGAGATAAATTTATTACTTCATTCTCTATTCTGACTCCTTCCATTTTTCCTTCTCATATTGCTATTGCTATGATTTCTAATACAATATTGGTTAATATTGGTGACAGTGGGTCCTTCAGTTTCGTGACTTTCCTTTAATCAATAGCAATCAAATATGAAGCAGAAGTCTCCAGTGACTACTAGATGAAAGTCTTTCAAAGAAATTAATGTGATCTGTATTTCTAGAGAGCATGGGCTTTGCTTTGACCTAACTACACTGGGGTATATAAAATTTAAATTCTTTTCTGGTCCAGGACAGTAGATTATAAATCCAAGGGGTAGGAAACAGGGTAAAGTTCTCTATCAGTGAGGATCTGCTATTCCACTTGCAATGAACCTGCTCTCCAATCCTGAACCTGGTCCACAGTTTATGGATCAAAGAGGTAACAACAGGAATTTCCCTGTTGCTAAAGCATGTAGCTCAGGCTTTGCCCCTTTCTTTTTTCAGTGAGGGCAGAAAATCCTGCCCACAGAGGTGTGGCTGCCATGGGCACTAGTTTAGTCAACATTCATAGATCTAAAAGGATAGAGGAAACTCTCCCCCAGGAATATGAGATTCTTTACCTAAGCCCTTGTGTTCATGTTCTGAAGCGTGGCTCCATGTTTATCAGGGCAACTACTTGACTGAGGAATCCCAAGTTTAAGCAATGATTAGTTAATTGAGTGAAGTTATGACAAGGAAGTCCCTACCACTGAAGCACAAACTTCATAGATTTGGTTCTTGCTCTCCCCAGAGAAGACTGGAAGATGAGAGTGGATGGGGTGGGGGATTGGAGGAGAGTTGCCAGTTCTACTCCGTCTGCAGAGATATAGTTGCCAGGAACTTTAGTCACTGCTTTGGTCAGTGTCTCATGAATTTATAGTACTTGTAATCAAAGCTTGCTTAAAAAAAAAGCTTGATTAAAAAAAGCTAGTCTGATTGGGTTCTGTCAAGGAGAATTCCAAGAGTCATTACAGGGAACTTTATTAGCAGTGCACATTCATCAGAACTCACTTTATCAGATAAAGTTGATAAAAATATTTTTTATCTATTCTCTTCTTATCCTAGATACATTAATTTTGTCTTGGCAGAAGCTTTTCAGTTTCATGTAATCAGTTATATTTTGTAATTGCCTCTATTCTGTCTTTAATTAAGAATGAATCTCCTAGAACACTGTACACAGTAACAGAAACATTGTGGGATGACCAGCCTTATTAGATTTAGCTCTTCTGAGCAATGCAATGAACTAAGACAATTCTAAGAACTCATGTTGGAACATACTGTCTACATCCACAGAAAGAACTATGGAGTCTGAATGCAGATCGAAACATGCTATTTTCTTTTTGTTGTTGTTTCTTGTGTTTTCTTTCTCATGGTTTTTCCCTTTTGTTCTGATTTTTCTTTCACATGATTAATGTGAAAATATATTTAATATGATCATACATGTATAGCCTATGACAGATTGCACAGAGAAAGGAGCAAAAGGAGTGGAGAAATTTGGAACTCAAAATCTTATAAAAGTGAATATTGAGAACTAAAAATAAACACATTTTTAAATAAGATTGTGTCTCCTATTCACTGCTATAGTAGGTATATAATCTGCTTATCTTTTTAATAGTGTAGTCTTTAGTAGTAAGGAAATGTATCCATTTAGAATGCTGAATATGGTGTTGGTCTAAGCCTAATTTCTGCCATGCTGCTTTCCATTTTATCCAGCGATTTTTAAAAAATAATTATTTATTTATTTAAATTTTTTTTCCTTTTTTGGGGGCAATTGGGGTTAAGTGACTTGCCCAAGGTCACATGACTAGTTTTTGTGTTAAGTGACTGAGGCCGGATTTGAACTCAGGTCCTCCTGCCTCCAGGGTTGGTGCTCTATCTACTGTGCCACCTAGCCACCCCCAGTGATTTTTTTTAATCAAATAGAAAGTTCTTTCCTAAGTAATTTGTTTGATGGCTTACTGAAGTTATTGAGTTGCATTGTTTCTGATTCTCCCTTGTCTAGTCTCCTCCACTGATCTACTTTATTTTTATTTTTAATTTTTTTAATTTTTTTGCATTTTGGAGGGCAATTGGGGTTAAGTAACTTGCCCAAGGTTACACGGCTAGTTTTTTTGTATGGATGTTGTGTCTGAGGCTGGAACCAAACTGAGGTCCTCCTGACTCTGGGGCCGGTGCTTTACTCATTGCGCCACCTAGCCACCCCTTCTTTATTTTTTAACCAATAAAAGATGGTTTTGATAAATGCTGCTCTATAATATTAAGGACTAGAGGTTCCATTCTTTAACTCTACTTTTATATAATTTTTTTAAATTTATTTTTTAGTTAATTTGTTTGTTTCCTTTTGGTTTACAGGATTCAATTCCACAATTCCTTGAGTTTCACATTTTGTTCCTCTCCCTCCCCTTTCCCCCATGGCGGCATATAGTCAAGTATAGGATCTGTAAATACTTTCACATTATACATTAGTCAGGTTATGAAGACGGATTGTATCAGATGGAATGAAAAATGGTAAGGAGGACATAAAACCAAACAAGAGAAGGAAAAAGATCAGGTATTTTGCTTCCACCTGTTCTTTCTCTGGATGCACATATATCTCTCCATCATGAGTCTTTTGGGATTGACTTATATCACTTCATTGCTGAGAAGAGTCCAGTCTATCAAAGTTGGTTATCACACATACTTTGTGTCTGTAATTGTGTACAAATTTCTCCTGGTTCTATTCTTCTCACTCAGCATCAGTTTGTATAAACCTCTCCAGGTAAATATGAAGACCATCTGCTCCTTGTTTCTTATAGCACAATAGTATTCCATAACATGCATATACCACAACTTGTTCAGCCATCATGATCATATACTACAACTTGTTCAGTCATTCCCCAATTGATGGGCACCCCCTTAATTTCTAATTCTTTGCCACCACAAAAAGAGCTGCTATAAACATTTTTGTACATATGGGTCTTCCTCCCACTTCTATGATCTCTTTGGGATATAACCCTAGGAGTGGTATTGCTGGGTCAAAGAATATGAAAGTATTTATAGCCCTTTGGGTATAATTCCAGATTGCTCTCCAGAAAGGCTGGATCAGTTCACAACTCCACCAGCAATGCATTACAAGTGTACCAATTTGCCCACATCCTCTCCAGCATTTGTCATTTTCCTGTTTTGTCATCTTAGCCAATCTGACTGGTGAGATGTGGTGCCTCAGAGTTGTTTTGATTTGCATTTCTCTAATCAATAGTGATTTAGAGAATCATGCTTTTACATAATTTTGATTGTTATTATAGATCTTTTGTTTTCCTAAAAGAATTTTGCTATTGTTTTATCATTTTCCATAAAGTATCACTTTCAGTAACCTGATTGATATGAAAAGTGTAAATTAACTTTGATAGCACTGTCATTTTCATTATATTGGCCTGACCCAGCTATGAGCACTAAATATTCCTCCAATTATTTAAGTTGTTCTTTATTTAAGGAATGTTTCATGATTAGATTTGTTTCTCTTTTGTGCTTTCATAGATTGATCCACAGAACTTTTATGCATTTTGAAATTTTTGTAATGGCTTTTCCCTATCATAACTTCTTGGATTTTGTTACTATGACACAAATGACTATTGAGCTTCTATTCTATAGTCTGAAACTCTGTTGAAGCTATTGTCTTGATTAATATCTTTTTAACTACAACTTTTTAGATTTCTTGATACAGAGTAAAATTTTTTCCTTAGTACCACATTTTTATTCTGCATATATATTTTTTAAATAGTCTCTTATAGGCAACAGACCTGGGGGTTTTATTTTCTTATCAAATCTTTCGCTCTTTTCCTTATTTAATTAATTGACTTTTAAAGTCATGAATCAAGTTTATATTTTCCCCCATTTTTCGAAGTCCCCCCCCCCAAAAAAAACAGAATTCCTTCTCCTCCCTTTATTTTAAGGTAACTAAATTCCTATTGGCATTGTTTACCCTCAACACAAAATACACCACCACTACTACCACTCCCTTTTGTTGCCCCTTCCCGTACTTTTGGAATTTTGCTTGTTAGTTCCTTTTTCTTGCTCACTTTTTATGGCAAGAATGACAGTTTAAATGGCAGTTAAATCTTCCCTGCTTTTTTCCCCCTCAGTTAAGTAAACAGAACCCCTTTCCTCGAACTTATTTTGTCTATTATAATTTCATTTTCTGCACCTTTTTCTAAAAAGGATCTATTTCATTCTTTTAATTATCTTCTCTGTCTGTCCTGTACTTTTATTCTTTCATTC
This sequence comes from Petaurus breviceps papuanus, assembly GCF_028583685.1. Taxonomy (NCBI): domain Eukaryota; kingdom Metazoa; phylum Chordata; class Mammalia; order Diprotodontia; family Petauridae; genus Petaurus; species Petaurus breviceps. The sequence continues at coordinate 4,817,725 of NW_027187374.1, read as the reverse complement.
ATGGCCTTTATACTTAGTCCATCTTTTATGGGCAACTAGGTGGCCCAATGGATAGAGTGCTGAGGCCTGAGGTTAGGAAGACATCCTCCCGAGGTCAAATCTGTTCTCAGACACTTACTAGCTTTGTGACCCTGAGTAAGTCACTTAACCCTGTTTGCCTCACTTTCCTCATCTGTAAAACAAGTTGGAGAAAGAAATGGCAAAATCGCTCCAGTACTTTGCCAAGTTTATTCTAAATGAGGTCACAGAGAGTCAGACAAAACTGGAAAAACAAATGCATCTTTTATTCTCTTTGTCATAGAATTAAAGTTTTGACTGTATCTATATTGAGTTACCTTTCCTAAAGAGTTTTTGTTATTGTCCTATAGATCTTGTCTTCTAATCCCCTTTTTCTCTATTGATCCTCACTTACCAATTCGTGTAGATGATAGAAAGGATCCTATCCCATGGTAGGATTCTTCTGTGTCCCTGATTATGTTATTACCCTCCCTTCAGTCGTTTTACCCCATTTGTCTTAAAATCTTCTCCCTGGGTTCATGTCCTATCACTCTTCTGGTGTCAGTTGGTCTTAACTCTGATTCTTTTTCTCCTGAGGTTGAATGAGTGGTTTCTCTAGGACCAGCAGATAATAATCATTGTAAGACTCTCATCTACCTTTATATACTATCTCTTCCCCAAAGAAGGATTCATCAGTGGTCCTTCCTCCCACCACTGAAATAAGACATCACTTTCTGTTTCATTCCCTCCCTTGTCTCTTCATTCATTCTCCTGTACACTCTTCTTCCTGAGAGACCACAGGAATAATTTTCCCTTCACCATTAGCCATTAACTTGATTAGAATACATTAGATATTCTCCTCTTTCTTTCCTCTGACTTTTGTATGCTCTCCTATTCTGTAATTCTGTTGTTGTCAATCATTTTTTAGTCATGTCCAACTCTCTGTTGACCCCATTTGGGATTTTCTTGGCAAAGATACTAAAGTGGTTTGCTATTTCCTTCTCCAGCTCATTTTACAGATGAGGAACTGAGGCAAAGAGCATTAAATTACTTGCCCAGGTTAATACAGCTACTAAGTGTCTAAAGCTAGGTTTGAATTTTCCTAATTCCAAGCCCCATGCTCTATCCACCATGCCACCTAGCTGCTCTGTTTAGTCCCACAAAAACAAAATAATCCCTCTTCCCCCATCCCCCAGATTTGCATGTAGGTGTGGTGCCATGAGTTTTCAGGCCTGTTTTTCCACCATCACTTTTATCTGACTTCTGCTTTCATTCTTGTCACATTGTGTACATTTCAAAAGAAATCTCTGTTACCTCATATTTTTATTGTCTGGAGCATCTGTAAAAAAAAATTTCTTCATATCTTGTTTTCTTTTTAGGAATGTTTTGCACACCTTTTTTTATTTTAAATTTAATCTCCACCTTTTATTTATGGTTAGGTTCAGACTTTCAGGGTAGGTCACCTTGGGCTGCATTTTGAACTTTGCTCTTCAGAATACACTATTACATTTCTTTATATTTGAAGACATTCCTCCTGGTCACTTAGAGCATTTGTTTTTTTAGTGGAACTGTTAAATTTGTGTCTTGTGTGTTTGTGTCTTGAAGTTTGCGGCATAATGTTTGTTTTTTTCTGAAGGTGACCTATGGATTCTTTCAATTTTACTGTATTTTCTGTGTTCAAAACTTCTGGGCAGTTTTCTTGTATTCTTCCTAATGTTATAATGTTTAGTTTTTTTTTTTTATTTTTATGATCTTTTGGGGGAACCATGTCTTAAATTGTATCTGTATTCTGTCTTTGACACCAGTGTTTTGCTCATATGGATATCATGCTTTCTTTTAATGCTAGTGATTTTTGTTTCTCTCCTTCCAGATTGTCCTTCACGTCTGTGTATTTACATTCCCAATCAATTATACACTCTTTTTGTTTCTTTGATCTGATATGCTATCATGGATTCAAATTTTTCTATTCTCCAGTTATCGTTGTTGTACAGGCCATAAATTCTCTTCTAATCACTCAGCAACAGTGTGTTGTGGTTCCACGTTCTCCTCAAATTCCAAGGGGTCCATGAATTTTCCTTAAAGAATTCTTATTTATCTTTGTCTTTGTCCAAAAGGGGTACAACGATGTTCCCAACTATTATGCTATTTCTCCCTGCAATCCAATTAATATTGTCTATAAATATGCTGATGCTATGCCATGAAGTACATATATATTAAGTGCATATATGCCAGGCAAAAACTAACCTATCAGAGCTGAAAAGCCCAGCAAATGGAGTTCAGTTTCTAAGTGAATGTATGAGGATACAAGTAGAGGAGGAAAATGAGGATGAAACTTGAAGTGACTGCCCTGGCAAGATAAAGCAAAAACTGACCTATCAGAGGTGAAGGAGTAGGATTAGATTCCAGATTACCAAACAGGAGGTTATATCATCCTCCCAGAGGTAGCATGGTTGAAGCAGACAAGAAGTAGAATGGAGGGGTGTCTAGGTGGCGCAGTGAACAGAGCACCAGCCCTGGAGTCAGGAGGACCCAAGTTCAAATCTGGCCTCAGACACTTGACACACTTACTAGCTGTGTGACTTTGGGCAAGTCACTTAATCTCAATTGCCCTCCAAAAAGCAAAAAAAAAAAAAAGAAAGAAGTAGAATGGAGACCTAGGTATTGGCAAGATAAGGCAAAAGCTAACCTATAAGAGTTAAGAGACATATTGGTTGAGTTCAAGTTACCAGCTGACTGGTAATAGTTCAAATTGAAGTAGCATGACTTTTGCCCTAATGGTCTTTTGCCACTTCAAAATTGCCTTTTGAACCTAATGGCAGAGTCCAGGTGACTGAGACTTGACAGTACAAATATATTTGGCACCATGATTATTGTAAAACATATATGGCATGAAGGCCTGGGCATATGGAGCTAAAAACAAACCTACCAGAGATAAAAGTCTGGGGGATGATTTCCAGGTAACCAATGAGGAGTCCAAGTCCAAGTAGCATGGTTAGAGTAGCTTCAGGTAGCTCAATCCTTTTTCTATTTGCAACTCTTGTCTGAACTCCATGGAACAAGATTCCCCTCCCAGGAAGAACTGATCACCAGAAATCTCCCCATTAGGCAGTTTAAACTTCCCTCCTTTCTCCTGACTGGAGGGCTGGAGGGTAAAAAAGTAAACTCCATCCCAAACCTTCCATATTTATGGACGGTTGGACCTGGACTTGAAGCTCACTCTTCTTTCCATCTGAAAAAGTCTGAACTCTGAGGAACAAGATGCCCCCTAGTACCTTCCTCTTGTTCCTCCATCTTTCCTCACCTGGGCTTTCAAGTTTCCTTTTGTGTGTTGTCTTCCTTACTAGATTGTAAGCTCCTTGAGGGCAGGGACAGTCTTTTAAAATTTGTGTCCCTAGTGCTTAACATAGTTCCTGGCAAATAGCAGGCACTTATAAATGTTTATTGAATTGAATAGAATAAACCTGAAAAGGAGAGGAGGCCTGGGTGCTGGAAAGAAAAAAGTGAAAAATCATAGACAAGGGACCTTGTGATCTGAGTATGGGTGTCTTACCAGGAACAAGTAGGAAATGCAGAGGAAGCCTAAGCACTGAAACATAAGGCAAAAACTGACCAATCAGAGATGAAAGACCTGTGAGAAGTAGGAAAAAAAAAAGCATTTATTAAGCTACTTTTGTTGTAATTGTTTTTCAGTTGTGTCTGACTTTGTGACCCTTGACAAAGAAACTAGAGTGGTTTGATATTTCCTTCTCCAGTGAATTAAGGCAGAGGTTAAGTGACTTGCCCAGGTTCACATAGCTAATACATGTCTGAGCTGGATTTGAACTCAGGTCTTCCAGACTCCAGGCCCAACACTCTACTCACTGAGCTATTTACCTGACTTTAGTTATTAAGCTGCCAACTACTTGTCAGGTACTGCACTAAGTACTTTCTTGCAAATATTTTATTCTTACAACAATCCTGGAATGTGGGTGCTGTCATTATCCCTATTTTACTATTTAGGAAACTGAAGTACACAGAGATTAAGTGAATTGCCAGGGTCACATAGCTAGTATGCATATGGGATTTGAACTCAAGTATCCCTAACTTCAGGTCTATTGCTTTATCCACTAAACCATGCAAGGGTGATTTCCAGGTTATTAGTTGCAAAGTTTCAGTCAAAGTAGAGGTGGCACTGGTGCTATGTGCTGCAAAGTGTTGTGAATGGCTTGTTACCAGTCAGAACAGGCAAAAACTGGGAAGGTAATGATCTGAGTAGAGGTGTCATGGTTTGATTCTGCTGGAAGTGATTTGATGGACCAAACCCCATCAAGTCAGAGAAAAACTGAATCAGTCAAAGTTGAGGGCCACAGAGGTGAAGTCTAGGTTACCAAAAGGGAGGGATTGGTACCTATAAAGATAACGTGGCTAAGTGATCCAGAAAAGGTAGAGGCATGGAAAGATAAAAAGAGACCTTGAAAGATGCAACAGAAACTGATCTATCAGAAATGAGGGTGAAAAGTCAAATTCCAAGTTTCCAGTGGGTCCAAATAGAGATGGAAATGCTGGAGAGAGTCTAGAAGTGTACTACAGCCCTGAGCTCCAGCAAGATAAAGCAAAAGCTGGGGCGGCTAGGTGGTGCAGTGAGTAAAGCCCCAGCCCTGGAGTCGGGAGGACCTGAGACACTTAACACCCACACAAAAATACTAGCCCTGTAACCTGGGGCAAGTTACTTAACCCCAATTGCCCTCCAAAAGGCAAAAAAAAAAAAAAAAAGATAAAGCAAAAGCTAAGTGACCCAGGAGAAGAATCCAATTTACCAGTGGGGAGGTGATAAGCTGAATAGAGGAGGGCTGATCAGATAAGGCCATGAGTGACTTAAAGGACTTGATTCTAGCAAAGTAAAATAAAATCTGATTAGGAAGCAAGGAACTGAGGGGCAGTGTTCATGTTAACTGCAGGGGGAAAAATGTCCAAGTAGAGGCAACATGGTTGGATATGGTAAAAGAAGTGGAGACTTGGGTCCCAACAAGATAAGAAGATGATAGTCTAATCTGAGATGGAATGGCTAGAGAAAGACAGGAAATAGAGTGTAGGTCTGAGATCCAGCAAGATAAAATAAAAGCTGATCTATCAGAGCTAAGGGATTTAGTAGAGATCCAATGGTCTAAATAGAAGCAGCATGACTGGAGGGGCTCAGGAAATAGCATAGGATATCAGTATGGCAAAAACTGACATATTATATCAAAAGCACTCCTGGATTAGCTTATGGTCTGAGTGAAGGATGCTTGGCTGGAGTGGGCAAATAATGTGGAAGCATAGGTCACATCAAGATGAGGCAAAAACTGACATATAAAACCTGAGAGAGTCAGGTATATAATACAGATTATCAGTGTTGAGGTCTCAACAGCTGTCCCAATCAGAGCTTTGTTGTTCTTTTTTTCCAAAGGGGTTGGGGCAGGGAAGAAAGGTGAGTGGGAAAGAAAATAGATCTTTCTTAATTGAAAAAATAAATTTTGAAAATTCAGCTTTAAAAAAAGTAGTGATTATTTGCATTGGCTAGGCGGAAATGAGCCAGTCTAGAATGCTAGCAAAATGACTTTGTAGTATATCCTTAATTTTTTAGTAATTTTTATATTCAACAAGTAGGTTAGAGCTATGACATAATATTTCCATGATATATTAACAAAATGCTTTGCTTTCATTTACTAATTTTCAAAAAGAGCATACAGATCATTAAAATTCTAATATCTTCATGCTGAATAATAGTTATAGAAAGGAAAAGTTATTTTTTAAAGGGAAATGGTTTAAGTGGAATCTACTTTCCTTAGTTCCAGTGTATTGTATTCAAAGTAATTAAATCTTTCTCCTAATACACTCACTTGCAAATCTATAAGCAAACAGCCCACAGATGTTAAACTTCCTTGTCTTCTGCCCATCTTTAACATCCACATCTCTTGCATCCTAATCCTTTCTTTCTCTTCACACAGGTATCATCTTAATTCAGACCCACATCACCTCTAAACCAGATTATTGCTATGACTCTTTATTGGACTCCTTACCTGAAGTCCCCTCAATTCAGTCTATCTTCAACATTGCTACCAAAGTGATTTTCCTTAAGCACAGATCTGACTATATTACTATAAGGCCCAGTGGGTTCTAGTTCCTCTAGAAAAAATGGCTAGTTAGCCTGTCCCAACCTATTGTACCTCCTCCACCCCCAGTCCTGTCAAATCAGCCTTCTGTTTTTCACACATTTCATCTCTCAATGGCTGTACCTACCCCATTGCCTCCAAAGCACCTTCCTCCCCTCTGCCTTACTGAATTCCTCATTTTTTAAAGACTCAGCTCAAGTACCACCTTTCAGGTGAGGCCTTATTTGATTCCCCAACTTCTAGTGCCCTCCCTTCTCCAACTACTTTGCATTTAACTACTTTGTATTGGCACACTGCAGAGCACTGGATTTGGATTTAGGATAGATTTTAGTTCAAATTCAAATCTAACCTAAGACACTTAATAGTTAGGTGACACAGTGAACAGAGGGCCAGGCTTCCTGGAGTCAGGAAAACTTCTTCCTGAATTGAAATCTGGCCTCAGACACTTACTAGCTGTGTGACTCTGGGCAAATCATTTAACATCTACCTCAGTTTCCTCATCTGGAAAATAGGGATAATAATAGTACCTACTTCACAGGGTTGTAGTGGGAACAAAATGAGTTATTTGTAAATCGTTTCACAAACCTTAATGCATTATGTAAATTTGAGTTGTCATAATTACTACGTGTTCAACTAGGACACGTAGTAGTCAGTCACTCCTTAGGCGTAGGGATCACTTCAATTGTTATGTTTGCAAACACTGGCAGTGTGTTGTAAACTTGGACAAATGGCTTAACATCTCAGTGCTCTAAAGCTAATTCTCCAAGACTATTAATTGAAAATATGCTTTACTTGCCTTGGTTAGAAGGAATTTCCCTTACTGATGAAATCTCAGCTACAATTTGCTTGCCAAGTGCTTAATAAGTACTTTTTGGTTAACTATCCATTCTAGTTAGTCTCATTCTAGTGCTTGAACAAAATCGAAAATATTCCTATAAAGGCTTGAATATTTTTTGTGTAGGAGTTAACCTACAAAGTTGTCAACCTGTGCAATCTAACAAGAACTGGAAATCTTTCCTTCTCCCACCCCAAGTCACCCTTCATGGGTGGGGGTGGGGCAGTGGGACGAGGTTGCAGGACCTTAGTCTGTGGAATTCAGGGAATGCGTCTGCATGTTACACAGATTTAGGCTGCTCAAAACTATTTTCAAAGCTTCCAGTTTCTCAGTTTTCCTTTTTAAACATCCTGACAGGCTTCATCTGTTTTTTGTCTGGGGCAAGGGGTTTTTCCACTACAGTAGGATCATAGATTTAGAGCTGGAAGAGACCTCGAAGGTCACCTAATACAATTCTACATCCCCCCCCCCTTTTTTTTTTAACAGATGAGGAAACTAAGGTGGTGTGATCGATCACGTGGCTCTTCCACCTTGTTTAAAGGGGCGGTAGCAGGATTTGAACCCCGGTCTTCGTGATTGCGTTTGATATGATAGCCAACAAATCATACAATACAGCAGCCCAGCTGCTCATCGAAAAAAGAGCAAAAGTTAACTCCTATTCTCCGAAAGGAGAGCGCGGCTTTTTTCTGCTTCGAAAAACGGGTTCAGGGGCGGAAGCTGCGAGGGAAGGGGAGAGAGCGGAGGATACACAGGCCACAACCGTGCATCCAGCAGCGAGAGGTCCAGGGCTACTAGTGACTCGCAGCAGATTTCAGCTACTGACTTCAGCACACGCTGCCTCCTCTCGCCTCTTTCCCCAAGTTTAGGAAACTCGAGCACGTACCCATTTTCAGTGCCCATTACCCTTATCCTCCTTCCCCTCCTCCCCCTCTTCCTCTATCCTTAGTGCCTCAAACCCTAAGGCGGCGAACCAAGCCGGCCTAAGCCACAGTTCTCTCCCCTCCCCCGGGCGCACGGCGGCCAATGGGAACGCTGCGCACGTGACGAGCTCTGCCTGCGATGACCTCATCCCTGGTGTGGGATGACGTCAAATTCAAGATGGATGGAATCACAGCGGCGGCGGCGCCCGCGAGCTAAGCGTCAGCGGACCTAGGCCCGTGGTCCGACTCCGAGCTAAGGGTCGGTGAGTAACCGCCAGATCTCTTGCTCTCTGAAAACTTCGGGGGTCTGTAGTCGCTATTAGCCTCCCAGTAAAACACGGCCTTTCCTGACGTAACTCTGAGGTGATCTCTCTTCTCTTCTCCCCCCCCCACCAGAGGGTTGCGGTCCCTCAGTACGCGTGCGCCCTGTGCTGGGTCACGCTGCGCATGCCCGTTGTCCCCTCTCAAGCGATTGTGTCTCTTTGCTGCGCACGCTCTGTACTGTTAACCTCGTTCTCCTTACTGCGCACGCTCTGTTCCCTGACTGAGTTTATACTTTTTTTTTTAATGAAGGCCCTTAACTAGCATTCCCTCACCCCCTCCACACTGTTTAAATGAATGCGACACTGTTCAGATGTCAGCGCACGTTCTTTGCGTAGAGTATTTGAAATGCCGCCCTGTAAAGAGCGCGTGTTCGCGTTCTAGGGAAGAGTTAATGTGTAATTATGTTACTGCCTCCCACCGATACCGCGGTTCTCTGCGGGGCCGGGCTATGGGGGCGTGGGAGCGGACCCCGGAAATAACAAGCATGCGGCCAATACCTAAGGTGATCCCCAAGGTTGTTAACCAGTTACCTTCCCCCTCTCCGAGCTGGGGCTCCTTCCCCACGCTCTCCATTTCGTCTTCCTCAGCTGCTGCTTAGTCTGCCCTAGTCCTGAGGCTGTGGGGTACGGCTCCCTGGTTCTCGGGGGGCGTCCGAGTGCGCCCCTGCCCCGATTAGAGCGAGAACCCGCTTCATTATAAAGACCTCCAACCGTAGAAATCCCATTGTATCCCCTTCGCCCAGAGCTGTGGCCAGCCCTAGCCGAGCACCCCCCCTCAGTCTAAGCAGTTCAAAATACCGGAAAAAGACGCCAGCAGATTGCTAAAAGGGATTCATATCTCTTGTTTAAATTCCCAGAGCCTAGAATTTTATTCCCTGGAGAATCAAATGGGAATTTTGGTGAAGCGAATAGCCGGGAGCCGCATAGCAGGCTCTGCAGGAACGCTCCCTTGGGAAACGTGTGTGCATGCTCTCGGGGAGACCTGGGACACTGGAGGATTTCATACCGAGCCTGAAGGGCCGGAGTAAAACTTTAAACCCCAGATACAAGATGTATCCAGAGCACTTATTCCTAAATGATGGGGGTGTGTTTGATTGTGTTGATGTAAACATCACACCAAAATCTTACTCTGAAGTCTCAGAAGGAAGTGGTCTACCTTGCTTCTCAAGGAGTTACAGCTCAGGCAAGTCTCACCTAGGTGAAAAATATCCCTGCACAGTGCAGCTGTTGGTAGATTATCTCTTTGGGGCATGAAGATCAGCCTGGAACAGTTTGGAAGGGCTCTTGAAGAAGTTGGTCGCAGAGAAGTGAAATTTATAGCTACTGCAGCTATGGATGGGTTATGGTCAAAGATCTTTGAAACAAGTAGGTATTATATCTGGAATTGTTAAGAGCCTACCTAGACATATATTGTTTAAGATGGAGATAATGTAGGAATCTATTTTTAAGGGGAAAATTTTTTTTAAGGTCTAAAGTCCATAAAAGCAATAAAATAAATCATCTATATTATGTAAGGATTATGGAAGGAAATTCTCTACGTCTTTTTATTAAGTTCATAATTCATAACATATCCACAATCTACTACTTTTTCAGAACAGGAAAGATGGAAGTGAGGATTTGACTAAGGAATTTGCCTCTTCTAAATATCAAGGGCTTCAGATTCCCCTAGACATTCATGATGAATTCACTGTTACTGATTTTTAATGTTATGTCTTGGCTTCCACTACCAAATCAAACCCAGATCCACAGAAGAAGTTAGTGATATTTAAATTAGTTCAGTTCTTTGGGGGTGTTTTTTTTGTGGGGGGTTATTTTATTACTCGGAGTCAGTTTTTCACTAACACTTGATTTTACTTCTATTAATGCTTAAATAGTTCTGAATATAGCAGCATTCAGTTTAAGCATATTAATGTACTTTCCAGAAATAATTCTGGTAGTTATAAGCTTATTTATATTATGTGATCACAACCAATTTAAGTATACAGAAAAAAATCAATATCTTAATTTTAAGTACTTTCCTGTACTTTTCAGGAAATGAACATTTTAGGTTTTTTCACTAATGATATTAGGCAAGATTAGGAAATGCAATGATTAGCACTATTGGCTAAAATGAAGACCTCATTTATATGGGTCATATTTTAAAAATTCACTCCACTAATGGTTCCTGGGGGGTAGGAAACTTAATGTTCCTGCCTAGATTTTGTGATAGAGACCAGGAAAGTTGGGAAAAGTCTGATATACACCCCAGAACTGGGGAGAGCAAATGTTAAAAGATTCAGAGGAATCCTAGGAACACCTCTTGGTTCAAAATTCCAAAGGACAGGGTAGCTGAGGATGGATAAAGAATATTTCAAGTAGGAAATTCTGAAAGCCTAAAGAAATACAATTCCTATCAGCAGGAAAAAGGGGGATTTTCTAAAGCAGGAATTCTTTTCTTGTATTATCAATACCTTTGTCTGGTGAATCCTAATTTTACTGTGTTTTGTCACCTACATTCATAATTGAAGGACATTTTAAGTTTCAGTTAGAGGTTAGTAAAAATAAAAATGTAATTATTACCACCCATCAAAGTTTATCAACCCCAGATTAAGAACCTGTGGTCCAAAGGAACCAATTTGGATGTAGAGGGAACTCGGCAAAAGGAGTTTAAAGTGGCATAGTAGAAAGGGCAGTGTGGGTCATCTCCCACCTGTGGCCTTGGGCAGTTTATTTAACTTTCCTGAGTCTCAGTTTCCTGTCAGTAAAACAGAAAGGTTAGACTAGATGTCTCTTCCATTCCTAGATCTGTTATCCTCCCTATAAATTCAGTCACCAGTTCAAACATTTATTAAGTGTTTTCAATGTACCAGGCATTGTTCTAGGTTACCATGATAAAAAGACAAACACAAAACAAACCCTGCCTTCCAGGAGTTTGCCCTCTGTTGGGGAGAAAGCATGTACAATCAGTAAATGTAAAATACACATAAAGTAACATTCACTGGGAGGTCACTAGCAACTGTGGCGATAGGGATATATGCCTCCCATGTGAGGAGATACTGAGTTGTATTTGAAGGAAGCTAGAGATTGTATGAAGTAGGGTGGTTATACATTTAAGATATGAGAAGAGAGACAGCAGGTGGAATGTTATGTATGATGACCAGCAAGCAGGTTGGTTTTGACCAACCAACTTAGTATTTAAAAAAAATAAAAAGCATGGAAAATAAAGTCAGGTAACAGAAGATGAATAAATAAATGCTTAATAAAATCCTATGAAAATAGTGCTAAAGCTTTGGGGAGGCTAGGTGGCGCAATGAGTTCAAACGCAGCCCCTCCCCCCTAAGTTAGCCACCCACACAAAAAAACTAGTCACATAACCTTGGGCAAGTTACTTAACCCCAATTGCCCTCCAAAAGGCAAAAAAAAAAAAAGTATTAAAGCTTGAATTGTAGCTGGTAAGGAAAGCTAAGAACAAGACAAAAAACATTTTATTAATACTGGGGAAAATAATATCCAAGAAAAGATAGGACTGCTGCTCACCTTGGATAAGATGATGATAACTGATGAGGGAGAAGGCAGAGCAATTCACATCTATTTTCTCTGCCAAAGAGAATATTCTTTGATTTAGAAAGACAAATATATCCAGGCCAATAAAGAGTTAAAACCCTATAAAAGCAAGGAGACTAGTAAGACAGTCCTTCTTAATGAGTTAAAATCAAATGACCTTGATGAACTACATCCTTATGTACTGAAAGAACTGACAAATATGATTGTTGAACTAGAAAGAACCTTAATATTAAAGATCATTACTATTAAAAAATTAGAAGACGGGCAGCTAGGTGGCGCAGTAAGTAAAGCGCTGGCCCCGGAGTCGGGAGGACCTGAGTTCAGTTTGGGCCTCAGACACATAACACACAAAAAACTAGCCGTGTAACCTTGGGCAAGTTACTTAACCCCAATTGCCCGCCAAAAGGCAAAAAAAAAAAAATAGAAGAGAAGCAGGTCTTTACTTACTTCTTACTTCTCACAGCTATGGGTAGGAGCTTTATTCTTTTTTTTTAGTAATATTTTCCACAGTTACATGTAAAGACAATTTTAACATGTTTTTCACATAATAAAATTTTTAAAAAATTACATGTAAAGATAGTTTTCAACATTTCATTTTTTATAAGATTTTGAGGTCCAAATTTTTCTCCATCTCTCCCTCCTCTCCCCACTCCCTAAGAGAGCAAGTAATCTCATATAAGTTATAAATATACAATCATGTTAAACATATTTCCATATTAAGTCATCAGAACAAAAGGGAAAAATCATGAGAAAGAAGATAAAAAAAGTGAAAATTATATGCTTTGATCTGCATTCAGATTCCATAGTTATTTCTCCATATCTATAGATACCGTGTTTCCCCGATAATAAGACCTATCCCGAAAATAAGCCCTCCCCTTACTGTGTAAGATTCCTCTAAAATAAGCCCTATTGAGATTGCTACTGTAGTGAAGGTGATCCCCTGCGCTACACACTACCTTACGGTACCCTCTGTATGCACCGTTCCCCCCCCATGAAATGCACGCCGCGCTCCGAGCTGCATCCAATCAGAGCTGCAGCAGTGAGCGCGTCATCCTGTTCTTTATTGAATTCATTATTGAATAAAGGTACATTTTTTTGTTCACATTTACCTGTTTATTAAAATTGCTGTCAATGTTCATTAAAATAAGCCCTCCCCTGAAAATAAGCGCTCTGGTGTTTTTCTGTCCAAAAAAATTAATAAGACAGTGTCTTATTATCGGGGAAACACGGTAGCATTTTCCATCATGAGTTTTTTGGAATTATCTTGGATTGCTGAGAACTAAGTCTGTCATAGTTGATCATCTCACAGTGTTCCTGTTTAACATGTATTTTTAACAGATTTTGAGTTCCAAATTTTTTCTCTCCTTCCCTCATTTCCCCCCTCCCTGAGAAAGTAAGCAATTTGATACAGGTTATACATGTTCAGTCATACAAGACATATTACCATATTAGTCATGTTGTGAAAGAAGACACAGATCCAATGAAAAAGAACCATGAAAAAAATACAGAAAATGAAAAATTAGGGCAGCTGGGTGGCACAGTGAATAAAGCACTGGCCCTGGAGTCAGGAGGACCTAGGTTCGGATCTGGCCTAAGACACAACACAGAAACTAGCCATGTGGCCTTGGGCAAGTCATTTAACCCCAATCGCCCTCCAAAAAGCAAAAAAAAAAAAAAAGAAAAATAGTATGCTTTGATCTGCATTCAAACTTCATCAGTTCTTTCTGTGGGGGTGGATAGCATTTTTCATCATGACTCCTTTGGAATTGCTTTGAATCATTGTATTGCTTAAAAGAACTATGTCATTTATAGTTGATCATAGTGTAGTAGCTAAGAATAGCTAAGTCATTCACTATTGATCATGGTACATTTTTGCTGTTATTGTGTATGGTGTTCTCATTCTGCTGACTTCACTCTGCATCAGTTCACATAAGTCTGTTGAGGTTTTTCTGAAACCATCCAACTCATTTTTTATTGTACAGCAGTATTCCATTACAGTCATATACTACAGCTTGTTTAGCCATTCTCTAATTGATGGGCATCCCCTTAATTTCCAATTCCTTGACACTACAAAAAGAGCTGCTATAAATATTTTTTATACAAGCAGGTCCCTCCCCCTAACCCCTTTTTAAAAATTTCTTTGGGTTACAGACCTAGTAGTTATATTGCTGAGTCAAAAGGTATGAACAGTTTAATAGCTCTTTTGTCATAGTTCCAAATAGTTCCAGATCCAACTCCAGAACAGTTGGATCAGTTCACAGTTTCACCAACAGTGCATTAGTGTCTCTGTTTTACCTTCGGACATTTATTATTTTTCTTTTCTGTCATGTTAGCCAATCGGATAGGTGGTACTTCAGAGTTGTTTTAATTTGCATTTCTCTAATCAGTAGTGATTTGGAGCATTTTCTTGTGTGACTATAGATAGCTTTGATTTCTTTATCTGAAAACTGTCTGTTCATACCCTTTGACCATTTATCAGTTGGGGAATTATTTGTATCTTATAAATTTGACTCAGTTCTCTATGTATTTGAGAAATGAAGTTTTTATTATAAATACTGTAAAAATTGTTTCCCAACTTTTTGCTTTTCTTCTTGGTTGCATTGGTTTTGTTTGTGCAAAAACTTTTTCATTTAATATATTCAAAATTGTCCATGTAGATCATGTAATGCTCTCTTTTGTTTGGTCATAAATTCTTACCTTCTCCATAGATCTGACAGGTAAATTATTCCTTGCTTTCTTAATATGCTTATGGTATTACCTTTTATGTTTGAATCATGTACTCATTTTGATCTTATCTGGGTATACAGTGTAAAATGTTGGTCTATACCTAGTTTCTGCCATACTGTTTTCCAGTTTTCCCAGCAGTTTTTGTTAAATAGTGAGTTCTTGACACAAAAGCTGGGGTCTTTAGGTTTCTAAAACACTAGATTACTATGGTCATTTATAGGTGCTTTATTCTTAACCAAAAGATGGAGGGAATTACAAAAGATAAAATAGATAATGTTGATTTAATGAAACTTAAAAGCTTCTGCACAGACAGAATTAATGCCTTTAGGAAAAGAAGGGGAAGGAGTTGAAAGGGAAAAGAAGCTTTGTCATAAAATTTCTTTTGATAAAGGTTTGGTGTCTGATATAATATAAACAATTTTTTGTGTGTATTTCTGTATGTATGTACATACATATATACACACATATGACCAAAAGCCATTTGCCAATAGATAAGTGGAAAAGAAGGGATATGAACAGTTCTAAAAGAATATCAAACTGTTAGCAATGATATGAAATGCTCCCAATCACAAATAATAAGAGAAATGCAAATCAAAGTAATGTTGAGGTCTCACTTCACATTCTGCAAATTGGCAAAGCTGACAAAATGTGGGAATAGTCTGTACTTAGCATGGTGGGTGTGCTACCTCCATAGATTCAGATCATGACCCATTTAATAGAAACTTTTGAGTTTTGATTAATGGAAGAATTTTTTTTTGTTGTTTTTTCTTTTAATATTTTTTTTTTGAAAAATTAGGAGTAATGACAGACTACCAAATATTTACTGTGTACAGGGCTGAGTGATGTGGGAGAAATGTTATAGGACATATGATCTTTGCTTGAAGACCTTATAGCTTAGGGAGATGTAACCAGATGGTAATTGAACATGGGTAATGTGCTAAGGTAAATAAGGTAAATAGCTGCTATGGGAATGACAAGTTTTGGAGACAGACCCTACCTACTGTGTTTTAAGAATATATAATCTTTTTTTTTTTTTTGGCCTTTTGGAGGGCAATTGGGGTTAAGTAACTTGCCCAAAGTTACACGGCTAGTTTTTTTTGTGTGGGTGTTAAGTGTCTGAGGCCGGAACCAAACTCAGGTCCTCCCGACTCCGGGGCCAGCGCTTTACTTACTGTGCCACCTAGCCGCCCCCAAGAATATATAATCTTACTAGAAAGATAGGTCATCTTTTTATTTAAAATAACATTACAAGGCATAAGTGAGAAGCACCAAATAAAGGGATCTCCAGAACTGCTTGGGGATTTTAGAAAAAAAAAAGAGAGAGAGCTTACTTTGGAGAGCTAGGGTAAGATTTAGTTTTTGTTTCTCTATCACCTTAATTTATATAGATGGAGATGTATTATAGATAAACATTTTATATATCCATATTTATATATTTCACCCTATCTGTAGAGGTAGATTTGTGTATATATATTTATGTACATTACACATAAATATATATGTGTACATATACATACACACACAAATATGTCCAGTATGGAAATATGTTTTATATGACTCCATGTGTCTAATTGAAATCATTGCTTATCTTCTCAAGGCATAGAAGAGGGGTGGGAGGAGGGAAGAAAATTTGGTGCTTAAAATTTTTTTTAACAAATGTTAAAAAATTGTTTTTACATGCAGCTGGGAAACAGGATATGCAGGCAATGGGGTATAGAACTCCATCTTGCCCTATAAAATAAAAATATATTTAAAATTTAATACATTTTTAAAAACCAAATTATACAGAAAACTATCCCCTGTAACAAAGAATAAGAAAAAAATTTTAAAGTAAAACTGACCAACTCATCTCATTTTGACATGTTATGCATACCTATAGTTTCCTACAGCAAAGAAGGGAGGGAGATATATTTTTTCATCACTTCTTCAGTGCTAAGCTTGGTAAAACAGTATTCAGTTTTGTTTTGAGTTATTTTGTTCCTTCCATTTACTTTTGTGTAATTGTTAGTATGTTTTCTTTTTTGCTGATTTTACTTTGCATCATTTTGTACTAGTCTGCCTATGCTTCTTTATTCTTTATATTCACTATTTCTTTTTAAAAATTATATATGTATGTATAAATATGTTTTTATAAAAAATAACCCAAAATCAGCCTTCTCACCTTCCTACCTTAAATACCACCCCCCCCCACTGAGAACAAAAGAAAAACAAAACCCTCATTTAAAATATACATAAGCAAGCAAAACAAGTTTCTGCATTGCCCACGTCCAAAAAAATTAAATGTCGTGTTGTATTCTGTATGCTGACTTCCCTCCATTAGAGGGTGAGTGGCGTGTTTTAACTTTAGTCCTCTGGAATCTTGGTTGACCATTTTTGATGATTGGAGTGCCTAAGTCTTAAAATTGATTTTCTTTACTGTATTGTTGTCTTTATATAAATTGTTCTGCTGGTTTTATTCACTTCATTCTGCATAATTTCATGTAAGTCTTCCCAGTTTTCTCTGAAACCATCTCTTTTATAATTTCCTTTTTTTTTTTTTAGCAGCTTGGGTTAAGTAACTTGCTCAAGGCTACACGGCCAGTTATTTCTGGGTGTGGTAGTAAGTATCTGAGCCAGGATTCGATCCCAGGTCATCCTGACTCTGGGGCTGGTGCTCTTACTCACTGCGCCACCTGGCTGCTCTGATAATTTATTACAATAATAGAATTGTTTCACATTTTTATGCCAAAACTGATTTAGCCATTCCCCAACATATAGATATGCCCTTAGATTCTTGTTCTTTGCCACCTCCAAAAGAACTATAAATATTTTTATATATCTTTGGCTTTTGTTTTACTTAGCACTTATCTACCCTTAATCTACTCTCCATATATTTCCCCATTCCCCCTTCTCCCATTTCCTTCAGAGGGGGACCAAGTGACTGTCCAGAGGGCAGTTGCAGGAATCTCTTTGTTGATGCTGAGGCAGGATTCTCCTGCTTTGCCCTGCTTGGATCTGGGTCATAGTCCTTGGGTAAGGAGCACTGGCATGGCAGAGCTTGTTGAGAATGTGGAGAGAAAGTCCTCCTCACAGTTCTGAGGCAGATGCCCAGAAGAAGCTCTCATAACAGCTGTGCAAAACCCCAGGAATTTGGGATGCAGCACTCTCCACTCTGGAAGCAGAGTTCTACCATAGCAAAGAGCTCAAGAGTCAAGTAATTTCCTTCCTATTTTTACTGTTGAATGAAATTTACTTCTACAACCTACTCTGTATATGTGTGTGTGTGTGTGTGTGTGTATGTGTGTATATTCTTCCCTCCATTACCAGTTCAAATGAGAATGAGGTTGAAGTGTCAGCTGCTTCCCCCCATTGCCTCTTCTTTGTTTGTTTAGATGTCCACTTGCATTATGTGAGATAAATTTCTCTAAATTATCCCATTCCCTTTTTATGTTCTTCCCCCCCCCCCACCTGCAATGTATTCTTCCCTTCTCTATCTTTTCTGTTCTTAAAGTCAGCAAGACACAGCGAAACTATTCCCAGGCCTTCTAATTATACTCTTTCTGTGATTTCTGATGATAATAGAATTCAGAGGATGCATGTTTCATCTTGCCATGTTTGAGTGTAAGCAGTTTATCCTTGTTTTGTCCTTTATTATATTCATTCATGTTTACTATTTTATGTTTCTGTTAACTTCTATATTTGAACTTCAAAGTTTTAGTGCAGCTCTAGTCTTTTCATCAGGAATGCTTGGAAATCCTCTATTTCATTAGATGTTCATTTTCCTCTCTATCATTATACTCAGTTTTGCCAAGTAAGTTATTTTTGCCTGTATGATTATGTCCTTTGCCTTCCAGGGTGCTATGTTCCAAGTTGTCATCTCTTTTATGTGGTGGCTGCTAAATCTTGTGTGATTCTGACTGACTTCTTGATACTTTCTGGATGCTTGCAATATTTATTAATTCATCCATTCATTTTTTTCATTCATTTATTCATTCATTGATTTATATAATTTTGTCTGTTTATTTAACCTGGAAGCTCTGGGTTTTGACTCTAATGTACTTGGGAGTTTTCATTTCAGGGGGTGTCCAATTATTTCAGCTTGTCCTCAGGATATAAGAGATCTGGGTAGTTTTCTTTAAAGATTTCTTGAAATATGATGTCTCTTCTCTCTCTTGTTTTTTTCTGGTTAGTGGTGTTTTAGTAGATCAGTAGTTATAAATTTTTTCCCTTCATCTGTTTTCCAGTACATTTATTTTTGCCATGAGATACCTTACATTTTCTTCTACTTTTTCAGTCTTTAGTTTTTGCTTTAATATTTCTTGTTGTCTCCTGGAATCATTTACTTTTATTTGTTCCATTCTCATTTTCAGGGACTTTGTTACTTTTGCAAGGAGTTGTAACTCTTGTGCCAAGCTGTTGATTCCCTTTCCAGTTCTGTACTTCTCAATCCTTCAGATTTTTCCTCAAGCATTCTTATTTCATTTATAAAAAACATTTTTTTTTACCTCTAAAAAAGAACTGAACTCTAAAAAAAAAAGCAACTTTTGGTTCATCTCTTCCTGGAAATCTAGTTGAATTTGTGTACAAGTTGTTTTTCTCAGAGGTTTGCTTGTAGATGTATTGGAGTAATTCTTTTCTTCTTCATTTTTGTTCTAGGGACCCTTGCCACCATGATTGCTTGTTCTTCCAGCTAGCTTCTTGGCTTTGGATTTGATATTAGGGTTGGGCTTAGAACACTTCTGCAGGGGACCTGTAAACTTTCAGTGTTTGCCAGTGTGAACTGATTTCTTTCCCCCTGGTCTGAGTTCTGCAAGTTTCTGGTCTCGCTTTTAGTCTGAGCAGTAATTAGACAGCTGCTAGATTCAGCCCCTGTCAGCCAACTGGAAAACTGCTGGTCCAGAGTGAAAGAACTGTAGGTTTGCCTTTGGTTTGAGATTCCTACCCTGGTTATTCCTTTGTAAACTTCAGACTGGGTTAGGCACGCTGCCATTACTTGCTTCTAAACTCCATTCTTTCTCTGTACACTGCCCAGGACCACACTGCTCAGTTCACTCTGAATTAGTGATCTTGAATGGGTAGCAGCCAGTTGGCACCTACCTGTCTGTGGCTCCTTGGTGTGATTCTGGGACCTTTTCTTGCCTTAGTGCACAACCTTTCATTGGGTGCTGGAGTGATCTGTGCATGAAGCTTTCCTGATCTGATATTATCTAGTGTCTAAGTACCTTTCAGTCTGTCTCTGCCAGTCTGGGCTAGAATTATGACTCACTGTGACTTATCTGGATTTCCCCTTCAGGATTCAATCTAGTGCATTTTTTTTTTAGGCTGATGGAAGGAATTTGAGTTGTATGGAAGGAGAGTGCTGCTTTGCCATATTGCCTTCACTTTGATATTGATTCTCATAATATAGGGTTCTCTACCCTGTAGACATCTTTGTTTCCAGATCTTTGGTACTATATTTTATATAGTATTATGTTTTATAATACTATATACTATATTTTGTAAATAAAAAGAGCTTCTGTAAGTATTTTGGTGTCTATGGGGCCTTTCTTTCTATCCTTTAACTCTTTAGGGTATATTTCTAGCAGTAGGATCTCTACAGTCAAAAGGATATGGACATTCTGGTCATATTCTTAGCATAATTTCAGATTGCTTTCCTGAAAGGTTAGACAATTCACAGGTCCATCATCAGTACAATAGTGTTCTTGAATTTTTATAGCCCCATCTAACATTGACATCCCAGTTTTTTCTTGTTCTTTGCCAATTTATATGAGCATTTTAAAATGTTTTCATTGATATCTTTTGTTTTTTATATCAATAGAGTTTTTCTCCCGCAGTCTGGCCTTTTCCCAGGAAGCTTTCTCTTTATAACAAATAATATTTTTTAAACCTAAAGAAAAAGAAGAAAAAATAATCAGCAAAACTCATCAGTATATTAAAAAAAGTCCAAAGCCACATGCAATGTACAATACTTATGGCCTTCCCACTTCCTCAGAGGAGTAATTTGGGATTGTTGTCTCTTATCTCTTCTTTCAAGCTATGCTTATTCTTTATAATTTTATAACATTCACGTTTTATTTTGTGGCATATGTGGATCTTTCCACTTACATTATAGTTATTGTGTCATATTGCTTGTTTTACTCACTGTTTTCTTGATTCTTCTTACTCAGTTCTTCATGAATTCATGGAAATTTTTGTACATTTCTCTGTATTCATCATATTCACCATTTCTTATAGCACTGAAATATCCCATTAAATTCATAATATAATTTTTCTAGGCGTTCTTTATGAGCATCTGCTTTGTTTCTAATAATTTGTTAATGCCAAAAAATGCTATTATAAATATTTCAGTATAGATGGGGATTTTATTATCGATGTTTTCCTTGGGGTATAAAACTAGTAATAAAATCTCTGGGTCAAAGGGATATCTTTGCCACTTCATTTGCATAATTCCAAATTGCTTCCCAGAATAGTTGTATCATTACAGCTCTACCAGCAATGCTTTTGGACAAAAATTTTGTTTTGCTTATCTTCCCATTACCCCTTCAACATTTTTGTCCTCTTTACCAATTTTCAGGGTGTGAAGTGTAATTTCAGTATTATTTTGATTTGTATTTACATTAGTGATTTGGAACATTCTTTTATGTGATTGAGAATACCTCTCAATTCTTCTTTTAAGAAATATTCATTCAGGGGAGGCTAGGTGGCACAGTGAGTAGAGCACAGGCCCTGGAGTCAAGTGGATGTGGCCTCAGACACTTAACCACACACACACACACACACACACACACACAACTAGCCATGTGACCTTGGGCAAGTCGCTTAACCCCAGTTGCCCTCTAAAAAGCAAAAAAAAAAAAAGAAGAAGAAGAAATGTTCATTCTTATCCTTTGACCATTTATCTGTTGTAGAATGACTTTTGGTCTTAAATATACTTGTTAATTTTTTATATACTTTGAATACCAAGCCCTTATCAGAGAAATTTCAGACAAAGACTTTTTTTTCCCATTTGTCTATTTCTCTTTGTATCTTAGATTCCCTTCTTATCTTAGAAGGAGCTGGTGGCTCAGTAGATGTAGTGCCGGACCTGGATTCAGGAACACCTGGGTTCAAATCTGGCCCCAGACACTTACAGGTCGTGTGGCTCTGGGCAAGTTATATAACTTATATTAGTCTCAGTTCCCTCACCTATAACATTAAGATAATAATAGTGTATACCTCCCAGGGTTATTGTGAGGATCAAATGAAACTATGCATAAGCTTTTCAGTTTCACCTAATCAAAGTTATCTAATGCTTCTATTTCTTGTTAGGTTAAGAGGTATTCTCTTCTACCAGTTGCTGTAACTGCTATATGATTCACTACTATTCCAGTTTTTAAAATAGCATTAACTTTAATATTAAGTTCACATATCCATTTTGTGAAATATTATGTAAGATATTTGTTGGTCTGAGCCTAACTCCTTCCAGACTACTTTATTGTTTGGCCAGACTTTTTTTTTTTTTCCAAAATCAAATAAGGAGAATTTTTCTAAATAATTTATGTTTTCTGCTTTACCAGATACTGGATTATTAACTTCCATTGTTTTTTATTTTCCATTGTCTAGTCTGTTCTTTTGATCTCCCTCTCTATTTTTTAACCATTACCAGATAATTTGGATTACATGCTGCTTTATAAGATGGATTGAAGTCTAGAAGTGCTAATCAGCCTTTATGTTTATCTCTTTTCGTCATTTCCCTTGATATTCTAGATCTTTTGTTTTTCTAAATATAAATTATTATTATTTCATTAAGTTCTATAAAGTATCCTTCTGATAATTTGATTTGTATATCTTTAAAAGTATAAACTTTGGTACTATTTCAGTATTTTCTTAAACTGGCACTGTCCTAGCCACAAGAATTGAGTATTCCTCTAGCTATTTTAGTTCTTTATTTCTTTAAGTAGTACTTGTAAGTAAATCTGTATGTCTTTTGTGTGTTTTGGTCAAGACACTTTATGCATTTTGTAGTTATTTAGAATGGGATTTCTCTTTATTTTATTGCCTCTTGAATTTTATCTGTTACATAGAAATGCAGTGGGGTTTTTTTGCTTTTTTTTTGGAGGGGGGATGGTAGGGCAATTGGGGTTAAGTGACTTGCACAAGGTCACATGGCTTGTTTTGTGTTAAGTGTCTGAGGCTGGATTTGAACTCAGGTCCTCCTGACTCCAGGACCTGTGCTCTATTCACTGCACTACCTAGCTGCCCCAATGCAGTTAATTTTTGAAGGTTGATTTTTGTAGCCTGAAATTTAGCTGAAGCTATCAGTTGTTTCAATTAGTATCTTTCCTGATTCCCTAGAATTTTTCAAGTATACTATCATATTATCACCCAACAAGGATGGTTTTATCTCTTCTTTAACTCTCTTTATGAATTTAATTTCTTTCTCTTGGCTTACTGCTATTGCTAATATTTCCAGAATCATATTAAATAATAGTAGGGAGAGTGGGCATCCTTGCTTTACTCTTGTATTTATTGGAAAAGTTTCTAGTTTATCCAGTGATAATTGCTTTTCATTTTTGAAGTCCCTCTATTCCTATATTTTATAGGGTTTTGTTTTTGGTTTTTTTTTTTTTTAAACAAAGTATTTTTTTACTTTGTCAAAGACTTTTTCTGTATTTGTTGAAATGAATATATCATTAGTCATTGATAAACATTAAGTGCCCACCACGTGCCAGGCACCGTGTTAATTGCTGGGGATAAAAATATGAAAAAGAAAGATGGTCCCTGACCTGAAGGAGCAAAAAGAAAGTAGAGAAGGAGGTTAAGAGGAGATACCTGTTGGGATCATGGTGGAAAAGTCAAAGAAGTCCAAAACAAATGCGACTGGAGAGGTTAAAGCAGTGCAAAATGAGTGGGGGTGGGGGGTGGGGGAGGGAATGAGGAGATGTCTTGTTATTTTCCCTCTCCTTATATGGAAGAGTTTATGTTTCCCCTACAATCAAAGGGACAGAAAGTATTGATGAGGTAACAAGGCTGATTTGATCTTTCAAGATCATTAGATTTCCCAGTGATGAGTTTACTGGGAGCTTGGTGAAGGAGTCAGAACTCTAAAATGAGCATAGCTATAATGAGAAATAAGATGTCTGCATAGGTTAATCATGTGGCTTTGGACGTTTTTGTTTTTAATGTGATTTATTATGTTGATTTTTTCCTAATGTTGAAGCATTCTTTCATTGCTAATGTAACTCCAAGTTAGTTGTAATGAATTATTTCTTGGATAAACTGCTGTGGTTTGTTTGACAGAATTGTTTAAAAATTTTTAATCAGTATTCAGTAATGATATTGGTCTGTAGTTTTTCCTTCTGTGTTTTATCCTTCCCCAGTTTTTAGGTATTAGGATTGTATTTGTCACAAAAAAGAATTCTTTATGGGATACTTTTTCAGTTTAAAAAAATGTGTAGTATGGATTCTGTTTGTCCTTTAAAAGTTTCGATAAGCTTTTCCTGTGAATTCATCAGGACCAGCAGAATTTTTGTTTTTAGTAGTGCCTTTGCATATGTTTCAATTTCCTTTTTTGAGATAGGGCTACTTAAGATCTTTGTTAAAATCTTCTGTTATTTTAGGAATTTTTAGTATTTGAATGTATTCCTCTATTTCTTTTGTTTTTTCAATTTTGTTAGCTTCAGTTATGATTTATTTCTTCTGATTGCATCTTATTTGCTCTTTTATTGATTATATTTTCTGCCCTCTAATTTTTAGTCAGAATGGCTTAACATAAATCATTTTATCAGTCTTTTTTAAAGAAGCAGTTTTGTTTCTAGTTATGTGTTTCTCTAGTTTTCAATATGCCTTCCTTTGTATTTATTTTAGGTTCATTTGTTAGCTTTAGAATTTTTAAAAATGCAAATTCAGTTAATTAATCCTCTCTTTTTCTATCTTCTTAATATATATTTGTAGGGATATGCTTTTTTCCCTGAGGACTTCTTTTGCTGCATCACAGAAATTTTGGTATGTTTCATCATTATAATTTTCTTTCACATAATTATTAATTGTTTCTATGGTTTGTTCTTTAACCCAGTTATTTGGGATTTTATTGTTGTGTCTGAGTCTCTTTGGTTCTTTGTCTTTTTTTTTAACTGAAGAGGCAAAGTACTGTTCACAGTACCTCTGAATTAATTACTATATTTGTGTTATGGACTCTAAAGGATATGTTTGCTATATACATGATCAATTTTTGTAAAAGTTCTATGTGGTGCTGAGAAATATATATAGTCTTCTGCAACCCCATTTAAAAGATGCATAAGCTATCATTTCTAGATTTTCCAGCAATTTGTTTAATTCTGTATTTCTCTTCAGTGTATCTTTCTGTTAAACTTGTCCAAAAAATGAGAGAGGGGCACTGAAATTTCTTGGCATTATTGTGTCTTTGTATTCTTATAGCTCCATTACTGTTTCCTTTATAAATTTAGATGTAAAGACATTTGGAGCATATAAGTTTAATACTGATAGAGGTTTATTATCTTTGGTTCCTTTCTGTATAATGTAGTTTCCTCATTTATCTCCCATCCCTAGTCCCCCTTTTTCTGAATATTTATTTTTGCTTTGATTGCATGGTTGCAACTCCTGGCTTTTTAGATTCAGTTCATGCATAGCAATTTTTTTTTTCAGTCCCTTATTTTTATTCTCTGTATAGCTTTGTTTTAAAAATTGTAGGGTTTTGTTTTGTTTTTTTTTA
Organism: Petaurus breviceps papuanus; assembly: GCF_028583685.1. Classification (NCBI taxonomy): domain Eukaryota; kingdom Metazoa; phylum Chordata; class Mammalia; order Diprotodontia; family Petauridae; genus Petaurus; species Petaurus breviceps. The sequence goes on along the minus strand of NW_027187374.1, from coordinate 4,792,559 downwards.
AAAGCAATCAGGGTTAAGTAATTTGCTCAAGGTTACATGGCCAGGTGTTTCTGGGTGGGTAATAAGTGTGTGAGCCCCGGATTCGATCCCTAGGTTATCCCGACACTGGAGCCAGTGCTCTTACTCGCTGTGCTACCTGGCCGCCCCAGGGTTTTGTTTTCTTATCCAAACAGTCATTTTTAAAAATTGGGTTGTTTTTAAGTTGTGGGAATTAGTTTTATATTTTCATGCATTTGTCTCTATTATTTTTTCAAGTCATGATTTTTTTTCTCATGTTATAAAAACAGTACTGTGCCTCTTCAGTTATTTTAGCTTATTTTTTTTAATGTGACCTATTGATACTGTTGCCCTCACTCTTGAGCTCTATCTCCTTCCCATTTGTTACCCTTTGAAGTTTTATTTGTTTCATGTTTCTTCTATCTGTTTATTTAAATCTCTTCTTTCTTTCCTCTCAATTATATAAGAGTAATATAGAATTATGTAGAATTCCCCTTTCTCTGCTCCCCTTTTATTTGTTTTTGTTGGTTAATTTTCAAAATTTCATTTTCTGAGCCTTTTTCTATTCCCTTACTCTCCTCATTTATTTTCCCTTTATGTCTCCTCTAGAATTATATACTTTGATTATGTTCCTTATACTTATTTAGTTTTTTATTCTTTGTATTCCTCATGGAATTATTATTATTGTTATTATTTTGCTTTTTGGAGGGCAATTGGGTTAAGGGACTTGCCCAGAGTCATATGACTGGTAAGTGTGTCAAGTGTCTTTTGAACTCAGGTCCTCCTGACTCCGGGGCTGGTGCTCTATTCACTGTACCACCTAGCTGCCCCCAGGAATTAAAATTTTTAATCTATGTATTTATAAGTGGTTTAAGTAGTACTTTGTAAGTAAATCTGTATGTCTTTTGTGTGTTTTTGTAGATTGACCCCAACATACTTTATGCATTTTGTAGTTATTTGGAGTGGGATTTCTTTTTATTACCTCTTGAAGTTTATCTGTTACATAGAAATGCAGTTAATTTTTGAAGGTTGATTTTTGCCTTCTTGAGCTGGCCCCTTTTTCTCTTGTGCCTCACTCACAGGAAAATACCAATTCCTGCAAGTAATAGAGAGGATATTGCCTTCTAATAGGATTCTTCTTTTTCCCTGATTATGCAATTCATTATTGACCTTTGCCCTCCTCTTAGCCATTTTTTCCCCTTCCATTTGCCTCAGTCTTCTCTGGGTCCACGCCCTTTCACTCTTCTGCATGTCAGTTGCTCTCAGGGGCTGTGATTCTCCTTTTCTTGGGGTAGGATGAGTGGTCTCTATAGGTACTAAATCCCTGCAGATAATAACCTTTATAAGGTCCTCATCTCCTTTTACAGATCTTTCTTTACCCATAGTGATTATTTATCAGTGGTAGCCCCCTGCCTCTATTTAAATAACTTTTCTCCTTTTCTTTTCCCAGTTTTAATCCCTTTTTTACCTTTACCTCTTCTCCTTTAATCTCTTCTTCCTGAGAGACAACAGGAGTTATTTGCCCTTTATTATTAGCCTTTGACTTGATTAAGGCACATTACATATTATCTGCTATCTTTTTCCCCTCTTGTTTTTATTCATGCTCACATTTTGTAATTTAGTCCCACCAAAAAAAAAAAAAAACCAAACCCAAAACATTGAAGCACTTGTAGATAGGGTGTTGTGCAGTCTAGTCCATGATGCCTCTGGTCTGTTTCTCTACCCTCACTTATATATGATTTCTGCTTTCACCCTTGTCTCTGTGTATATTTCAAAAAAAAAAAAAAAAAGTCTCTTAATGGCCTTTGTTATTATTGTGTTACTGTTGTCCCTGGTTCTTCTATTAGTTTTACTCTTGTATTTTTGTTACTTAGGACATTTGTGAAACAAATAATTCTCTTCTCATCTGGTTTTTTTCTGTTAATGTTTTGGATTTCTCTATTTTTGAAGTCCATCTTTTTTCACATATGTTTAGGTGCAGATTTGAGCGTAAATCACCTTGGGCAGCATGTTGACCTCCATTGCTCTTCAGAATACATTATTCCATTATCTCCTATGTTTTCTAGATGCTGTAGAAGAATCTTTTGTTACTTAAATTGCCTTTCTTTTTTATTTGAAAGTCTTTCTCCTGATCTCTTACAGAGTCTGTCCTTTCTCAAAATAATTTTAAAATTTAGCCATGCATTGGCATTTGCCTTGTATTTCTTTCTTTTTTCTGGAGATAGCCTTTGTGTTTTTTGCTTTGCACTTTATTTTCGTGTACTGAAGTTCTGGACAGTATCACTTGAATTATGCTGTTCAGGTTTTTTGACTTGTCCTGTTCTTTTAGGAGACCTATGATTCTTTTTTTTTTTAATAAATTTATTTTTACTTTTCAACATTCACTTACATAAACTTTCAATTTTCTCTACTTCCTTTCCTTCCCCTCTCTCCAAAAGGTATGCAGTCCAATATAGGCTCTACATACACATTCTTATTAAACATGCTTTCACATTAGTCATATTATATAGGAGAATTAGAACCAATGGGAAGATGCATGAGAAAGGAAAAAACCAAACCAAAAAAGAGCAAATAGTATGCTTTGATCTGCCTGCAGACTCCATATTTCTTTCTCTGGATATGGATGACATTTCCCATCATGAGTCTTTTAGAGTTGTTTTAGGTCCTTGCATTGCTGAGAAGAGCTAAGTCTATGAAAAGTCAGTCATCCCACAATGTGGCTGTTACTGTTTACAATATTCTCTTGTTTCTGCTCACTTCACTCAGCATCAGTTCATATAAGTCTTTCCAGGTTTTTCTGAAGTCCTCCTGCTTGTCATTTCTTATAGCACAATAGTATTCCATTACATTCATATACTACAGCTTGTTAAGCCATACCCCAGTTGATGAGCATCCCCTCAATTTCCAGTTCTTGGCCACTACAAAAAGCTACGAGAAATATTTTTGTACATGTGGGTCCTTTTCCCATTTTTATTGTCTCTTTGGGATACAGCCCTAGAAGTGGTATTGCTGGGTCAAAGGATATATACACTTTTATAACCCTTTGGACGTAGCTCCAAATTGCTCTCCAGAGTGGTTGGATCTATTCATAACTCCACCAACAATGAATTAGTGTTCCAATTTTCCCACATCTTCTCTGAACCCTATAGTTCTTAAGTTGTCTTTATACTTCCTCTCTTTGAGATCAAGATGTTTTGCTTATATGAAAAGCATGCTTTCTTTTAATGTTACTTCTTTTTTCTTCTCCCTGATTTTTCTTCACTTCTATATATTTGCATTCCTAATGAGTTTGCTTATGTTTATTTTGTGAGATGTGGCATTTACAGCTTAAAGTTTTTTCATTTTGCCAATTATTTCCATCGTGCAGCCCGTAATTTCTGCTCTAATAATTCTAATTTCTCTTTTAAACTACTCAGGAACAGCATTCTGTGGTTGCGTGCTCTCTTCAAAATCTGCTGGGTCCTCTGCCTAATCAGGTATTCAATAATTTTCTTTTATTCTACACTATTTATTTATAGATACCAGAACTCTGGGACCATTATTACCTTCTTCTGTGAATGTTTTCTCTGTCGATTTATCTCTTTATGTTCAAGGTCATTATCTTCCTCTTGAGATTTTTTAGTAATTTTAGTCTTTTTTCCTTATTTTTTCCTATTGTTCTCTTCTTGAGTCCCTCCCTTCTGATGCTTCCCTAGAGGCTAGATCCTGAAGCATCTCACCCTCTTCTCACATTGGGCAATTCATAAATCAGTAGTCTTGGTCTCTGCCCCAAGTGACTTCAGAGAGGATAAAACTGACCCCAGCTGGATGCTGGGCTCTTTTCTTCCAGTTTAGTGAATTGCCACATAGTTTCACACATATGTCCTGTCCTCGTGTCCTCTGTTCCTTAGTTCTCTGGCCTGGTGGCATGTAGTACTATTACACTGTTCCCATTGCAGCCTAAACAAATTTCTGTCATTTGGATTTTGTATCTCCCCAGCAATGGTTATTGGGTGGGGTTAGGTGTAGAGTTGAACTCTATTTTCAGTGCAGATTCTAGACCTGCACTTCCTCCTTCCACTCTGGCCAGATATAAAATGTTGCCATGGTGTTGACTATCATGGCCTGAGCAAGTTTCTGCCATTTAGAGTTGGCATCTCTGAAGCACTGGGAGGAGATAGGAGGCCTGAGTGGCATTCTATTGCAAACCTGTGAGTTTGGTCAACTTTTGCAGCCTTACTGGTAGAAGTGTGGTAGGAGGTGGGGGAGAGGGGTCCAGTGATGAGTGAGTTCAAGTTAGGCATTTGTTCATAAAGGTTTTATCTTTTTGTGGTTCTTGGTATCCTAGATTGTGGATACCGTTAAAATTGTTTTATCTCCAGCATAGATTTTTCAGTTTTAGAGAGGCTTGAGAGTTAAATAGGATTAGAGAAATTGATTCCATCTAATTAAAACTGAACATTTAAGAATAGGCAGTATTTGAATGGGAGAATGGACTTCCAAAATGGGAGAATGACATGAACAGAAGATAGGTTTGGGGAACACTTAGAGTATAAGTTTTAAGTGAGAAAGGAAGAAAAAAATAGGTTAGAGCAGATAGTAGAGTGACTTTAATGTCAAGCCTTTAATTGCTTTACTGTACTTTAATTTGTAGGTAGTGGATATCTATTTTTGATCTGGGGAATGACCTGTATATTGGGGAATAATAATGTGGGGAATAATATATATTCATTTTTAAAATAATATATATGAATAATATATATTCATTTTATAAATAATTTTATTCATTCATTTTTGCAAGTATTTATTATATCTCTTCAACTCCATCCCCCTACTTCTGCTGAATAATTTTTTTAAATAATGAAAATGCTCATAACAAATATGTATAGTTCCTCAAAACAAATTTCCACATTGGCTAAGTTAAAAAATATGCCTCAGTTTGCATTTTAAGTCCTTTACCTCTGGCAGGAAGTGGGTAACATGTTTCATTTTAATTTGTCTAGAATCATAGTTTATCACTGTATTAATTATCATTCTAAAGTCTTTCAGAATTGTTTTTCTTTATTATGTTACATAAATTGTTCTCCCAGTTCTGTTCATTTAGTTCTGCTTCTGTTTATAGAGGTCTTTACAGTTTCTTCTGAAACTGTCCATTTTGTCAGTTCTTAATGGCTCATTTTATTATATTCATTTCAATATTTGTTTACTTGATTCCCAATAGGTAGGCACCTTCCTAATTTCCAGGTTTTTCTTTGCTATAGTAGGCATTCATTTTGTCAAATAGTGATTTTTTTTCCCCCAGTAGTTAGGAACTTTGGATTTATTGAGCACTAGGTTAATTACTGTGCTCATTTTTTTTCCCTGTATGTACCTATTCTGTTCCACTGATAAATCTCCCTATTTCTTACTTAGTACCAAATTGTTTTGATTTTTACAGCTTTGTAATACGTAGTCATTCCTTGACATTCATAGAGGTTAGGGGTATAGAACCCCAAAAATGTGAAAACTCCTGAATACCTAGGCCCCGCCCCAAATCTTTATTTTTAATTCTGATCATATTTATTTAACACAAAAAGAAGTAAAACAATGTACTTTACCCATAAAAAGTTACAGTTTCTGCATGAAAGAGATTGGTATCTCATACACTATGTAAGAATCTTTGCAGCTCCCAGTGTAGCTTCAGCAGCTGCTTCACAGATTTCATACGAGATAGATCAACTGTAGGAGAAAATAACATGATTAATTCTGGATGGTAGAGAGACAAAGAGGTAGTGTTCCCCAAAAGTGCACAACTCATAGTTTTTTAGCACACTAAAACTTTTAATAAAATTTAACTGTTTAAAATAAATTTTTGTATACTTATGGTAGTAAATGATAAATTAATAATATACAATATTTATGCATTCATGACTTGATAATTTTTTAAAAATTTTCCTTCCATATGTGCTTTGTCCATGATTTTCCATAGTATGCTGTAAATCTCCAAAAATTACCATTTAATTAGTGATGGCCAACCTGCTAATAAAACCACAAATGTGAAACCTGCAAATGTCATGGAATGACTGTAGTATGAGATCTAGTACTGCTAGGCTCCCATTTTCCATCATCTTTTTTTATTTTTCATTTATTTTATTGGTTTTTTTTCCATTTATTCTGTTGTTATTCTTGACCTTTAGTTCTTCCAGGTGAATTTGGTTATTGTTCTTTCTGACTCCGCAAAGTAATTCTTTGGTAGTTTGATTGGTGTGCTGCTGAATAAGCAAATTAATTTAGGAACTATTGTCATTTTTATTATATTGGCCTGGCCTGCCCATGAGCAATTAATACTTGGCCTTTTCCGTTGTTTTTCACTGGCACAACAGTTGAAATTCTAAGACTACTAATAGAATTACAGTTATTGTGAACTCTTTAGTATATTCTTATATCGTATGGAAAACACGTGAAACACATGCATCCTAGTTCCGAGCTAGAAATAGTTTCTTTTTGCCTTTCCCCAAAATGAAGTTTCTTGTCATTGTCATTCAGTCGTATCAGACTCTGTGGTGCCATTTGGTGTTTTCTTGGCATGTGGTTTGCTATTTCCTCCTCCAACTCATTTTACAGGTGAGGAAATTGAGGTAAACAGGTTAAATAACTTGCCCAGGGTCACATAGCTAGTAAGTATTTGAGGCTGGATTTGAACTCATGAAAATGAGTCTTTCTGATTCCAAACCCAGTGCTCACTCTATCTTCTGTACCACCCAGCTGCCCTCAAGTGAAACTTACTAATCCATTAAAAATTAAACCCTTTTTAAAAAAAAAATCATATCACATCTTTATCCTATTCCCTCTTTGAGGATATATGTTATACATGAATATATGACTGTTAGGCCAGTGAGTAAGGAGGTGGCAAGTCTAAGAACTAATTTCCTTAGTTATTTGCATAAGGAAGTTGAGACAAGTAATGGTCACAAATTCAGAAGACTAAAATAAAAGCAATAGAATCCTATATTCTTGTGTAGTGCCAATGCAGTATTCACAGCAACTGTAAATATGCCAGCATAGTTCTCAAAAACAAAATATGACATACTCTCCATATAGACAGCAGAAGCAAAACATTTATGCAGACACCAGGAAACCAAATCCCAGCACCAGGAAACCAAGTCCATCATAGCACCATAGAAGTTAATAACCCACAACGCAGCAGAGAGCCACACCATGCTTTAGCCTTCCCACAAACTAACACTCATAAGCCTAGCTGTCTCCCTGGGTGCGTTCTCTGTCTCCCACCATCTAGCTGCTTTGACTCCCAGCTTCCTGTGAGCTCTGCTCCACCCTTCGGCAAACTCCTCCCACCACAGGCTCCATGTGATTACATTCAACCTTTTAGGGGGCAGGGAAGATGTCCAAATTCCCTTAGGTCTATTAAAGGGCAGGGAAGATATTCAAATTCCCATTACCACTACACCTTGGCATCCTGTCATAATATTTTAGACAAGTTCTCCTTAGTACATTCTTGTAGCACCTCCTTTCACGAAGTGAATAGATTTTTTGACCTTACCAAGGCTGAAGATCTAGAGGACATGGCAAGTCACTAAAAAACTTTCTCCAAGTCTAATTAATTGTTGTCATTATTTATTTTAAGGCAAAGTATACCGATTTTTTTAACCATAACAAGAAAAGTCTCTAATAAGTGAGTTCAAATTCATAATTTTATAGCATTCAAATTGAAAGAGGAGTTTTTCTAATGATACAGTCAAATTACCCAATTAACATTTCTTATACCATGGTTTCTCAAAAATCTTAATGTGAGAAATTATTAGCACAATGCCAACATGAAACAGTATTTTTAGACATAGACACAGCAATTATTGCCTATCAAGTAACATTAATCTAGTTGAATGTATTTCTGAATTAGTATTAAAAAATAATTTCATTGTCTTTCAGTTTAAGCATTCTATACTTCAGAGACCAGTACAGATTAATTTTGATCCAATAGATTCAGTTATAAAGGTGGCCAAAAGTATTACCATTTAGGTCATGAATTAACTACTGTGAATAGTTATTTTTCCCAGTTAAAGGAAGTACCTGTTTATTGGGGTGACAAATTTAGCATTAGAATTGCAATAATTGTAGACATTGGGGAGAGACAATTTGGGTATGAAACCTCAATTAATTTAAGTATGTATGCAATATTTCAAAATCAAAAGATGACTCCCTGGTATTTGTGCTCTGTCTCTGTGTGTGTGTGTGTTTAAACTGTTAAAAATATATATATATATATTTTTTAAAACAGAGTTTAACCAGACTGGAGTTTTCATATTAGGAGTAAGTTCAACAGCCTATACTGCTTTTTTTTTGAGCAGAGTGTAATCAGACTAGAATTCTTGTATCAGGAGTTGATTTGATTAGGAATAATTTAACTTCCAAACCGACTGCCAGTTTTTACAAACCAGAATTATCAGAACCAGACCAGAGTTACTAGAACTTGAGGGATCCCATAAAGATTAGTGACTATTCAAGTCAACACCATCAGATTTATATCACTAGTGATAGGGATTGTGGTGACCTCTCGAGATTTTTATCAGACCAGACCAGGACTATTCAGGAATTTAGACAGGGTAGCAAAGGCAATATAGTAATTACCAATGACAGACAAACATTCAGATAAGTACACAAAACACTACCTGTGGAATTTTTCTAGATAGTACTGCAACTTTACCAGTCTCTCTCTTTTTCCTGAACTTAAATCTCCTGAAGCAAAATCTACTTTGTAGTAGGTGCTTAAGGGTTATTGCGGTGGAAAAGTTGATCTTGATTGAACCTAGTCTGTCTCATCTGGGGTCATCAGTAATTGAGATAATTATCTTAGAGTCTATTGATAATATACTGCTGTGTCATAAGAGAAACCATTCTTTTCCTATATGTCATAGATAATAAAGTGTTAGCTATATAGATAGTTCCCAACTTCTGAATGGGTTATATTCCAGAAGTTTGCCCTTAAATTTGTTTCTTAGACCTTGGAATTCTTTTTGCTTTAAAAACAATGCTATAAATGGTAGGCTCCTAATCTAAGGCAAAAAAGTTTATTTAACACATAATGGAACTGAATTGCAGTTCCAGTAATACTAATTTGAGTTTGGGATGCTGGGAGCAGATGACAGGGGAAGGAAAGAGTGCCTTCTTCCCCATACTTGGTTGTAGAGTTAGCCCAAGATAAACTTGAAATAGAGTATATGTACTTTTTTCTGTACACCCCATCTGCTCCCAAGAGACCTTTTTCTCTGGTTTTCAGTATCACTGTTGCATCCCTATTTCTCTTCCCCACCACTGCTGCACCCTACCCAGACTTGACCATTTGCAAAGTGTTTCTGTACTCTAAAATTGTTTCTCCTTAACTTCCTTCCCAAATAAAAATTTCTCTTTCCAAAATGCAATTGATCTTAGTTTGGTGTTAAGAAAGTAATTATTTACTTGATACTAAGTGGTAAATGACTAATTGTCCTTCAGTCCTTTCAGAAGTGTTTGCATTTTTCAGATAGTGAAACAAAAAAGTGAAAAATTTCAGATTGATTGATTGAAGAGTGCTACTACATACTGTATAAGGATGTGCCTGTGGGCATTTGTTCTTCTAAAGCATTTTTCTTTTTATAGCTTTCCTCCTCATTTTATTTCTGAAGTTTCTAAAAGCCCCAAGTATGTTTCCAATGAAACATATTTTTCCAACCTGTTTCCAATAGTTAGATGATAAAAAGTAAGGGAATTGTCTCGAATTGTCTAGGGTAGAGTAAGGGTAGTTGTTTGCATATATGGGCCATTTGTAAATTATGAACTTTCTGTATTCCCAATTAAATAAAGCTGAAGTTTCGAATACCTACCATTGGTTTTATTATGTCTGAAACAGAAGAATTCATTGAAGAGAGTAATTCAAGAACAATTGCACTTTGCAGTAAATGAGGATTGAGGAATTGAAGAAGCACCAGAATTTGAGATTTTGAACTCATTGGTCAGCTGTTAATAGTCTATAATCAAAAGTTTTTGTTCTCCTTTCTAGCTAAATAAAGTATATTACTATGATTATTTTTTCACTTGGGTTAATTTGAATTCAGAAGGCACAGTAATTACAGTAAAAAAGCTGGCACCTTCTGAGTAGTTACAATGTAGATTAGAAGTGGACCACTGTGAAAGAACTGGTTTTTCTAGGTTAAACTTAAGTTTAAGGGAAGAGCAAGTGGCATATCAAGAATGTAATGACTGAAACAGTCCTATAAATGTATATTGGATAGCTTGGAAGGTGAATATTGGGGGGGATAGAAGATAGAAAGTAAAAGATACCCAGTTTTTATCTGCCTGGACAATTCTGGCTAATAATAAACTATTCACATATATATATTTACCAAAATTTTGTAGAACATTTTCATTAGTCATACTCTGTGGAGTATTACAAATATTATCCCTGTTGACTTCACAATCATATTGCTAGTGTTAAAGTTGCAAGTTTAGTTTTGACCTTCTGACTCAAGTACAGATTACACAGAATATGCTGGTGGCCATTTCCTTAGCATACCTAGTACCATCTGGCTTTCAGAGCCTATGTATATTACTGTTAAATCCCTGTTCTAAATAGTTTTGCTGCATTACTTGCCATTTCTCTCCAAAGATTTAAAATGAGAATTATGTGTTATTTGAAGTGAAGAAGGTAATTTGGAGCAATAGCAAGAATACTGTTATCTGGAGAAGAGCAGGTAAAAGAGAGGTAGTTTGGACAAGGAAGAGAGAAGGGGTTTAGTAGCTTGGGTAATTATTTAAACTGTTGGTCTTTTATATTTGAATGAAAACACATTTGTCACTTCAGCCTCTAATTTTTTACCCCATGTTCAGACTCCTGTTGTTTCTAGACACAACATTGGAAACCTTAGAATTTAATTTTACAATTTATGAAAAAGACAGAAAGGAAAATAAAGGAGGATCTGACATGTATCCTAAGTTCTGGAAGAATGTATTCTAAAGCAGTGGTATCAGATTCAAAAATAAATGAGCCACTGATTCATTTAAAAATTTTATCTGTGTTTTACTGTTTTTAAATCTGTTTGTTAAATATTTTCCAATTAGGTAGCTAGATGGATCATTGGATGAATGCTGGTCTTGGAGTCAGGAAGACCTGAATTCAAATGTGGCCTCAGACACTTACATATGTGACTACACAAGTTATGTAACTTCTGTTTGTCGCAGTTTTCCTCAGCTGTAATATCAAGATTGCTGTGAAGATCAAAGGAAATAATATTTATACAGTGCTTAGCCTGGCACATAGTAGGCACTATATAGATGCTTATCCTTTCTCCACTCACCCCAATTACATTTTAATCTTATTCTAACTGCACTGGGGCAGGGGGGGGCCTGCATTTTGATACCTCAGTTCTAGAATATTCTTAGAGTAAGCGAGCTTTCATGGTATAAATCAAGCAGCTGAACCCTTAGTGAGGCAAACTAGATGGTTACAGCATTTCAATATGAGAATTCACTCCAGGAGGTACAAGGAAGAATGAAAGAAACAAAAGAAGTCCTTTTTTGCAGGTCCTCAGGATACTTAAACAGTGAGAACTAAGGTTTTGGCTAATGAGAATAGATTTAATTTCTTTGCTCTAAAGAAAATTAAATTAATGGGTAATTATTTAAGCTGCTGGTCAGAATAAAAGAGTGACCATAGAACTTAAGAAAAACAATTAGTGATTTATTTCATTCTTTATTTTTTTTTCTTTAATGAATTTGAAGCCTTAGCTGGTAAAAGAGCACAACTCTTTAAGGTGTTTGGAATTTAGCAGACCTTGTTTTGGTTCAACTTTGGTTTGGGGTTTTTTTTTTTTTTTTTGGCCTTTTTGAAGGGCATTTGGGGTTAAGTAACTTGCCCAAGGTTACACGGCTAGTTTTTGTGTGTGTGGGGGTGTTAAGTGTCTGAGAATAGAACCTAACTCGGGTCCTCCTGACTCCGGGGCTGGTGCTTTACTCACTGCGCCACCTAGCCACCCCTGGTTCAACTTTTAAGAGAATTGGGTGGGTTGGAATAATTTGAGTGTGTAATAATTTTGGCAGTTACCTTGTTACCAGTTGCCTTGGAGCAATAAGGTTTTGATGAGACCTAGGAGATTCTGCCCAATTACTTACTATGCCCAGTGTAACAGTAAGGATGGAAATATATAAACTGTAGTTTCACTCTAAATAATTCATGAAGTTGACCTGAAAAACTTTGAGGAAATATCACAGTAGTCTGTACAGAGGTGAGATAATTAGACACCAAATTTGGAAATCTTAAAAATCAAGAGATTAATAAAATTGAAAGAAAGTTATTGAGCTAATGAATAAAACTAGGAGCTAATTTTATGGAAAAGCTAATAAAGTAGGTAAACCACTAGTTAATTTCATTTAAAAAAGAAAACCAAATGTCCAGTATCAAAAATGAAAAGGGGGAATTCACCACCAATGAGGAGGAAATTAAAGCAATTATTAGGAGTTATTTTGCCAAATTATACGCCAATAAGTCTAACAGTCTGAATGAAATGGATGAATATTGATAAAAAATATAAATTGCCCAGGTTAACAGAAGAAAAAGATTACTTAAATAATCCTATCTTATAAAAAGAAATTAAATAAGTCATATATGAGCTCCCTAAGAAAAAATATCTAGAACCATATGGATTCACAATTGAATTCTACCAAACATTTGAAGAAGAATTAATTTCAATACTATACAGAAGTAAGCCTATTCATTATGGCTGAATGCCAAGTATATGAGGAGACATTGAATAAAGGCCTTGACTGCTGTGATTATTTGAATTCCTGAATCTGTGAGGTTCTTATTGCAGACGTCAAAAGATTGTAATACATGTAGTCTGAGAAAGTATGTCCTAATAAAGTATTTAGACACCCTTTTGGAAGAAAGGTAATTTTCCTATTATGTATTTTGCCTAAAAGGTCCTTATTCTAAATGTAGTGTTTGAAATAAACTTAAGCGTTACTGAGGTGTTACAGTTCCATTAATAAAGATTGTGATGCATGTTTTGAGTTCTTTGGGTTCAGATTTATAATAAATTAATATCTGTATTTTGTTTCATTCTTCTGGGTTAAATCAAACTTTATTAGGAAATGCTTGTCAACTTTAACAAACACATTTACAATTTGGACATTTAGGCCTTTCTTTTTCCCATATCTCTTGTGTTAGAAATACCTCTGCAGGATGGAAGAGTCTGGGAAAATGGTAAAATAAAGCAGGAAATTACCTAGCTCTCCTAAATCCCCCCCCCCCCAAACAATATAAAATATTACCTCAAAGTGAGCTTTGAGTGGCACAAATAATTAAAAGAAGGGATAAAGCAGTTGTTCTCCCTAAGACAACTTGGAGAATATTAGGAAAGACTCAACCTCCTGGGGTGGTTCTTAGCTGATTAAAAGTGCATATACCTCTGGGTGTTTGTGCTGAATCAACAAAGAATCAGTCCTGTGGGCAGCCTCAGCTTTGAGAACTAATTTAGCCTTGCTGGAGGGTAGTGGGGAAGGAGGACAGCTGATCAAGGGAAGATTGCAGGGCTCCCCACCACCTCTGGATAGCAAGCCCAGGTGTCCAGATACAGTCCCAGGCTGTGACTGAGGGCAAGGAGGAGAGAGTACATGTCAAGTGAATGCAGTTGCAGAGGGCAGGGACCCTGCTGGCTATGGGCACTTGCAGGAGAGTAGAGTCTTTGGTTTTGGTTCCAGGGAAGAAGCTTGCAGTTTCAGGAGGAACTGCAAGGAACAAGAATGTTTGTGGTGATGGCATTACTGAGGGTTGTGGTTGTGGCTCAGGGTTGGAGAGAAATACCTGAAGTCAGGCCCCTAGATGGAACTCAGAAAACAACAGCACACAAAACTTGAAGCCTAAGATATTATCCCTCACATCTCGGGACTAGAGTCTGACTATAATACAAAATTAACAGAAAAAATTATCTAAAAAGATAATAAAATTAAAATGAGTAAGCAAAAGAGAAAGAACCCAGCCATAAATAGTTACTATGGTGATAGAGAAGAACTAAGTTCAAACTCAGAAGAAGAGAGTGAAGATAAGACAGATAGTTCTACTATGCCCAAGTACCACTGCTAGATCTATATCCCAGAGATTCCCATCCTCCCAAAAAAAAGGTGTGTGTGTGGGGGGGGGGGGGAAGGACCCATTTGTACAAAAATATTTATAGCAGCTCTTTTTGTGGTAGCTAAAATTGGAAATTGAGGGGGTGCCTATCAGTTGAGGAATGACTGAACAAGTTGTATATGATTATAATGGGATATTATTGTGTTATAAGAAATGACAAGCAGGAGGATTTCAGAAGAACCTGAGAAGACTTATGAACTGATGTAAAGTGAAGTGAGCAGAACCAGGAGAACATTGTACACAGCAACAACAATTGTATGATGAGGGATTGTGAATGACTTTTCTATTTTCCGCAATACAGTGATCCAAGATACTCACAGAGGACTTGTGATGTCAAATGCTATCTACCTTCAAAGAACCAATGCTGTCTGAATACAGACTTAAGCATTCTGTTTTCACTTTGTATGAGTGTGTGTCCTGTACAAATTGATTAATATATGGAAATGTTTTGCATGATTGCACATGTATAACATATAAAATTACCATCTCAGAAGGGGGAAGTGAAAGGAGGGAGGGATAGAATTTGGAACTCAAAACTTAAAAAAAAGTTAAAAATTATTTTTACATGTAATTGAGGGGGAGAGGTAAAATATTATTTAAAATAAAAATAGCTACTTCTGTCTCAGAGGTAAAAGCAAAATGCTCATAGGCCCAAAAAGAGTATTTGGAAGAGTTTAAAAAGGATTTCAAAAAATCAAATGAGAGGTTGAGAAAAAAATTAGGAAAAAAAATAATGCAAGAAAATTGGGGCAGGTAGGTGGCACAGTGGATAGAGCACTGGTCCTGGAGTTAGGAGGACCCGAGTTCAAATCCAGCTTTAGACACTTAACATTTACTAGCTGTGTGACTCTGGGTAAGTCACTTAAGCCTAATTGCCTCACCACCACCCCCCAAAAAAATCAAGAAAGTCAATTGGGAAAAGAGATTCAAAAGCTTAGGGAAGAAAATAACTCAAAAATTAGAATTGGGAAGGGGAAGCCAACTTCATAAGACAACAAGAAATAAAATCAAAAGAATGAAAAGATAGAAGACAACGTGAAACATTGCATTAGAAAAACAACTTACCTAGAGGACAGACCAAGGAAAGACCTGAAACTTGTGATTTAAAAAAAAGTACACAATATACTTCAAGAGCTCAAGAAAAAGTGCTCTGAAGTTTTAGAATGAGGTAAAATAGAAAAAAATACTGATCACCATCTGCATACTATAATAAAAATTGTATTTATTAAGGGACCATGCAAACACATTAAAAATGAATTGGAAGCTTTATAACCTAATCTTAATACCCATCCTTATACCCATAAGAATTCACAGCACTTTTTTTTTTTTTTAAAGCAATCGGGATTAAGTAACTTGCTCAAGGTTACACAGCCAGTTATTTCTGGGTGTGTGCTAAGTGTCTGAGCCCGGATTCGATCCCAGGTCATCCTGACTCTGGGGCTGGTGCTCTTACTCACTGTGCTACCTGGCCACCCCTATCACAGCACTATCTTAAACAAGTTTCTAAGGTCCCAGGGCTAGGAGAAAATACTATAAGCAACTAAAACAAGAACAATTTAAATATTGTTGACCTATAGACAGTATAACACAGGATTTAGCAGGTTCTACAGTAAAAGACCAAAAGGTGGGGCAGCTAGCTGGTGCAATGAATAGAGTACCGGCCCTGTAATCAAGAGGACCTGCGTTCAAATCCTGCCTCAAACTCTTTTGACACTAGCTGTGTGACCTTGGGTAAGTCAGCTAACCTCAGTTTCCTTGCTTTCCCCTCCAAAAAGAAAAAAAAATGTGGAACAATATATTCTGAAGAGCAAAGGAGCTGGGCTTGCATCAAGAATAATCCAGCAGGGTGGCTAGGTGGCTCAGTGAATAGAGCACTGGCCCTGGAGTCAGGAGGACCTGAGTTCAGATCTGGCGTCAGACACTTTACACACACACACACACACACACACACACACACACACACACACACACACACACACACAAACTAGCCGTGTGACCTTGGGCAAGACACAACCCCAATTGCCCTCCAAAAAGCAGGAAAAAAATAATCCAGCAAAGCTGTGTATTATCCTGAAAGGGGGGGGGACCCATAATATTTCCTGAACTAACGGATTTTCAGATATTTGTGAAGAAAAGACCAGCGCTGAATGGAAATTTGACCTATTAGACTCAGGAAAAACATAAGAAGGTAAACATTAATGACCACTTATAAAGGACTTAATGATGCAAAATCTTTACTTCTTAAGTTATCTTTAACACATAAGGATACTATCATTACATGAGTATTTTGAAAGAGCATACATAGATAGAAGACTTGGGGTTAAATTGATTATGATGGAATGATCCTAAAAATTGGGCAGGCAGATGTGAAATGAAGGAAGTATTTCATACAAATGAGGTGTGAATGAATGAACTGTTAATAGTAGAGGCAGGAGGGGGTGTATAGCTGGTTATGCTAAACTTACTCTCATCAGAACTACGTTAAAGAGAGAATAATATACATTTAGAAGGGTATAAAAAAGTCAACTTACAAGGGATAGGAGATTGGATAAAGGAGAAACTTTTAGAAGGGTATGCAGATCAAGAAATAGAAGTATAAATTAAGGAGTTAGAGTGTAAGGGGAGAAGATAAGGGAGGGGAAGTTTTAAAAGGAGGGGGAGAGGATGAGAGAGGGACACTTAGAAGGATGGGTATATAAAAAAGGGGAAGGGGAGAGGATAAGGAAGGAGTGTGGATTAGGGAGGCAGTGGTTAAGAACTCAATTTAATGTTGAGGATGGATAGGGTAAAAAGAGGGGGAGAAGACACTAGTAATTATAACTTTGAATGTAAATGAGATGAACATACCCATAAAATGGAAATGGATGACAGAATTAAAAACCAGAAACTGATGATGTTTTGTTTTGCTTTTTATTTTTTTATTTAATAAATATTTATTGTATTGATCAATTAATTGCCATATTATAACACTCATAATAATAAGCCCATAATTATATTTGATATCTGGACAAGTTTTCATGTTATTAATTTTCTAAATTATTTTTTCAATTCACTACCTTCCATTTTTGTTCCCTCCCACCCTACCCTCCACCAACAGAAAATAAAGAAAACCCTTATTAGACAGTAGAGCAAAAGAAATTCCACATTGTTGTTGTTAATCGTTCAGTCATCGTTTGACTCTTTGTGATCCCATGGACCATAGCACACAGTACCTGGTATCCTTCATGATCTCTCAAAGTCTATCCAAGTTCATGTTCATTTTTTCGTTGATAGTATTTATTTGCCTTATCCTCTGCTATTCCCTTTTTCTTTTCTTTTCAATCTTTATCATTATCAGGGTCTTTTTCAAGGAGTCCTGTCTTCAAATTATGCTGTCAAAAGTATTTAAGCTTCAGCATCAATATTTGATCTTCAAAAGAATAATATGAATTATTTCTTTAAGTGCTGACTGATTTGCTCTCCTTGCTGTCCAAGGGACTCTCAAAAGTCTTGTTCAGCACTACACTTTCAAAGTGTCGATTTTGCGGCACTCAGCTTTCCATTATAGTCTAACTCTCAAGTTGCTCCTGATAACAATTTAATAAACTGAAGCAAGATTTGAGTTGACTCCAAATCTAGTGCTTTATCCTCTTCATCACCTCTCAGAGCCTCAGTATCTTCATCCAAAGAAATCAAATCAGAAGCAGGCTTGCAGTAAACAGGGAGGTTTAATTTTTCTTTTTCCCTGGGTGTCCTTCACATTCCTTCAAAGGAAGGAAGCCCCTGTTTTGCTTTTTAGAAGAAACAAATTTTAAAGTGAGATATACACAGAGTAAAAATTAAGGACTCGAATAGAATTTATTTTGCTCATGCAAAAAAAAAAAAGCAGGGGTAGCAATCATCTCAAAGTGAAAGGTAAAGTAGAATTAAAGGGGTAAACAGGGAAACTACATTATGATAAAAGGTATCATAGATAATGAAGTAATATCAGTTCTAAACCTTTATGCACCAAATTCTGCAGTATTCAAAGTTTTAAAGGAATAGATAAATGAATTACAGGTGGAAATAGCAAAACTAGAATGATGGGGGACTTTAATTTTCCTTTCTCAGAAGTAGATAAATCTAATTTTTAAAAAAATAAGAAAAAGGCAAGGAGATGAATAGAATTTTAGATAAGCTATAAATGATAGATATCCAGGAAGATTTGAATGGTAAAGAAAGAAATATACTTTTTTCTCAGTGGTACATGGTATCTTTACAAAATTGACCACATATTAGGGCATAAAAACTAGGTAATTAAATGCAGAAAAACAAATATTCAGTGCATCCAATTCAGATCATATTGTAATAAAAATGTTATTTAATAAGGGACCATGGAAACACATTGAAAATTAATTGGAAGCTAAATGACCTAATCTTAAAGAACGAGTGGGTTAAAGAACAAGTCATAAAAACAACTTTATTAAAAAGAATGATAATGACACAACATCAAAACCTATGGGATGCAGCAAAAACAGTAATCAGATGAAAATTTATCTTTAAATGCTTACATTAAAATAGAGAAAAAGCAGATCAGTGAATTGGATATGCAATTTTAAAAAAACCAGAAAAAGAGCAAATTAAAAGTGAAATGGAAGACTGTTTACAGAAATATAAATGGCCTAGATTAACAGAAGAGGGAATAGAATTTTTAAATGACCTATTTTAGAAAAAGAAATTGAACAGGACTTAAATGAGCTTCCTAAGGAAAAAAGCATCAGGAGCAGGTGAATTTATAGGTGAATTCCACCAAACATTTAAAGATCAACTAATTCCATTATCAAATTATTTTGATAATAGGTAAGGAAAGGGTTCTACCATACTCCTTTTTATAAAACAAATATGGTGCTTACCTAAGCCAGGAAGAGTTAAAAACAGAAAGAAAATTATAGGCCAATTTCATTAATGAATGTGGATGCAGAAATTCTAAATAAAATGTTAGCCAGATGTCTACAATAATTTATCACAAAGATTATACATGGTGGCCAAGTGGAATTTATGCCAGGAATGCAGAGATGGTATCAACATAAAGGAAACTATTAATGTAATTGAGTATATCAATAAAAAAGTAACAGAAATCATATTCTATCAATAGATACAGAAAAAGTTTTTGACAAAATACAATACTCATTCCCTTTTAAAAACAGACAGCCAACCCCAAAAGACTCATGATGGAGAAAGATGTCTACATCCAGAGAAAGAACTAGAAAGAACTAAGTTTGAATCCAGATTGAAACAAACTACCTGATCTTTTTCTTGTTTGGTTTTGCTTCCTCTTTCCCATTGTTCATTCCATCTGATAAATCCTTTATAACCTGATTGATGTCTAATGTAAAGGTATTTGCAGATCCTATACTTGATTGTATGCTGTCATGGGGGGGGGGGGGAGGAGGGAAGGAGAGAAAATTTGAAACTCAAGGAATCTCGTAAAACTAAAAGTAAACATAAAGACCAAAAATTTTTTTAAAAAGATAATATTTCAATCCAAATCTTCCTTATTATAATTGCAGCATTCTATTTACTATGTAATATTGCCTCTCTAAAATGGACAGAAAAATAAATTATGAAATAAACAAAATATATTACTTTTGTATGCTTATATAAAAAAAAACCACTTGACAGCATAGATAGAAATGGATTTTTCCTTAAAATGATAAGCCTCTACCTAGAACCATTAGCAAGCATTATTTGTAATGGGGATAAGCTAGAAGTCATCCCAATAAGAACAGGGATGCCCATCAACACTAGTATTATTAAGTATTGTATTAGAAATGCTAGCAAGAACAGTAAGAAAAGAAAAAGTAGTTGAAGCAATCAGAATGGACAGTGAGGTAATGAAATTCTTTTTGCAGACAATATGATATGCTTGGAAAATCCTAGAGATTCAGCTTTAAAATGTTAGTTGAAACAATAAATAATTTCAGTAAAGTGGCCAAATATAAAATAAACTCAGAGTAATTAGAGCACTGGCCCTGGAGTCAGGAGGACCTGAGTTCAAATCCTGCCAGAATGACCCAAATGTGTTTAAGCAATAATTTCCTATCTCTAAAGATATTGTCACTTTCCATTTTTGTGATTTTTCTGAGTGCTTGCCAGGTCCAATCTCTTTCAACTCTTCTGAGTCATGTTTCACATTATTTAAAAAATTTTTTTGCCTCCTCTCCTGTGTTTTCTTTATATTGAAGTCCCTGGAGAGTCTTATTTGAGTTTTAGGATTTCACTATTTCCTTTTCTTCAGCAGAACAGATGTCTCAAAACCTACAGTTATCTTCATAGTAAACCTTTTGCTTATTTTCATTGAGTACTGCAAAACAAGATTATCAAATTTCCCATAAAACTATATTTTCTAGTCTTTAGACACATGATAAAGCCAACTCTGCATATCCCTTTTATCTGCCTCTTGTGAGAGAGCTTATGAACCATTCTTCATTTAGCTGCAAATCCCTTATCTTCCAGTTTCATTTATAGAGAAAAAGTCGATGTTGCTATGATGCAGTTCCACTACTATTATGTCACTGAATAAAGATTTGGCATTTAGAATATAAACAGGTTAAATTTATAGACCTTTATGTAAAACCTTTGATTCTTTGTCTCCTTTTCCTCTATCTTCCTCAGCTTTGCCATTATCATTAGGGAAGGAAAAGGGCTTGTATAAGATTGGAGCCAGTTTTACCTTTGTTTGTTTCATGATCCAAAGAATTTGTCACCTAGTGACCAACTTCTGTGTACTTATCTAAAAAAAACACATAGTTCGGTTTGCATGGTACTACCATATCCTTTTAGAACCTAGAGTCAACTCAGTACCAGGATAAGGGTTAGGAATAGGACTTCTGTAGAAGGCAATTAAAACTACATTTCTTAAATGGTATAGTTCATACTTTTTTTTTCCAATTTAGATAATTTTTCTCCTCTAATTATGATAAATTCATGAAGAATATTTTTGGCATACTTTAAAAGGAATTTTATTTAAGAAAAGCCCTATAAGTATGCCCCTTTTAGTTCAAGGAGTCTCTCTGTCAGCAAATACCTGTTAAAACTTTATTTTAAATAATTCTTCAGTATTAGTGATTTCTATGGAATGTAATTTATTCACATCAAGAAACATGATATTTTGAACATGTGTTTTCAATGTTATTTAAGATTGTTCATACAATTTTTTTTTTTCAGATAAACCAAAACAATGGAGGGACTTCTGCATTATATAAATCCAGCACATGCCATTTCTCTCCTAAGCGCTCTAAATGAAGAGCGTCTCAAAGGACAGCTCTGTGATGTTCTTCTAATAGTGGGAGACCAAAAATTTCGAGCTCATAAAAACGTCTTGGCTGCCAGCAGTGAATATTTTCAGACTTTATTCACAAATAAAGAAAATGAGTCCAAAACAGTATTTCAACTTGACTTCTGTGAACCAGATGCTTTTGATAATGTATTAAATTATATTTACTCTTCATCTTTATTTGTAGAGAAAAGCAGCCTTGCTGCTGTGCAAGAACTTGGCTACAGTCTTGGTATTTCTTTCCTTACTAACATTGTTTCCAAGACGCCACAGATCTCTTTTCCAGCATGTCCCAATAAGAAAAAAATATTTCAAGAAGGAGATGAAAGTAGCTCTCAAAAAAGAAGTGTTATTGTTTGTCAAAGCAGAATTGAAGCACAGGGAAAGAATACCAGTCAAATTCAGCATGACCTAAGCCATATGTCAAAGCCTTCACCTAGCATAACAGTCAAGAATAATACTAATAGACCACATGTCACAAAACCAATTGAACCACTTCACAGTTTGTCATTAAATGAAGGGAGGTGGCCAAAAGAAAGTTCATTGAATTATCCCAAGCTTATTGAGCCTTCTGGATCTTTGAATGATCAGTGTAGAAGTGGTTTGGTAAAACGAAATACACTGTTGCCTTCAAAACCCCCACAGGACAGAGAAACTTCAGATGATAAACAAGGAATATGTGGTCAGCCCTTAAGAGAGAAAGCTATAGAAATATCTTTGAAAAAGCCACAGCCACCTGTTTTATCTCTTTGTGGCTCATCAGAGGCTCCATATCTGTTACAAGAAACTGGCAAAGGAAGCAGTCAAGGGGAAGATAGAAATTTACTGTACTACTCAAAACTAGGATTAGTGATCCCATCTGGTGGACCAAGTCCTAGAAACCAAAGTATCGACAGAAGTGGTCCACTTGTTAAGAGTCTTCTCCGACGATCACTATCAGTGGATAGTCAGGTTCCTATGTATTCTTCGGTTAGTGTGAAAACCTCACAAGGATCATCCTCAATAACAAATGATGCACCAGAGAATATATTTAGTGCTGTATCTCAAAAGTCATCTTTGAAAGAGTCTTCTGAAAAAACAGTACTAGTTGACCAGACACAGGTCATACACCCACCTCGCCTTAGGTCCTTCAGTGCCTCGCAGTCATCAGAAAGGGAGATAGCCTCACCTGTTACAGAGGTACGAATAAAAACTGAACCTAGCAGTCCACTTTCAGATCCTTCTGAAATAATCAGGGTCACCATAGGAGATGCAGCAGCATCAGTCAATAAAAATTTTTCTTTTAAGATAGAAGAAGATCAAAGTCATCAAAGTAGAGTTGTAACAAAAAGGAAATTTCAAGCTGACCGAAGGGTACCCTTTAAAAAACTGAAGGTAAATGAGCGTGGTTCTCTTGCATCAGAGGATAATTTTGAAGAAAACTCAAGCCCTGCTCACCTAGATGCTGAGTTCCCAGATTCAGATTTAAGTAAAGATGAATTTAGTGAGTTGGAAGAAACTAGACCAAATAGAAAATTTAAATGCAAGCATTGCCTTAAAATTTTTAGATCCACAGCAGGTCTTCATCGTCATGTTAATATGTACCATAACCCAGAAAAACCTTATGCTTGTGATATTTGTCACAAACGATTTCATACGAACTTCAAAGTCTGGACACATTGTCAGACACAACATGGAATTGTGAAGAACCCATCACCAGCTTCTAGTTCACATGCTGTCTTGGATGAAAAATTCCAAAGAAAGTTGATTGACATAGTCAGAGAGAGAGAAATTAAAAAAGCTCTGATTATTAAATTAAGGCGTGGCAAATCAGGTTTTCAGGGACAAACCAGTTCACAAGCACAACAAGTCATCAAAAGGAACTTAAGATCTAGAGCCAAAGGAGCATACATTTGTACTTATTGTGGGAAAGCATACCGTTTTCTTTCTCAGTTTAAACAACACATAAAAATGCACCCAGGAGAAAAACCGCTAGGAGTAAATAAAATTACCAAACAAAAAGAACATGTTCCTCATGAAAGCTCAATAGAAAAGGAGGTTTACCAGTGCCACCTCTGCAATGCTAAGCTCTCTTCTCTTTTAGAACAAGGAAACCATGAACGATTATGCAGAAATGCTACAGTTTGCCCTTATTGCAGCCTTAGATTCTTTTCCCCAGAACTGAAGCATGAGCATGAAAGTAAATGTGAGTATAAAAAGTTGACTTGTCTTGAATGTATGCGTACTTTTAAATCTTCTTTTAGTATTTGGCGCCATCAAGTTGAAGTTCATAATCAGAATACCATGGCTCCACCAGAAAACTTTTCTCTTCCTGTTGTTGACCACAATGGTGAAGTAACTAGTACTTCAAAACTGCAGTCCCAGTCTGAGGTTAATAAAGTAAACCATTTTGTTACCACAAAAGAAGATGGAGTATTCAGTGATTCTTCAGAACAAATTAATTTTGACTCAGAAGACTCTTCATGTCTTCCTGAAGACCTAAGTGTTTCTAAACAACTTAAAATTCAGATCAAGGAAGAGCCCATAGAAGATACTCAAGATGATGCATCTGGAACTAATTTAGCTTCAAAAGAGGCAGTATGTAATAAAGACTCTGGTGTATGGCCCTGTGAGAAGTGTGGGAAAATGTTTACTGTGCATAAACAGTTAGAACGTCATCAGGAGCTTTTGTGCTCTGTGAAACCATTTATTTGTCATGTATGCAACAAAGCTTTTCGTACTAACTTTCGTCTCTGGAGCCATTTCCAGTCCCATATGTCCCAAACTGCAGAAGAATCTGTACGGAAAGAGCCTGAGTCATGCCCACCAGCTCACTCCCCATCACCACCACCTCTGCCTCCACCATTGCCCAAAATTCAGCCTTTAGAGCCTGATAGCCCTACTGGTTTGTCTGAGAGTCCATCTACTACTGAGAAACTGTTTATTCCCCGAGAATCAGACACACTCTTTTATCATGCCCCACCCCTTTCAGCAATCACATTTAAAAGGCAATATATGTGTAAGCTTTGTCACAGGACATTTAAAACTGCATTTAGTCTTTGGAGTCATGAACAAACACACAACAATTAAGTGACTCATCTGTTAAGAAATTGGAAATTATTTCCAGAATATTTAAGAAGTTCAACCTAAAGATTCAAACAAGTATTAAGAGGCTAAAACGGCAAAAAATAAAGGTTGGAACTTTTTGGATTTAAAGATGATTTAAACTAACTGATGTTAGAAGATAGAATTCTAAATAGACTTCTGAAAAATAAAGTATTGTGGTCTGGGATCTAATAGAATAATTTAAATTTATTAACTTTGGAATTTTATCTTTATTGCATCTATAGTTCTTCATTCCATGATGTCACTATAATTTTCAAATCTTGGCTGCTAACAGTGAGTTGAAATTAGCAGAATACTATAACCGACTTCTTGTTTTGATTATATTGAACACTCATATATTCTGTTGAAGCTCTATTAAATACTTGTCACATTCTTAAATATTTGTCATGTTCTTGAAGTTAAGTTTATAGGGAAGAAGTGGATTTAGTATTTTGTTGCATTGATTTAGGTTTTAGTATCCTTTAGCAATAATAAGTATAAATCTCGATTTTCATGAGTTATTCCAACATTTAACAGAAAGGTTTTTATATCTTATGGTCATGTGGAATTGGTTTTTTATTAGTATATTATTCTTGTGCAAAATTTTAATGAAGCAAAGTTCAACATAGTAATAGTGATACTTGAGTTGATATGAAGCTGAGAAACTACTAGTCATTTAGTACCGTTATTTACAGTGGTTAAATGCTAAAGAAGGCTTCAGAAATTAAAATGTACTGCTTAACGGGAGGATTTAACAGTTTGCAATAGCTTCAGTAATTGTAATAAAACAGTACTCCACTATGTTGTAATGTAAACTGTAGCACTTAAATACAAATAACATTTGAATGGATTTTCTAAGTTTTGTGTTTCTCATAGTTTACACTATTTATGTTTTTTAAGATGGAATGTATTAGAACTTGAATACTGAAACAGATAGTTTAGGGTAAAAAGGAACATCATACAGATGGCACTAACTTTTCATTATAATACTAATTGTACTTTTGAACAAAAAGTTGGAATATGCACATAGATATCAAATACCATGAAGTAGGTAGACTATATTTTAAAATAACATATATGTTATAATTCAAAGTTGGGGGAAAAGCGCCAAACTCTACATTTTTTCCAGAATGGCATATATAATATATATACATATGTATTTTCTGTCCACTTATTTTTTGTGGCTTGTGTTAAAATTCTATGCGTTAGGGGGTTATCCTTTTCACATGGTAGTAATAATAGTGGAAAGATGTAAAAAAAAAAAGTTGTTAAAAATGAGGGCAAAGTTCCAAAATTAATTTTTGTCAGGGTAGAGTGGAATAATATGAAAGTATTGAATTAATCCTTGTAAAGATAATATGAATTAAATTTCGGAGTTTTAGAAAGTATATTCTTTTTGGCAGGTAGGGGGAAGAAACTCCTTTGACTAGGAAAAGGATCTGCTGTTGCTCTAGTAGAGCAAGATCATACTACATCTTTCTTAACTATATTTACTCATGTTCTAGACCAATGGAGAGAAAATATTAGTATTGCAATTTTTTTTATTATATAATACATGGAAACACCTTTTTGTGAAAAATGTAAGTGAATTTGTACACTTCTTAATCTTATATGAATTTTTGTCTTTTATTCCCATATGAAGAGCTATTCCAAGTCATTTTAAAAATCTGAAATGATATTCATAATTGTATCCTCTTTTATCCTTACTGATTGTTTTAAACTTAGGAAAGCTAACTATTGCCACCTTTACTTTTACTTGAGAGGAAAGCTATGCATAAGAAAGATAAAATTGGGAAATACAGTACCTTTTTTTAAAGACAATTCTAGAGGCTTTGGTGTTTATTAGTGTTTCTTCTATACTGTGTTGTAACTCAAATCTTTAATACTTGGGAAAGATTACATACTTTTATTGTCAAAAAGAAGATACCTTCCAGAAGTTATTATTGCTTGCATAATTATTAATCAGATTAACTTCATCTGGAATAATGCATTAATGAAGTATCTTTTTGGATTGTAGGATTATATATCACAGGTTTAATTATTATGCTCGGTTTTTGAACATTTTTAAGCATTTTTGAAAATCAGTTACAGTTTTTTAAAAATCTAAATACAGTCTTGAGTATGTGTTAACATTAAAGTAAAATTTCTAATTTTGAGGGTGTTTTGTCTTGTGTTTTTAAATTAATGTTCTTATCCATTCAAGGAACACAAGATCTCCAAATAAACTTCTGAATCTAAAATATTTACATGGCAGTTAATGTTTTTTCTGTTCTTTTTTTTTTTAAATATAGAATCCTAAATGCCATTTGGACATGAAAATGTTTGTTTTGTTGAGTAAGAAGTGAAATATGCTTCCATTCATGTGACCTTAGTAAATTTTCTTACATAAAGTTAGTTGCTTTTGTTATTTTTTAATGAGCTTTTAAGAAATTTTTGTTAATGTAAGCCTTTCCACATCGAGACAAATTGATAATTAAAAATAAATTATCTTTATTTTTGCAGCTCTTTATAACTATTCAAGTTGTCTACCTTTCTCAGAAATGGATTTATGGGAAGATCACAATGTTTTAATGTATATTTCGCTAATGTGAGAATTTAGGTATTGAGTAGCCATTTTCTTACATTAAAAGATTAGCATAAAGACTGTTTCTTATCAAAATAAGCAATGGAAAAGTTACATATTATATTTTTCAAAGCTGGAAACAAAGTTTAATGTTAATTAAATTTTTTTCTTTAAAATGAGTTTTTATATATTTTTAGTTGAATACAAAGGACCAGCAGTAGTTTTAGCTGTATTTTTGTCTAAAAAAAGATAATTTTATCTTTAGACATTACATGTAGGGAAAGCAATGCATAGCACTCTTTCATATTCCAGAAACATATAGACTTTGTTCCCAAATGTACCATGACATTATAAATACTATAATTCTGCAATGTAATGTTAACTGGTACTTATAAGAGTAATTTATGTGGAACAAAAGTTAAATGTAACCATTAGTGGAGAATTGACTTGGGAGGTAAGAGGAATATAGTAAAGAATTAAATTGTTCTCAGAATAATCGGCCATTTTGTTTTCCACTAAATTCAGCCATTTTATTTTTTCAATGCAGTCTGTGTGTATCATCTGCACTGGTGTTTGTGTAAGTATAATTATTTAGATTACTTGGATTTTTCCTACCAAAGGGACTTAGAAATAATGCAAAAACAAGTTCCTATATTTTTCATGTTCTTAATTGATTATTAGCATTTGACATCTTGCCGAAACATATTTGTAAAAGCGAAGGATGCCATGGAATTGAATCAGTCTGAGATAATGGCCTTATCTATACAAGCACTAAATATTGTTAAACCTAAAAGTTTTTAAAAATAGATTTTTCTGGTACTCTTTTTAGATTTGTTATTTGGAGCATTTGTTTTTGCCTAAATTTAATATAGCAGTTTAATGCTTATCTTTATGTTTGTGTCCTGTGTTATTGTGGTATTCTACCACAAGGAGGGAGAGAGACAAATAATGGATTTTGAAATAAGAAAAATATATCAGATTTTGTAAAACTTTTAAAAACACAGATTGAATTGATGATATACCTTGCAAATAACAGAGTTCAGTAACATTTAGTCCTATTCATTGATATATATACCAGAATTTCCTGCAAGCTATTCTGATACTAATGCCCTAGTTTTAAGTGGTGTATTTTTTTTTCCTTTTGACATTAACCACTTGAAGTTGCTTCTAAATTCTGATTAAAATGACTGTGAAGGGAAGAAAAAAAGCTCTTTTATAGTCCTGCATATTTTATAGCTATATCTTCATACAGTAAATCATTGTTGAATTTTATTTATGAATAAATTTTTTTCATTTCTAACAAAAAATTTGTCTTTTAATCTAATGATAATCCATTGCTTCATCAACCAAATCTAAACAGCTCCCTGTAGGTGATCCATTTTGTGTCAGGTGACCAGACAACTTGTCAGTATGGCTAGAGACCACCAGGAAATTGAAGGGAGGTTCAGCTTGAGCCTTGACCCCACAGGCCGGTCAAGCCTGGGGACAGCTTTGTTGCCTGTCAGGAAAAAAAACAAATTAGTCTAACCCATTTTGTGAGGGAAGAGGAATCCTGAGAGATATTGGTCCTAATACAGCTGGGGTTAGTTTCTTTCCCTGTATTTTTCTCTAGGCATGGACCCTGATTAAGGTCCCAAACAACCCATCTTGCAAACAAGTAGACTGAAGATAACTCAGTTTTGGAGACCTTTGCAGTCATAATAACCTAGCTCATAAGCAGGTAAAGAGGCTCATAAAAGTGAGAGGAAACCTAAAAGAAAAGCCAGAAGACTATGAACAAATATATTTTGAAAAAAAAAATTTAAAACTGTTCAAAAAGAGAATTCCATATGCAAATCCTAAATGACCAAAAATTTTAGCTAATTCAAACACTTATTAAGTACCCCCTATCTAAAGAGCAATGTAACAGTCACTGGGGAAAGATACCAAGTTTAAGAAAGACAACATTGTGCCTTCCTATAGCTCATAGTCTAGTATTAATGACAATAAAGTAACTACTGTTTCAAATGCAGTTTGGTTTTAAGATCAGCAACTTCTTTACAAGACTTCTCTATTACAAGTCATCTTTTTAAAGAGTTGTCACTTCTACCTTATCACATAATTAATACCATCAGCAATTCTTAATTAGCAGACCATCCTTTTAGTGATCTGCTACAAAGTATTTAGGTAACTATTAACTAGTTCTCTCTTGACCTAAGTACCTGTAAGAAGTAGCCACTTCATTACTATAATACCATGAAATTGGGCAACCCTGAAATTGATGAATTCACTACAGATATGCTAGACTCCAATAGAACTAATCTATAAACTATGTATCTTGACTATCTTGTATCATCCCTGTTTTGCCATCATCCTTGCATTGACTGGGCATATAGGCGCTGAGTTTTAACAAAACTGCTGGGAGCCAGGGCTGGACAGAATTCCTTAGTTTGTCTTCTTAATGACAAAAGATTTTGAATTAAGATTTATTAATAGTCATTTGTATGAGCCAAATTAAAATCTAATGTTCAAAGTTGTGTACTCAGCCACATCTCCAAGCACTAATTAACTTTTTCTACATGGGGAAAATTTCACACAGTATGGCTTGGTTTACTTAAACCTTTTTCTTCCGAAAACATTTAATACAAAGCCAAGGAATGTAAATAGTCTAAGTCCAACATTTTAAATGTCTGTTATGAAAACAAAAGGATGAAGCTTAGAACTGGACCGCTCAAACTTTTGTCTCCTCATTTAAAAATGCTTCCTCTTGTAATGGCCAACATTCTCTTACATCTGCATTTGGAGTTGACACATTCAGCTACAACATAATCTTTGTGGTCTTGGCCTTAAAAAAAATCGTATTTGTTTGACCACCATAGCCACTCTGCTTCCAGTTATAGGGCCTTTCCCCCTGAACATAAAGGGAATCCTCCTTCTTGTACTGTGTCACTTTGTCAAGCTGACTAACTTCTTGCAATACACTCTGTCAATTTTGATTTACCATGTTGGTGACCGTATTTATTGTCAACATTAAGAGAGGGTAAAAAATAAAATTCCTAAACATGAAATGCATTTAGGTCACAAGTCATAAGCTTTTCATGCAGAGAGAAAAAGCAGAAACATTAGGGCATAGAACTTGGAAGACATGATTGATAATCTCTCCAAAGGATGCTTTGAGAGAGAATAGATGGTTCAGGGTGTAAAAATTGTAGGACCAATCACATCACAGGATGATGGCTTGACTCATAAGTGAACTGGACTTTAGAAAGACAGAGTTGGGGTGGCTAGGTGGCAAAGTGGGTAGAGTGCTGGCCCTGGAGTCTGGAGGACCTGAGTTCGGATCCAGCCTTAGACACTTAACACACACTAACAAAAAACCTAGCCTGTGACCTTGGGCAAGTTACTTAAAACCCCATTTCCCTCTAAAAAGCAAAAAAGAGAGCAAGAGTTTCATAAAGTTGTCAGCTTCACTGTTTCTTCCAAAGTCATCCGGTGGTAAAACAAAAGTCAAAATGACTGACTGTGGCCTGGGATGCAGTGTCATGACCTCAACATTTTCAGTGTTTGTCCAAACTCTTAAGTAATCCAGTTTCATGGCCTTTGGAACAAATTGTTCTCATCCACCCATTCCACTAGGGGAAATTGTCACATGCTTTGGGGTAAATGCTCCACCTACACATTTGAGGCCTGCTGCTTGGTTTAGCCCATCTCCCAAGACAGTTTACTGGGGTGTGACCACTGCATATTATGCTGACAGTTTATGGTAATTAATAATCAATTTATTAATTAGTTTATCCGATATTCAATAAATTGATGGTCAGTGGTTTCAGTAATTAAAGACACCAAGGGAGACCCTGAAATACCTTCATTGCCTTCTGAAAGGGAATTCCCCTGGCAAGTGAAAATCGACCGTGATTGGTGGACATTTAATGAGGAGATGGACTAAAAGTCTTCAGCTCCTCCTGTTGAGAATGTGGCCTCAGCATGGGACTTGTGCCTCCAACAATCTGGGGAGAGAAGTCATTTCTATACGGACATCTGATTGGTTTTCTCCTTTCATGAATCGGGTTACCCTAAACTTTAATGGAGGAGATCAAGGACAGGGGTTCCTTTCTCTAGGGTGAGGGCCCGTCCAGCCTGGTGTCTGTTTATACAATAACTCAAAGTTGATGAGCATGTTCCTTATGGACTAGGAACAATGTCATTAATCAGCACATTAATCCTTCTGAGACTAACCTTAACGGGAATTGGGTTTTTACAGAAAATAGAAAAAGTGTGGATCTTGATTAATAATTAGTTGTTAATATAATAGGGACAGGAAATCCATTAACAACAGGCCTTCATGACCAGGATGTATTTCCTACAAGTGCTTACCCAAGCTCAGGGACCACCTGGGATTGGTTTGAGCCAGTTCTGTGATCTAGCTGCAGCAGAGTTCATCCAGAAGATAAGGGCAAAGAACTACTATTGTTATACCAAGCTCAGGGCACAGCTTGTTTGCTGGGCTTTAGCCCTGGAAAACAAGGTGTCTCCTTAATAATAATAAAAGAGAGGAGTGGTCTTAGAGTGGGGGTGCTGACACGTAAAAAATTGTATTTGATCCTGATAGTAGTGGTGATGGGTCTGGGGAAAAGAGTATTGTTTGTTTTAGTGATCTTTGGGTCTGAAGTCCTAAGTTTGAGCCTGAGCTCTGATATTTGTCGTATGACCATGGGAGTCTCTTCATCTCTCTAAGCCTCAGTTTCCTTATAACAAGAAAAATATATGTACTATGATTTATCCTGTGGCTTGTCTTAGGAAAAGTGTTTTGTTAACTTTATTTTTTAACTTTTTTTAAGCAATTGGGGTTAAGTAACTTGCTAAAGGTTACACAGCCAGTTATTTCTGTGTGTGGTGCTAAATATCTGAGCCCAGATTCTATCCCCAGGTCATCCTGACACTGGGCCTGGTGCTCTTACTCGCTGTGCTACCTGGCCACCCCTTTTGTTAACTTTAAATCATAGAAATGGGAATTGCTATTATTCCAAAGACACCCATTATTATTATTTTTTTTAGGACATAATATTTTTAAAATGCTGTTGACAACACGATCCTCACCCTTTCCCCTTATATGTGCTGTCACTGGGCACAAATTCCATGATTAATTTCTTTTTTTTTTCATTTTTCAAATGCTTTATTAACTTATGATTTACATCACTTATTTCCACCAGATTTTGAGTTAAAATTTTCTCCCCATTTTTCCCCTACCCACCACCCCAAAATAGCAGTCCCACAGGATATTCCCTCCTCCAATCTGCTCTCTCCCATATCTTCTCCCATACCCCCTTTGACTTTTCCAGTAGGGCATGGTGGATCTCTATGCCCCAGTGCCTGTATAACTTATTTCCCAATTACATGTAACATAGTATTAATAATAGTATATATATATATATATATATATATATATATATATATATATATATATATATATATATATATATTTTTTTTTTTTTAAACATTTGATTTTAACACTTTGAATTCCAGATTCATTCCCTTCCTCCCTTGTCACCCACCCTTACTGGGAAGATAAGCAATTCAGTATAGGTTGTACATGTGTAGCTAATGCAAAACATTACCATAGTAGATATATTGTAAAAGACTGACTATATTTTCCTCTCTCCTATCCCACCTCCCACTTGTTCTATTCTCTACTTTGATCCTGTC
>NW_027187374.1:4457453-4759702 GCF_028583685.1 Petaurus breviceps papuanus | reverse complement strand
CCCCCCCCCCAAGCCTGCCCTCCCTTCCATCATCCCCCCTCTCATCCCCTTCCCCTCTACTCTCATGTAGGGTGAGATACCCTATTTAATGTGTATTTCATTCCCTCCCCAAGCCAAATTCAATGAGAATAAGGTTGACCTATTCCCTTTTGCCTTCCTGTTCTTCCCCTCCATTGTAGCCATTTTCCCTTGCCTCTTCTATATGAGATAGTTTACCCCATTCTGTCTCTCTCCATCTCCTCTCATTATATTCCTCTCTCACCTCTTAATATCACCTTTTAAGTATCATCCCTTCCTATTAAATTGAATGTATTCACACACCCATATACCCTCTGATATAGACACACACACACACACACACACACACACATATATATATATATATATATATATTTCTATTCCTTTCAACTATTTTCATACTGAGAAAAGTTTCATCATCAATTATTGTTTTTCCATGTAGGAGTGTTAATAGTTCAAATTTGATAAGTTCCTTATGATTTCTTTCCCCTGTTTACCTTCTCATGCTTCTCTTGCTTGTTGTATCTGAATGTCAAATTTTCTATTCAACTCTGGTTTTTTCTTCAAGAATGCTTGAAAGTCCTCTATTCCACTGAATAACCATATTTTTCCCTGAAACATTATACTCAGTTTTGCTGGGTAGGTGATTCTTGGTTTTAATACAAGCTCCTTTGACCTCCAGAATATCATATTCCAAGCCCTTCAATCCCTCAGTGTAGAGGCTGCCAGATCCTGAGTTATCCTGATTGTATTTCCACAATATTCAAATTGTTTCTTTCTGGCTGCTGGTAATATTCTCTCCTTGATCTGGGAATTTTGGAACCTGGCTATAATATTCCTAGAAGTTTTCTTTTTGGGATCTTTTTCAGGGGGTGATCAGTGGATTCTTTCAACCTCTATTTTGCCCTCTGGTTCTAAAACATCAAGGAAGTTTTCCTTGAGAATTTCTTGGAGGATGATTTCTAGGTTCTTTCTTTGATTGTGGCTTTCACATAGTCCAATAATTTTTTAATCATTTCTCCTGGATCTATTTTCCAGGTCAGTGGTTTTTCCCATGAGATATTTCACATTGCTTTCTATTCTTTCATTTGTTTGGATCTTGATTTCTCATAAAGTCATTAGTTTCCATTTGCTCCAATCTAATTCTGAAGGAATGATTCTCCTCAGTGAGCTTTTGAGATTCTTTTTCCATCTGGCAAATTCAACTTTTTAAGGCATTCTTCTCCTCATTGCCTTTTTGAGCCTCTTTTGCCATTTGAGTTAATCTGTTTTTTAAGGTGTTATTTTCCTTCAGTCAGGCTGTTGAGTCTCATTTCGTAATTTTCTTGCATCATTCTCATTTCTCTTCCCAATTTTTCCTCCACTTCTCTTATCTGCTTCTTAAGGTCCTCTATGGCCTGTAACTAGCTTGTATTTTTCTTGGAAGCTTTTGGTGCAGGACTTCTGACTTCACTGTCTTCCTCCTGTTCCATGCTTTGATCCTTTTTGTCCCCAAAATAGGAGTCTAATATTGGATTGCTTTGCTTGGTTTGCTTCCTTTGCCTGGTCATTTTGCCACTCAGTTACTTGACTTTTGGGCTTTTTGCCACAGTAGGACTCTGCCACAAGACAGGGGAGCTTTGTTCCAAATGCTGGGGTTTTCTCAGCTGCCGGAGGTATTAGTTGGGTGCCCTCTCTGAAGCCTCCACATGCTCTGGCAAGCTGGGACACCCTAGGACCTCCACTCTAGACCGCAATTCAGGTCCAAGCAAGTTAAAGCAAGAGTGATTAACCCTCAGACTGGTCGTTTGGTCCCCCTACACTCTGCAGGCCAGGAGCTGAAGCTTTGGGAGGGAGTGGGGGGGGGGCTGCACTGCAGGCCTCAGTGGCTTCTTGCCCTGGGGGCAAAAGCCGACACTCCCAACTACTGGGTCCCGAAGTCCACACTGCACTGAACTATCACTTTGTCCTTAGCATCTATGTGTTGATAATTCTCGACTGCCACAGCTGCTGGTGATCTGGAGTCCCTCCAGCTGGTGGTTGGTCAGGTCTACCCTGGGGCTAAAACCTTGGGGTGTGCCTGGGCTAGGCTCCCAGAGCGCTTCTCTGGCCGATTCCTGCTAGCCTGCCAGGCTGTCCTCAGTGGGAGGTTAGCTTCTCTGTGTCATTTTGTGGGTTCTGTAGCTCCAAAGTTTGTTTAGAGTCCCCTTTTACATGAATTGGAGATGGTGGGAGCCAGAGCCGTGTGGAGGTCCTGTTTCTACTCTGCCTTCTGGACTCCCTAAAGACTCCCATTATTGAAACAAATGAATGGCCCATGAATTTAGCAATTTTTCCTCAAACTTCAACCAAGTTTTCATGGTTAAAATTCTGAAGTGTCCATCTAAATAATAGATGTCTAAACATTGGGAGGGTTGTTTGAGATGTCACTGGAATTCAGCTGTCTCAGGAGATGATATTTCCTGGATGTTTCCATAAAGGGGAAAAACCATGGATACCAGGAGCTGGTTTGTCAATGCAGAAATGAGGAGAGAATTTATGGCAAAATTTCCCTCATTTTCAGATGCTTTCTTGTTCTTTATTTTCATTTTTGCTGGGAGAAAGTCCCAAACCAGGGCATGCAAAGGATCCTGCTCACTATTTTCATATTCTCAAGGACCTCCCCCTTCTTCCAGCCTCTTCCTCCTCAGCAGGGTCCATGTTCTTTTTTTTCCATTGACACATTATTTTACCTCTTAAAGTCTTCCTAAAATGATGGGCATTTTTGTTATAGTACTGGCAGGTAAATAAATGTGGCTTCTTGGAGCCACAGGGGGAGTTGATTGCTAGGTAAGTTGTTCATTCTTCATTCTTGAAAAGGACCAGTAAAATCAGGTCTTGATTTGCAAGTAAGGCAAAGCTGTGCAAAATCATTAGCCTCACTCTTTCCTTCAGAGACATCAGAGTCCAGTGACAGGACATAGGTCAGGTTGACTGGCCATGATCCTGGATGCAGTGGGAGACCTTGACCTTTTTTAAGCTAAGGTCTTTCCCAGGTCTCAGTTTGTCTGAGGTAACACCCATTCAGTAATTAAAGGCTAGATAAGAATAGAGGCAAGCACCGGCCCTGGAGTTGGGAGGACCCAAGTTGGTTCTGGCCTCAGACACTTAACACCCACACAAAAAAACTAGCCGTGTAACCTTGGGCAAGTTACTTAACCCCAATTTCCCTCCAAAAGGCAAAAAAAAAAAAAGAATAGAGGCAAAATATGGCCTAATCTGCCTTCACTAGATGGGGAAGACCCTCAGAGTTTCTGGCCAGAACAGAAATAATTGCTATGTGCACTCACTCTGAGCCATCAAAACCCAAACAATGAGCAAATGAGATGTGGCCTGGGACCTGTTGGTGGTCAATCAGTAAGGTCCAGAGTGATTTGGATTTAAGGCATGGTTAAATAGCTCCATTTGACTCCCAATGGGCTTTATCAAAGCCTGGTTTTCCAGAATTAAATTTCAAGAAATCATAAATGAAAACTGTGTGAGACAACAATTAATTGTCCCAGTTTTTTTTTAAATGATAGAATAAATAAGTAGGAAGGAAAAAATTTAGCCCCCAAACCCCATGATACTTTGCTAAGTATAAGTGACCAAATTATATTCTTTTGTATAGAGTACCCACATGTAAGGTTGTGACTCCCCACATTGACAGAGGAAGAAGAGAAAGAGGGGGAGGCGTAAGGTAGGGAGGAGGTAGAGGAGAAATAGCAGCATTGCCCAACTGGAACTGACCAAAGGTGGATGAGTAGCCCTGAAAAAGGCTTGCCAAGCCCTCATAGCAGAAGTGCTAATCCTCCTTGAACATCCCATACACCCTGAATGTATAGGCAGTTTGGCAGAAAAGAAGCAAAAGGCAACAACTTTAAATGAATGCATGAATTCTATACAAATTAAAGCAACTTACTTCAAAAAGGATATGCAAGTAGTTTAAAAATTAGGGGTCTTCCAGAAGAACATGTCAAATTAAGAATCCCTGAAAGTTGTTCTACAGGAAATAATACAAGAAAACTGCTCACATCTTTTGAACAAAGTCAGCAAAGCACCAATTGAATCCTCAAATTGCCACCAGAGAAAAAGCACAAACATGAAACTTCTAAGCATGTAGTGTTTAATTTCATAATCTCAACAACAAAGTATACATTTTGCAAGCAGCCAGGAGAAATTATTTCAGATGTTGGTAAATAATTGGGTGTGACTAAGCAATTTTGTTATCTCTGTTTCTGGGGGTTTTGAGGCTGATGGATTGTTTGAGCTCCCGAGTTCTGAGCTGAAGGTGATTTGGTGTCTACAGTAAGACCAGAACAATTATGTTGAACCCTCAGGAGCAGGAGGCAACAAAGCTTCCTAAAGAAGAGCAAACCTGCTCAGGTGAGAAACAGAGGTCAAAAGCTTCCATGCCATTCAGTAATGGGTTTTGACCTGTGAATGGCTGCTAAATGTCCAGTGTGGTCAAGTTAGGGAGACCCAGTCTCAAGGGGAAAAGAAAAAGATAGTGTAAGTGAATACAATTTAAACAAACCAGGATCATTTCAGTCATGACAAATCAAAGAGGGAAGTGTAATCATCATATATTCCCAAAATAAAAGAGCCCAGGTTTCAATATTAATCATTAATAAAAATTTTTTTTAAAAAGACGGACCTCCAACAATAAAGTAAACACTTCAGACATTTTTTTAAGCAATCAGGGTTAAGTAACTTGTTCAAGATTACATGGCCAGTTATTATTACTTTTGTGTGAGTGCCGAGTATCAGAGGCCAGAACCGATCCCAGGTCTCCCGACACTGGGGCTAGCACTCTTACTCACTGTGGCCACCTGGCTGCCCCTAAGCAATTGGGGTTAAGTAACTTGCTCAAGGTTACACCTCCGCCCCAGGCATTCTTTTAAAAGAAAAAAAAATCCAGAAGTAAGCAGATTATTTAAATTGCAGACACACCAAAGAGGAATACATTTCTCAAGAAAAATCTAAATAATGAATCTATTCTCTAATATTTAAAGGTTATTTAGGGATTTTTTTAAAAAAGTAATTGATGAAGAAAAACTAGATGAAGAAATAATAAAGAAGGCTCATCAAAGGACAAAGAGGACCTCAAGAGCTGAAGATTAATGGAGACCTCAGAGAACCAGAAATAGGGAAAGAAGAAAATCCTAAATATTACTCCATGGACCAAATTCCATGATCCTCTGGAGAGATAATAGTTGAAAAATACATAAATGGAGAGGGAAGAGAGTAAGGTAGAGAAAGGGGATGGAAATTCACTCCACCTAGTGCATATCTGAATGGAGGTGGGGAGTGGTGGAGCAAAGGGGAGATTGAGAGAGAACTGTGAGAGAATAGAATAAAAGTAATGAAACGGAGGGAATAGGATTGGAGAATAAAAGATGTTTTGCTCTAGAAAGGAAAAGAGTAGGTTGGAGTCATGTATGCCTGTGACAGAGACAGGTTTCATCTGGGGGAATTTTCACATTGGGAGACCCCATTTACCAAGAAAGGTCTATAAACTACACCCTAAGAGAAAGAATATAAAATCTCAGAGAGTTTCCAACATGGTGATGGCAACTTAAAATCAGATAGGATAACCTGCCTGTAGAAATGGTGAGGAATGATGGTAAAAGCAGGACACAGGGATAGTCACAGCAAAAAAAAGAGGGGAGGGAAGGGGAGATGGACTAAGATACAGTAACAAAGAAATAGGATAAAAGGGGGGATTCAAATTTGATGCTCCAGAAATGACCTTAGGGATACAGAGTAAGGAAGAAAGTCTATGAACTGGAGAACAAAAATCAAAATAGACTAGAAAAGAAGAGAAAGAGGACAAAACAAAGTACTATTTCTTGGAAAATGGTGCAGCAAAAGAAGTCACTTTGAAGATTTTGAACTATATAATTAATTGGTCATAGAAAGAAAAGGGGCAAAATAGGATGTGAAATATGAATAGAAAATCAATGATTTAAGTAAAATCAAGAAATGGAATAGGGCACATAAAAGTAGATGGCAGAAGATTAATCTAATAACTTCATCAGTTATAGAATATGAAACACATCAACACAAATCAACATTCCTTAATGTTACCAAAATACAACAAAAGGCAGAATGAGAAAAGCTCAAAATAACTACAGAAGTGAATCTCCCCAAAATACATCCAGAAACTATTAGTAATCAAATACTAAAACCAAGTATTTTGGTTTTATAAAAACACTCTTTGCAGAAATATAGACTCAGATAATTAAAGGAATTTTAATTGTTCATGAATAGATAGCCAGTATATTAAATATCATGATATATCAAAAAGGACAATGATGCCTAAATTAATTTGCCTTTTTCAGTGTAATACAATTCAAACTACCAAAGGATTACTTTACAGCACTAAATTCTTATAAGGGAAGAAAAGACTAAGAATTTCAAGGAATGATACCAACAACAAAAAACATAGTTTACCAGTACCAACTCTCAGTCTATAGTACAAAGAAGAAATTATTACAGTAATTTTATACTGATTAAAAAAAATAGGTCAGTCAGTGGAACATATGAGATAATACAATGTTCTGAACTAAGTGAACACAGTAGCATGGATTTCCTTAAACTCAAAGAGCTCATTTACTCTTAATCAACTAGCATTTATTATGCCAGCCAGTGTATTAAGCACTGGTGACACAGACACACACAAGAAACAATTCCCACTGCGAAGGAGCTCATAATCTACTGGGGGAGACAAAATGCAGACAATTATGTACATTCAAAACATAGACAGGATAAATTGGAAATAATCAACAGAGGTCCCTTTCCTCAAGAAATTTACATTCTAAAGGGGAAGCCATCACATAACTGAAAGCTCAAAGGAGAGGTGGAAGTACCATAGGTAAAAAATGCTCCAAATAATTAAGAGAAACATAAAACAACTCTGAGGTTCTGCTTTATAGCTATCAGAGTGGCAAAGAAAAGAAGAGTAAAATGACAAATACTGTAGGGACTGCTGGAAAACAGGTACACTAATGTATTTTTAGTGGAGCTGTGAATTGATCTATCCAGTCTGAAAAAGAACTTGAAATTATTTATAGTGTATACCCTTTAGCTCAACTATACCACTACTAGATCTTTGCCACTGAAGAAATTGAAGGAGGAAAAGCAGTCATCTATGTAAAAAAAATATATATTACTGCTATTTTCATAATAGCCAAGAAATGGAGGGAAGGGAGTGCCTACTTACCAGGGAATGACTGAACAAATTGTGGAATATGAATGTAATAGAATATTATTGCACTGTAAGACATAAAATGGATAGTTTTAAAGGAAATGGAGAAGGCCTCTGAGATCTGATGCAGAGCATAGGGGACACAGCAAGAACAGTTTACACAATGAAAACATGGTAGAGAAAAAAGACTTTTAAAGACTTTAGGACTGAGTTAATGTGGCAGAATGAGAGTCAGAATTTTTGCCCAGCTTATCTCAGCACTCCTCCACAAACACCTACCAAGCACACCTGACCAAATTCTGATTGGGAAAGCTAAGAAAAAGCCATTGAGTCATTTTTTTCCAGCCTAGAGCACCCCAGGAAGATAGGAAAGTCTGCAGGGACTGGCCAGAGATACAGTCCAGTGACAGCAGTGGGGACCATTCAAGTGCTTAGGAACAATAAGAGGGTGGGAGACTGAACATTAGGAAGCACCAGGGCAGAAAGAGATCCCAGGGACACTTTAAATAGTGTTAGAAGAAAGAACTAGTGACAGCTGGCAGTTGTCACCCATTACCAACTCTGAGTCACAGTTCCAGGGTGGAGAGGAGAGGTTGCAAACAAGAAGGACCTGAGTTGTATTTGGAGCAAGGAATAACTTCCATAAACATAGCTGCAAGCTTAGTTCTAGGCCCAAGAGTAGAAGAGTAGAATGGTTTTAACCTTTAGCCCTGCATACAAGACTACAGTGGAATAATCAGGCCAGAAAACCAAAGGGGAACTGAAGTTCAGTTCCTTTGAACCTACAGAACCCCCATGTGGGCTAACAGTAACTCAGTTAACAAGAGTCTACTGAAATTCAACTGCACACATTCTAACAGACTGAAACCTAAGTCAGGAACTTGCAGAGCTTTGACCAGGAAGGCAGTGACCAGACCCTTCCCCAGAACACACCACTTTGGAAGCACCAATAATTTGTAGGCCCCCAGATGAGAGGGAAAGGACATAAAAAGACAGATGCTCAGGCCAAACATTTCCCCCTAACCTCTAAAGAAGCTAGTAGGACCCAACACTAACATAAAGTCCAACATTAAGAAGTAGACTGAAAGAATAAACAAGCAAGCAAAAAGAATCTGACCATAAGGAACTACTATGGTGATAGGGAAACTCAAAATTCAATTGCCAAAGAAAGAGGACAATGACTTTAAAATATGTACAAGCAAAGCTTCAAAGAAAAATGCAGATTGGACAAAAGCCCAAAAGAATTTTTAGAAAAGTTAAAGCTCTAAAAAAAAATTCCAAATAACAAATAGGAACAGTAGAGAAAAATGGGGAAAGAAATGAGAGCTATACAAGAAGTTATGAAGAAACAATAACTTTGTGAAAGAGGTACAAAACATTACTGAATAAAATAATTCCTTAAAAATTAGAGTTGGTCAAATGGAAGTTAATGACTCTCCAAGACATCAAGAAATTATAAAAAAAAAAAATAGAAATGTTAAATACCTCATTGGAAAAACAACTGACCTAGAAAATAGACCAAAGAGAGGTAATTTAAGAATCACTGGAATTTCTGAAAGCCATGAACAGAAAAAGAGCCTAGGCATCATATTTCAAGAAATTAGAAAGGAAAACTACCCAGATATCTTAGGAATAGAGGGCAAAGTAAAAATTGAAAAAAAAATTCCCCAGTCACCTGCTGAAAGCAACTCCACAATGAAAAACTCCTAGGAATATTTTAGCCAAAATCTAGAACTCTCAAGTCAAGGAAAAAAATTCTGAAAGTGGTCAGAAAGAATTCAGATTCAAAGACTGTAATGCCACAGTCAGGATCATACAAGATTTAGCAGCTACCACTATGAAAAAATGGAGGCTTTGGGTAAAAAAATTGATCTTTAATGAAAGAGAAGACTTCCAAGCATTCCTAATGAAAAGCTCAGAACTGGGGGCG
Source organism: Petaurus breviceps papuanus (assembly GCF_028583685.1). Taxonomy (NCBI): domain Eukaryota; kingdom Metazoa; phylum Chordata; class Mammalia; order Diprotodontia; family Petauridae; genus Petaurus; species Petaurus breviceps. The sequence continues at coordinate 4,750,547 of NW_027187374.1, read as the reverse complement.
GCTAGGTGGCACAGTGAGTAGAGCGTTGGCCCCAGAGTCAAGAGGACCCGAGTTCGGTTCCAGCCTCAGACACTTAACACGCACACAAAAATACTAGCTGTGTAACCTTGGGCGAGTTACTTAACCCCAATTGCCCTCCACAAAGCAAAAAAATAAAAATAAATAAATAAAAAGCTCAGACCTGAATAGAAAATTTGATGTTCAAACATAGGACTCAAGAGAAGCATAAAAAGGTAAACATGAGTCAGAAATCATAACAGACCAAACAACATTAAACCATTTACATTCTTGTATGGGAGGTAGGGGAGGGGAAAGATGTTACATGTAACCCCTTTGTACTTTAGCATCACGAGGGTCTTAAAGGGAGTCTAATTAGATAGAGGACATAGGTGTTATTCTATTATATTAAGATGATTGCAAAAAGAATGGAAGGGTTGGGCAGAGAAATGCAATAAAAGAAGGGAGAAGGGAGATAAAGAATTGGGAAAATTCTCTTATGTAAGTGGGGCAAGTAAGGAAGAGTTTACAAAATGGAGGGGCAATAGGAAAATACTTGGACCTCACCCTCATCAGAACTTGTTCAGGGAGGAAAGAATATACACATATACACAACTGGGTACAGAAATTTATCTTACCCAGCAGGGAAATAGAAGGGTTAAAAGAAGGAGCAGAGCACAATGGGTAATAAAAGAAAGGAAATATTAAGAAAAGCATTAGTCAGAAGCAAAACAGACTATTGAGGAGGAAATAGGATAAAAAAGAGAAGGATAAGTATAAGAAAATAGGGTAGAGGGAAATACACATTAGCTATCATAACTGCCAATATGAATGAGCAGAACTTAGCCATAAAATAGGTGAGGACAGCAGAAGGGATTAGAAACCAGAATCCAACAATATGTTATTTATGAGAAACATAATGGAAATAGAAAGATACACATAGAGTGTAAGCGAAGACCTGGAGCATTATTTAGTATGATTCAGCTGAAGTGAAAAAGGAAAAGGTGGCAATCATGATTTCAAACAAAGCAAAAGCAAAAATAGACATTATTAAAAAAAAGGAATCTGCATTTTGCTAAAAGGTACAATAGACAGTAGAACAATATTAGTTTGTTGTTGTTCAGCTGTTTTTCAGTTGGATCGAACTGTCTATGATCCCATTTGGGGTTTTCTTGGCAAAAATACTGGAGTGGTTTATCATTTCCTTCTCCAGCTTATTTTACAGATGAAGAAACTGAGGCAAACAGGGTTAAGTGACTTGCCCAGGGTCATATAGCTAGTGTCACATAGGCCAGATTTGACCTCAGGAAATTGAATCTTCCTTACTCCTGGCCCAGCCTTTACTGCACTATCCACTAGCTGTCCCATTAATATCAATGCTGAACGTATCTTCACAAAATGATATAGTGTCCATATTCTTAAACAAAAAGTTAAAAGAGTTACAAGAGAACATATACAGTAAAACTATATTAGTGGGAAACCTCAATTTAACCCCTTCTAGACTAAATAAATGGGGAAAAAAACCAAGATGAATAGAATTTTTAAAATTTTTAGAAAAAACCTCTGGAGAGTATTAAATGGGAATAAAAAGGAAGTTACCTGTTTCTCAATTGTGTATGGAACATCCACACAAATTGACCATGTATTAGGGCATAAAACTTCATTAACAATTCATAAAAACAGAAAAAATAGATCTTTTTCTTTCCATAATTCAATAAAATTTGCATTCAGTAAAGAGCCTTTGAAGCAAAAATTAAAAGCTAATTGAAATATCAGTAACTTATCTGAAAAAATAGGTAGGTGCAGGAGCAAATTCTGAAAACAATAATTTCATTAAAAATAAAAACAGTAAGATAACATACCAAATTTTTTATGCAGATAAAGCAGTGTTTAGACAAAAATTTATATTCTTAATATAAATAATATTAGAAGAAATAAGTTATATGCAAATAATAGAAATATCATTATATGGGTTATATAAATCTAGCAAATAGAAATATCTCATCAATAAAAGAGAGAAAATAAATCACTGAGTTGGGCATGCAACCAGAAATACTAGAAAAATAATAGCAACAAATCCCTCAAACATCAAAATAGAAATCTTGAAAATCAAAGGAGAAGTTTTTTTTTTTTAATTGAAAGTAAAATTTAAAACATTGAACTAATATATAACACAGGGAGGGTTTTTGGTGGGGGCCTTGCTAATTTGTTGTTTTTTTTTAATATTTTATTTTCCCCCAGCTACATGTTTCCCCAGTTACAATGTTTTCAGCATTCTTTTAAAACAAATTTTGAGTTCTAAATTTTTTTCTCCCTCCTTCACCCATCTCTAAGACAGTAAGCATATATTAAAACCTATAATATAGGTTATACATATTCAATTATTCAATACATATTACCATATTAGTCATGTTGTGAAAGAAGACACAAACTCTACCCCCCCCCCAAAAAAAAAAACATGAAAAATAGTATGCTTCACTCTGCATTCTGACTCTATCAGTTCTTTCTCTGAGGGTGAATAGTTTGAGTCCTTTGGAATTGTCTTGGATCATTGCATTGCTGAAATAGCTAAGTTAGTCACAGTTGATCATTGTACAGTATGCTGTTACTGTGTACAATGTTCTGCTGGTTCTACTCCCTTCATTTTGCAACAATTCATATAAGTCTGTCCATTTTTTTTTTTCTAAAACCATCCTGCTCATCATTTCTTATAGCACAGTAATATTCCATTACAATCATATACCAAAACTTGTTTAGCCAGTCCCCAACTGCTGGGCATCCCCTCAATTTCCACCACAAAATGAGTTGTTATAAATATTTTTGTACAAATAGGTCCTCCTCTCCCCTTTTAGGATACAGTCCTAGGAATGGTATTGCTGGATCAAAGGGTGTATATATATATATAGTTTGGTTGCCCTGTGGGGATAGTTCCAAATTGTTCTCCAAAATGATTGAATCAGCTCACAATTCCATCAATAATGCACTAATGTCCCAATTTTCCCATATTCCCTCTAACACTTGACATTTTCCTTTTTAAAAAATATTAGCCAATAGGATAGGTGTGAAGTGGTACCTGAGGATTGTTTTAATTTGCATTTTTCTAATCAATAGTGATTTAGAGTATTTTCCATATGATTATAGATTGCTTTGATTTCTTTGTCTGAAAACTGCCTGTTCATATTTTTGACCATTTGTCAATTAAGGAACGACTTGTATTCTTATAAATTTGACTCAATTTTCCATATATTTGAGAAATGAGGCCTCCATCAGAAATACTTGCTGCAAAAAAAAAATGTTTTCCAGCTTTTTATTTTCCTTCTAAACTTCATTGCATTGGTTTTGTTTATGTAAAACTTTTTAAATTTAATATAATAAAAATTGTCCATTTTACATCTTGTAATGCTCTCTATCTCTTGTTTGGTAATAAAATTCTTCCCTTCTCCATATATCTGACAGGTAAAATAATGCTTGTTCTCCTAATTTGTTTATGGCTTACATTTCAATCATGTGCCCATTTTGACCTTATCTTAGTATATAGTGTAAGCTGTTGATGTGTATACTAATCTGGTTTTTAGAAAGAAGAAAACCATATTATAGTGCCAAAAATGAAAAAGACAAATTCACAGACAATGAAGAAGAAATAAAAGTAATTATTAGGAATTAATTGCTGAACTATAATGCCAATAAAATAAACAACCTAAATAAAACAAATATTTAGAAAAATATAAACTACCATATTCACAAAACAGAAAATAGAATACTTAATTAATTTTATCTTAGAAAAAGAAATTGAATAAGTCATAAATGAACTCCCTAAAGAAGAAAAAAAACCCAGTACAAAGTAGATTTATAAGTAAATTCTATCAAACATTTAAATAGCAATTACAATATTGCATAAACTTAAAAAAAAACAACAGGTAAAGTATTTCCTACTAAATTATTTCTATGACATAAATATGATCTTGATGCCCAATTAGGGAAAGTCAAAACAGAAAGAAAAGTATGGATCAATTTTCCTATTAAATATTGATGCAAAAATTTTAAGGAAAATACTAGCAAGAAGATTATAGCAATATATCACAAATAATTATAGCAAAACCAACAAAAATCATATGATTATTTCTATAGATTCAGAAAGAACTTTTTTGGCAGCATCCATTACTGTTCAAAATATTAGAAAGCATAGGAACAAATGGAGTTTTCTTAAAATGATAAGTAATATCTGCCTAACATGAAGAGCACCCATTTCCTGTAATGGTGATAAGCTGTAAGCTTTTCTGGTAAGATAAAAGGTGAAGCAAAAATATCCATTATCATCATTACTATTCAGTATTGTACTGGAAATGCTAGCTATAGCAATGAGACAGTTTAAAAAATTGAAGGAATAAATATAGACAATGAGGCAACAAAAATATTACTTCTTGCAAATGATGACAATATGCTTACAGAACCCTAAAAAGTCCATTAAAAAAAAACAATTAACAGCTTAAACAAAGTTGGAGGATATAAACCCCATGCAAATCAATGTTTCTTTATATTGCCAACAAAACAGAGCATGAGAAATTCCTTTTAAAACAACTATTGACAATATTAAATACTGAGTTTTCTGCCTGCCTAGATAAACAAAGGAACTATATGCATACTATTATAAAACACTGTTCATACACATAAAGGTAGATCTAAATATTTCAAGAAATATTAATTATCCAAGAGTTGACTGAGCCAATATAAAAATGATGTTACTAACTAAATCAATTTGCTTATTCAATAGCATGCCAATTAAACTACTAAAACGTTACCTTATAGAGCTAGAAAGAATACTAACCAAATTCACCTGAAAGAACAAAAGGTCAAGAATATCAATGGAATAAATTTTTTTTAATGGGAAGGAAAGGGGCCTAGAAGTATTAGATCTCAAATTATATTACAAATCTGTAATCATTAAAACAATTTTGTACTAGTTAAGAAATAAAGAGGTTTATCCAGGTAACAGATAAGGTACACACTATATTGAAGCAAATGAGCACAGTAACCTATTTTTTGATAAACACAAATAACTAGTTTCTAGCTTTTGGGGCAAAACTCACCATTTAACAAAAACTTATTGAGAAAAATGAGAGCAGTTTCACAGAAACTAAGCATAAACTAACATTTCACACCATATAAAATAAGCTTACAAGATATGTATGATTTAGACGTAAAGGGTACTATCATAAGCAAATTAGTGGAGGGAAGGAATTATCTGTTAAATCTATGGATAAGGGAAGAATTTATGATCATTTTGATTGCCGAAACTTTAAAGTTTTTGCACAAACAAAATAAAGTATCTAAAATTATAAGAAAAGTAGGAAACAGAAAAAAAAATCTTTAATGTTAGTCTGTTTACAGAGCATCCACGTTTTTTCTTTTAAAATTTTATTTATAGAGGCAGCTAGGTGGCACAGTGAATAGAGTACCAACCCTGGAGTCAGGAGGACTTGAGTTCAAATTCAGCCTCAGACACTTAACACAAAAACTAGCCATGTGACCTTGGGCAAGTCACTTAACCCCAATTGCCTACCTTCTTCCCTCCAAAAAGCAAAAAAAAAAAATTATTTATATAAACATTTATTATATCTCTTCACACTGACACACCACCATAATTTTTTTAAATCTAATTTATTTATTTATTTACTTTACAAAATTCAGTTCCACAAGCTTTTGAGTTCCAAATTTCCTCCCCTTCCTTTTCTTCCCTTCCCCCCCAACCACCCATGGAAGCTTACAATCCGATATAGGTTCTTCAAATACCTTCACATTAAACAGTAGTTAAGTTATAAAGAAAGATTAAAACCAATGGAATGAACAATGAGAAAGAAGGAACAAAACAAAACAAAAAAGATAGCGAGCAAGTAGTTTGCTTCAATCTGAATTCAGACTCCATAAATCTTTCTCTGAATGTGGATAGCCATCATGAGTCTTTTGGAGTTGTCTTATAACCTTGCATTACAGAGATAAACCCAGGCTATCAGAGTCAGTCATCACAGATATGATGTGTCTGTAAGTGTGTACAATGTTCTCCTGGGTCTGTTCCCCTCACTCAACATCAGTTTGTATAAGTATCTCCAGGTTATTATCAAGTTTGTCTGCTCCTCATTTCTTATAGCACAATAGTATTCCATTACATTCATACACCACAATATTTTTAGCCATTTCCCAAATGATGGGCATTCCCTTTATTTCCAATTCTTTGCCACCACAAAAAGAGCTACTATAAATATTTTTGTACATATGGATTCTTCTTCCACTTGTATTATCTCTTCGGAATACAGCCCTTGAAGTGGTATTGCTGGGTCAAAGGGTATGTACATTTTTATAGCTCTTTGGGCATAGTTCCAAATTGCTCTCCAGAATGGTTGGATCAGTTCACAAGTCCACTGACAATGCATTAGTGTCCCAATTTTCCCACATCTTCTCCAGCATTTATCATTTTCCTGTTTTGTCACTTAGCCTGACTGGTAAACCACATCATAATTTTTAAAAAATCCCTTACAATAAACAAGCATTGCTTATCAAAGCAAATTCTCATGTTAGCAATATTCAAAATATGTCTCATCCTGCATTTCTACATCCTTTACTTCCTTGGCAAAAAGTGAGTGGCCTAATCAATCTTCAATGCTCTGTATTTACATATTATGATTGGATTAATCAGAGTTCAAAAGTCTTTCTTTTTTCTTTATTTTTAAAGCAGAGAGATCTTTTCTAAGTTCCAAATTCTCTCATTCATCTTGCCAACTTCTTCATTCACTGAGAAGGCAAAAAAAAAAAAAAAGCCAGAACCCATTATAAATATGTAGAGTCAGGCAAAATAACTTTCAGCATTATCCATGTTTTTAAAAAATCAATTAAAGAAGAGAAAAAATATACTTCAGGCTGCATTCTGAGACCATCATTTCTCTATCCAGAGGAGTATAGAATGTTTCATCATGTGTTTGTTTGGAAGTGTGGTAAGTCATTGTGTTTATTGGAGTTACTAATTCTTTCAAAGTTGATTTTCTTTATAATACTGCTATTACTATGTAGATAATTCTGCTGGTTCTCATTTATTTTTGCATCAGTTCATACAAGTTTTCTCAGGTTATTCAGAAACCATCACCTTCATCTCATCTTAAGACACAACAATATTCCATAACTTATTTGGTCATTCTCCAAATAATGGGCATTCCCTCAGTTTCCAGTTCTTTGCTCTCACAAAAAGAACTGCTATTAAACATACGTGTAATTTTTCTTTTTATTGATCTTGGGGTATAGAACTAGTAGCAGTTTTGCTAGGTCAAAATTGCTTTCCAGAATGGTTGGATTAGTTAACCTGAAAAGAGATAGAGGCAAAGTATATTGTTTAAAGATATTGTAGAACTTGGAAAAAAAAAACACCACAAGTAGTAAAAATATGTGTACCAAATGTTATAGTGCATAAACTCACAAAGTAAAAGTTAACTAAATAGCAAAAAGATATAAATAAAATATCAAAAAGTATAGCTTGCCTTAATGTTTCTGTCTCAGAGCTGGAGAAATCTGACACAAAGCTAAAAAGGGATAATATAGAAGTGAACACACCATGTTGGAAAGTAGATCTAAAAGCTACATGGTGTCTTGCAAATGTGCAGATAAAAGAATATACAGAGTTTTTCATGTTACCTTTACAAAAATAGACTATTAATTTGAGTTCAGGGATATTTAAATAAGCACAAAACATACTAATCATATTCTTAACAGATCATAGTTCAAAAATTATGATTAATGTAGAAAGCAATAACATTAAATAACAAGTGAGTCAAAAACACATTTAAAAAATAACCATGAATAAGAGTCATGTCCAATTCCTTATGACCCCATTGGGGATTTTTTTTTGGTAAAGATTCTGGAGTGGTTTGGCATTCCTTCTATAGCTTTTTTCATATAGATGAGGAAACTGAGGCAAACAGAGGTAAGTGACTTTTTCAGGATCACCTTAATGTTAACGGAATTGATAGGTCTCACAAGCAGCCCATTAAGGGAAGCTTGCTTAGGAGAGGCTCACTTGTAAGAAGGCTTTCACACCTTTTTGTTAATTTCTAATTAGGCACTGAGTCACTGAGGATTGTGATGCCTTCTGGCTCTAAAAAAACGGTATATATACTCTCATTTTGCTTTGGGGCTCACTCATGGGAAGAGCATTCTTGTAATTTGAACAGATGAGACTCTGGATAGCTGTTAAAGAGTCCCCTGGTTTTGAAAAATGCAAATGTTGGTGCTTCTCTCCCTCTGGTAACTATGTATGTATCGTCTTGGTCAGACAGTTGGATCTGTCTGTCGATCTGTGCTAATTTCTCAGTTAGAACCCCTGTGTCTTGGTCTTTATTTCTCTGCTTGTATTTTCTCTGTATTTTCTGTTTGCATTTTCTCTGAAGTTCAGGGTGCTAACATTTCCTCTGAACTAGTGGATGTAAAAGAATGTAAAAGAAATTGTTGACCCCTTAAAAAGCTATCTTTCCTAGTAAAGCAGATCTAAGAACCTGTGCTAGCAGCCATCCTGGATATGCTGGTGTGGTTGCTACTGCAGTCACACAGCTAATAAGTTCTTGAGGTTAGATTTGAACTCAGGAAGATAAGTTTTCCTGACTTCAAGCCTGTGCGCTATCCACTGTGCCACCTAGCTGCCCCTTTAACAATGATAAAGCATGCCAGAATTTGCTAAAGTAGTTCTCTGAAGAAGCATTGTAATCCTTGAAAAAAAAATCAAAATAGAAGAAAAAATTGGGATTAATTAACCGAGTAGGTAATATAAGAAACTGGAAAATTAATAAGTAAATAAACCTAAATAGGGAGCAGAGCCAAGATGGTGGAGTAGAAGCAGGAAATTCGGTGACCTCCCCCTCTAACCACCTCAAATACCTATAAAATATGACTCTAAACAAATTTTAGAGCTACAGAACCCACAAAGTGAAAGAGAGAAACAAATCTCTTGCTGAAGGCAGCCTGGCAGGCTGGCAGGAAAGGTTCATCACAGCACACTGGGAGCCGAGCCTAGCCCATGTGAGCCCCATGTTAGCCCCAACCAGTGGCAGCTGGAGCAGACTTTGGGAGGGAGAATCACCAGCAGGTGTAGATGGTTTCCAGACTTTTCAGCCCATAAACACCAAAAAAAAAGTAAAGGTCAGTCAGGAACTCTGTTGGAAAGGAAGGGTGCGGTCCAGCCCGTTCCCCCCAGGGTGAGAGGTGGCAGAGGCATGGAGGCTATGGCTGCAGCATCTGCTGCATGGCTGCCTGAGGAGCTCCTGGCCTACAGATAGTAGGGGAACCAAGCAACCATTCAGAGGGTAATTGCTCTTGTTTCAACCTGCTTGGATCTGGGTTGCTTTCTTGGGCAGTGGTCCTGGGGTGAGAAATGCCAGTTTGCCTATGTGGTGTCTGTAGAAAGGGCACCCTCCTCAGACTTCTGACAACATTTGTGAAAACCCCAGCAATCTGGGACAAAGCTCTCCTCTCTGGAAGCAGAGTTCCACCATGGCAAAGAGCTCAAAAGTCAAGTAGTTGACTGGCAATATGAACAAGCAGAGGAAGCACAAACAGACCTTTTTTGAGAACAAAAAGGATCAAAGCATGGAAGAGGAGGAAGACAACTATGTCAGAATTCCTGCATCAAAAGCTTCTAAGAAAAATATGAACTGCTTACAGGCCATGGAGGAGCTCAAGAAGGATTTTGAAAATCAAGTAAGAGAAGTGGAGGAAAAACTGGGAAGAGAAATGAGAATGATGCAAGAAAATCATGAAAAGAGAGTCAACAACCTGACTGAAGAAAATAACACCTTAAAAAATAGACTAACTCAAATTGCAAAAGAGGTCCAAAAAGGCAATAAGGATAAAAATGCCTTAAAAAGCTGAATTGCCCAGATGGAAAAGGAATTTCAAAAACTTACTGAAGAGAATAATTCCTTCAAAATTGGATTGGAGCAAATGGAAGCTAATGACTTTATGAGAAATTAAGATACTATAAAACAGATGCAAATGAATGAAAAAATAGAAGGCAATGTGAAATGTCTCATTGGAAAAACCACTGACCTGGAAAATAGATCCAGGAGAGATCATTTAAAAATTTTTAGGCTACCTGAAAGCTATGATAAAAAAAAGGACCTAGAAATTATCCTTCAAGAAATTCTCAAGGAAAATTGCCCTGATATTTTAGAACCAGAGAGCAAAATAGAAATTGAGAGAATCCACCAACCACCTCTTGAAAAAAATCCCAAAAAGAAAACTCCTAGGAATATTATAGCCAAATGCCAGAGTTCCCAGGCCAAGGAGAAAATATTACAAGCAACCAGGAAGAAACAATTTGAGTATTGTAGAAAAACAATCAGGATAACTCAAGATCTAGCAGCTTCTACATTAAGGGATAGAAGGACTTGGAATATGATATTCTGGAGGTCAAAGGAGCTAGGATTAAAACCAAAATCACCTACCCAGCAAAACTATAAGTTTTATAAAACTATGAGTATAATTTTTCAGGGGAAAATATGGTCATTCAATGAAAAAGAGGATTTTCAAGTATTCTTGATGAAAAAACCAGAGTTGAATAGAAAATTTGATTTTCAAATGCAAGAAGCAAGAGAAGCATGAGAAGGTAAACAGGATAAAGAAATAATAAGGAACTTATTAAAATTGAACTATTTACACTCCTACATGGTAAATGATAATTGTAACTCAAATGAAACTTTTCTCAGTATGAGGGTAGTTGAAGGAAATATAAATGTATACGTGTATACATACATATATATGTTTATATAGGAAGGTATGTGTGTGTCTAAATACATATGTGAGTATGTATATATGTGTACATGTATACATAGACAGAGGGCATAGGATCAGTTGAATAGGAAGGGATGATATCTAAAAAATAAAATTAAGAGGTGAGAGAGGAATATAATGAGAGAAAGAGAAGGGGAAGGATAGAATAGGGTAAATTATCTCATATAAAAGAGTCAAGAGAAAACTTACAATTGGAGAGGAAGAGAAGGAAGGTGAAAGGGAATCAGTCAACCTTACTCTCATTGAATTTGGCCTAAGGAGGGAATAACATACACATTCAATTGTGTATCTTACCCTATAGGAAAGTCAGGGGGAAGGGAATAAGAGGGGGGATGATAGAAGGGAGGGAAGATGGGGGGAGGGTAGTTAGAAGTACACACTTTTGAAAAGGGACAGGGTCAAAGTAGAAAATAGAGTAAGTGGCGGGAGGGATAGGATGGAGGGAAATATAGTCATTCTCAATATATCTACTATGGAAATGTTTTGAGTAACTACACATGTATAACTTATATTGAATTGCTTTTCCTCCCAGTAGGGTTGGGTGAGTAAGTGGCGGGAGGGATAGGATGGAGGGAAATATAGTCATTCTCAATATATCTACTATGGAAATGTTTTGAGTAACTACACATGTATAACTTATATTGAATTGCTTTTCCTCCCAGTAGGGTTGGGTGACAAGGGAAGAAGGAAAAGAATCTGGAAATCAAAGTTTTAAAATCAAATGTTAAAAAATATATATGTATATATTATCTTTTTTTTACATGCAATTGGGAAATAAGATATATAGGCACTGGGGTATAGAAATCCATGTTGTGCTACTAGAAAGTCAGAGGGGGAATGGGGAAGGATATAAGAGAGAGCAGATTGGGGGAAGGGGTATTTAGTAGGATCTCTATTTTGGGGTGGGGGGTAGGAGAATGAGGGGGAGAAAATTTGTAACTAAAAATCTTGTGGAAATGAATGTTGAAAACTAAAAATAAACAAATTGAACAAAAAAAGAAATAAATAAACCTAAATAATCACAAAGAGGAATGATTGAAAATTAGAGTAGAAATAGATATATTAGGCAAAATCTCCTGAAATGATAATTAAAACTAAAATATATTTCTTTGAAAGCACCAATAAAATTGATAAACATTTAACTAAACTTTTTTTTTTTTTTTAGCAATCGGGGTTAAGTAACTTGCTCAAGGTTACACGGCCAGTTATTTCTGGGTGTGGTGCTGAGTGTCTGAGCCCAGGATTCGATCTCCAGGTCAATCCTGACACTGGAGCCGGTGCTTTTATTCGCTGTGCTACCTGGCCACCCCAACATTTAACTAAACTAATGGAAAAAAGACCAAAGAAAATCAAGTCACCAAAATTAAATGTGAACAACCAAGAAAAAAAATTTTTTAATTATCATAATCTATTATATACAATTGCATCTTAGTAAAATTGAGAATTTAAAGTCCCCAAATGAATAAAACATTAAGTACAGATCTTGAACAACCAAATGTCAGAAAATGAAATTGAACTAGTTATGAAAGAACTACAAAGAGAAAGAGGAATTCTGGTCATGAAAATTTTACAGGTGAATTTTAACAACCATTAAAAAAAAAACAACTAATGTCTATGCTATATTTTTGCCAAAAACTTAAAAAGAAAAATCCCTAGTAAATTCCTTTCAGGAGACAAATATGGTCCTAATGCCTACACCAGGGAAGAATTAAGCCAAGAACAAGAACTATATAACCAGTATCAGTAATATAATGAAAATGTTCAACAAAAATTTATTCTCCCATTTTTTCTCTTGAATTTTATTTCTAATTTCATTTTTTAAATCTTTTGCTTCAGTCCATGAGGCTGACTTTTTTTCTTTTGAAGCTTTCCTTTTAATTGTTGTGAATTTACTCTTTTGTGTTTGTCTTTTCAGCATCTCTTAATCCAGAGTATTTCCTTCTGTTACTCATGTTTCTAGCCTTACTTCACACATTAAGATTTTGTGCTTGTGGAAGTCTCTCCAGCTCTCTTGGATGAGTTGACCCTGTATGGTCCTGTCTCCCCTGTCATCTCAGTGTCACTGCTGAAGCTCTTTTGAATGGGGTGTTTGGCACTAGACCTCAACCTCTGCCTTAACTCCCTCCTGTCTCAGTCTCCTGGTCATACAGTTATAATGTTGATTAGATGCTTTACTGCTAGACCCAGGCTCAGTCCTACCCTCCCACCTCTAGAGCCTCTTAAAAAAAAAAAGAAAAGAAAAAACTGCATTTAAGGGTTACATCCACTTTAATTCCCACACATGGCAGAAATAATACTAATCTCACATGTGACAATTCACTACTTTCAGGGAACTTTCTAAGTAGTTTTTAGGAGACACAAATTTGCTGCTTCACTGGAAGGCACCCTAGAAGTGTGAGATTTACTTAAAAAAATAAATTCACAGAACAACAATAGTTCTCTTTGTCTTATTTGTTAATAGGAAGGTCTATGTCTTGCTGGAGTCATGAATGCTATCTATAAAAGAACGAGTGAGGAAACACCTCCTCCCCTTTCCCCCCCTTTCCCAAAATCAACAAGCCTAGGAGACCTGCTAAAGGAATACTGGGGGTCTCACATGAGCAGATGTTTAGTTGGGCTGATGCGGCTTTAGTTAACAGTGATGTCCTGATGACTTATACAAACTACACTCTCTCCTCTCTCCCTTCCTACCTCAGCAAAAAGTTGCTGGGAGAACAGACAGAACCTCTTGTATATTGGGGGAAATGGGAGGAGGCGGGGAGGGAAAAACAAACATTTCCCTGGGCGCTTCCAAATCGATAGGGCTAATGATATAACCTTTTCTTTTTTTATTCGATTAAGGGTGCAAACCAGGAAGAACTGAGGAGAATTTGAAGGGTTGTAGCCCGGGAGTGAGTCTGGGAAGGAGGCAGTGGACTAGGTGAATGTGCATTCTTCCCTTTCTTCTCCGCTGGTGGGCGCCTTAGACTCAAGTCTGAGAGAGCTAAGACTTGGAGCCCGGCTCATGTGATTGGTGAAAGCCAAGTGTAGCCTTGGAAGGGGATGGACTTGTTTCCAGGCTCTGACGCCTGGCCATTTTCTTGGGGCTGGAGCGCGTGGGTGAGGCTTGTCAGAGCCATGCCCCGCCCATTGGTTTTTCCCTGTAGGTGTTGCCCTCCTTTCTCTTCCTACCTTGGGATATTTTGCCTGACACACCTTAGTTGCAGCCTGGCTAGGGTTGTGTCAGATGGCTGAAAAGGTCGGTGCACCGTGACTGTGGGAGTGGAAAGACTAGAGAGGTAATATCTGTAATTGCTGGAGTTGACCCATTTTTCCCGCGGCTCCGATTGAGAGGGAAAGCAGAAAAGCAGTCTTCCGATAACATTTGCACCAGTTGTTCTCTCTGTTTTTGCTGAAGAGGGGACTCGGAAATTTTCTTCTTTCTTTCTTTCTTTCTTTTTTAATGCTGGGCTTTAAGTAATAGCTTGTGAGTGCTCGTCGTGGACTGGAGGACCTCTGAAAAGTGGTTTCTATTGCTAAAACTTCCAAGAAATAACTTAATTCATTCTCCCTCTTCCTTCCTTTCTCCCTCTATCCACCTTTTCGTTTCTCCATCTCTTTTACAGCATCAGAAACTTATCTTCTAGCCAGGTATTCCCAAACTGGATGGAAATCACCATTCTTAAATGAGGACGGTGTCTTTTGTGGGAACTCCGAATTTCCCACCAGCCTAGATGAGCAGTGATTTTCCCGAGAAATTGGAATGAGACTAAGTGACATGGTTTGTTTAGGTTATTGGATTGATGAGATCCAGTGGTTAACCATGGTCACTCTGTTCATTGCTGCCCTGGTGATTGTAAGCGTGTATTTGGTGCAATATGCCTTGGTCATTGTTGGATCCAGTCCCTGCAGGATGTCAGCAGATTCCTTCCAGCCACTACAGAAGGATGATTTGAGCTTCTTGCTGAAATGGGTGCTATCCTTAAACAGCTGGAGGAACCAGTGGCAAGTGGCTTGGGTGACAGCTTTGAATGAGGAAGCCAAACATAAAGGGGTGAGTTACTCCATGGGTGTCCACCACTATTTGTGAGGCATTGGTATTGCTGGCTACTGGGCAGAGCATACAGATTTTTAAAATGACCCTGTGTACCATTGAAAATGAAACAACTTCCTACTACTCCCAACCCCCAAATACCCCTCCCCCCCAAGTCATCCTCATATCCATTGGAAACCTCGGGTTGTCCCAACCCCTCGATGGTATTAAATAGAAGTGAGCTTTGGGCTTGTGGAAAAACTGAAGTCTCAGGGAACTCATATAAAACAAGGAAAGAAAATGCTTGAAAAGAGGGAGAAAGAGAGAAAAGGGTACCTGGTTTTGATTGAGGGAGTCAAAACAGAGGTGAATAGTATTAAAATCAAAGGCTATTACATAATCCTTTGTTTTGATCTTTTATAAGTACCTTGAGCCTATGTGGGATTTTTTTTTTATTGATCTTTCTAAAAGGATATTTGGAATGTGTTCAGAGGTTTGGATTTGTTTATTTTTGGGTAAATCACTGATTCAGAAAAGGTTTCCAATTCCAGGTCAATATCACTAGGTGAAAGCTTTGCCAATATGATGTATCATTTACTTCATTGACTGACATTAATAAATGTAACCCCCCTCCTTTTTTTCTACTAATCTGATAGATTGATAAGTGGAACTTAATCATTTTATTTATATTATATTAGGTTCATAAAATATAGTGTTTAGTCAAGTAAAATTTTCTTGTGATATAGTAAATATCTGAGTTTCAGAAATATGATTTTTTCCTTGCTTCCTTTATCCTTTTTTTCAAAAGTTCCTGATCGTCACTATGGCAACTTTAGCATATATTTTATATACCTACTCAATAGATAATGGTAGGAGGTAGATTAGTTTACCATTTCAAGTCCCAAAGATCCTGTGATTTCTGGATCCACATAACAATGAGCCATTTCTCATCCTCCATATTTGTCTTTGAGGGAGAGGGAATTGTGTGGAATTTTTATTTATACTAAGTTTCCAGTCAGGGGACCAGCCAAAATACCATGAAAAGTTGGGCATTACCTAATTTATTGATAAAAAAAATTTTTTTGGTGAACTTAGTCATCAACAATACAAGATGTAAAGATGAAAAAAGTACACAAAAGTGTGAATTTTTGTTACTTTTTAAAAAAAGACATAACATGTTTAACAAAGTAGCTCTGGTTGTATCTCTATCTGCAATTTTTTTCCTTCTGTGCATTTCTAAAAATGTTTTATTAACTCTTTTTCCCTCATTATCCCGTAGTCCTTTTTCCATTGTATCAAATACATATATGTATTAGGTACATATATACACACATATGTATGTATGTATCAAATATATATATAACGAAACAGGTCAACACATTGGCCATTTCTAAGAACACTCATATATTTCTGTACCTCTCCATCACCTCTTCCAAAAGTTGCCTTATTTTTCCTTAGATATTTCTAGATTTGAAAAATGGGGAATCTTACACCTATGAACATCTGAACTTTCATTTGACATTTGGAAAGAGTCAAATTGTATGTACCTCACTGAGTTTCAAATCCCTTACTTGAAAAGTAGGGGTAATAATATTTGTACTGCTTACCTCATAGAGTTTTTGTGAGGAAAAAGTTTAGAATGCTCTATAAAGTGAATTATTATATAGGAGCACATTAATTTTAGTTTCTCAAAGGGCAGTGTGAATTCCTGGTACTTCAGAGTAATTTTTTTTTTAAGCAGTTGGGGTTAAGTAACTTGCTCAAGGTTACATGGCCAGTTATTTTGTGTGAGTGGTAAGTATATGAGGCTGGAACTGATCCTGGGTCTCCCAACTCCGGGGCCAGTGTTCTTACTCACTGTGCCACCTGGCCGCCCCCTTCAGAGTAATTCTAAATCAAATCAGGGCTATATGATATGACTATAATGAGATAAGCCCTTGTGCTTGATACATTGAAGCATCATTCATAGTTTTGCATTTTGTTTTATTTTTAATAATGTAGAACAGGGGTAGGCAAACTCTTATATTCAGGTTGAAGGTGGCAGAGATATGGTTTTTAGTGTAATAGTAGTATTGCCCAGGCTAATCTTAGGTCAAATTGTAAAAATTTCACATTTCTCTATCAGTGTCCCTTCTCCAAGGTCTGGGTTTCCTTCCTATTGCCTTTGATAACATTGCTAAAGTTTAGGTCAGGGCTCAGCACCTGGAGAATTCTGAGGCATCATTGCTATGCTGACCCTTCTAGTAACAAGTGAACTAACAGAAGTGTGGCCTGTGTTTGCCAATTTGGAGATGTTGTCAATTCCTGCCCTAAAGTAAGACAGCTATTGAGATACTGTAACAACTATGTAAGACAAGATACTGTAATATATTTAGTAAAATCAAACTCTACCAGTGAAAGTTGAAATTTCTTGTGGATGAGGAAGGATGTGATAGACTATTTCTTGTTCCTGGGGGGGGAAAGTCAGCTTATTTTCCCAAAGGTAGAGAGATCAAAAGGTCTGATTGTTTTATATAATAAAACAATAGATCCATATTCTCTTTTGATAAGTTATATGACCTTTAAAGTAAGTTAGCTAACAAACACTTATTAAGCTCTTACAATGTGCCAAGCACTGTGGTAAGTGGGGATATAAAGAAAGGTCCTGACCTCAAGGAACTCACATTCTAATGGGGGACACAACATGCGAACAAGTATATATACAAGATTTAGTCAATCTCTCTCTCCCTCTGCCACATACAGAGATATTTACATACATACATATATATATATATATATATATATATTGTGTGTATACATACCTATATATACACACACCCCTATATATAAAATATACACACACATAAATATATATGTAGAAAGTGGGATTTGATCTGAGTTTTGAAGGAAGCCAGGGAAACCAGGAGGTGGAGAGATAGGAGAGCATTTCAGACTTGGGGTATAGCCAATGAAAAAGCATAGAGTTGGGAGATGGTGTTTCTTGTCTGAGGAACACCAAGAAAGTCAGTCTAGCTGAATCATAGAGTATATGGAGGGGAGTAAAGTGTAAGAAGACTGAAAAGGTAAAATGTGAAGGGCTTTAAAAGCTTTAAAAGGGTTGTTTGAAGACTTCTTAGTGGAAATTACCTTCACTTTTATTAAGAGCTGGTCTTGATGGAACAAAATATTTACTAATTGTATGATCCTGGGCAAGTCACTTAACATCTCTGATGTGTTTTTATTAGTGCAAAATGTGAAAATATTACCTCTACAAGTGTTATTATGGAGAAAGGACTTTTAAAAACTTAATTGGATAGGAAAAAATGAAATTTCATTAGATAGGATCATAAATATAGAGTTGGAAAAAACCTTAGAAGCCACCTATTCTGATTCCCTTATGTTACAGACAAGGAAACTGAGGCCCAGAGAGTTTTTAAATTTTTTTTTATATTTTGCTTTTTGGAGGGCAATTGGGGTTAAATGACTTGCCCAAGGTGACATGGCTAGTTTTTGTGTTAAGTGGCTGAAGTCAGGTTTGAACTCAGGTCCTCCTGACTCCAGGGCCGGTGCTCCATTCACTTTGCCACCTAGCTGCCCCCACCTAGAGAGTTTGTGTCTTGCTCGCAGTCCTACAGTCTAGTAGGCCATGCCTGACCCAGGATAAGTTTAGTGACAGTCCTGGAGTCAGGAAGATATGAGTTCAAATCCAGCCTCACACACTTATACTTGTGTAACCCTGGTCAAGTCACTTACCTTAGTTTCCTGATCTGTAAAATGGTGATAATAGCAACCATGTCCCAGGGTTATTGTAAGGATCAAATAAGATAATAGTTGGAAAGTGCTTACTTAGCACAGTTCCTGGCACATAGTGCTATATAAATGTTTCCTATTATTATTGTTACTATAGATTCTAGGTTGTCTTCGGCTAGAAAATTGTTTCACCTTGTCCTTTTGTGGGTTCTATTGTTCTAGAATTAAACTTACAGCATGATTTTAAAGTTGTTTGGAGGAGAATTTGAGAGAGATCAGGTGAGTCCCTGCCTTTTCTCTGCCTTCTTACTGAAATGAAAAGAGGCATCCCTAGGTCATTGAACAGTTAACAAAAGGAGGTTTACTTGACCATGATATAGTAGGGATATGAAATAAGGTTATAGTGGCACTTAGCTTTTGTAGATTTAGCCCCCTTTGTCTCCATATGGAAGCATATCTGCTAGAAGGGCAGGATATGGTGACATATGGTCTTCAGACATTTAGTAAGTCAAAGGAGCTTGAATTCCATGTAAATGAGACCTTCTGTACCAGGAAGTATATCAACCAATCAGATCCTGAGGATAGCTTTATCACCTCCTAGGAAAAATTACCTCATATTACTGGGGACTAGGTATGGGGGAAGTGTGGAAAATTTTTGTAAATTGTACTCCTTTCACAATGGGTCATTCATACAACCACATGTCCAGACAATGGGTATCATCTCTTTTTTTTTACATTTGGGCAGTTGAGTGGCAACACATGTCATTTTTGAGTCTTTGCAATATTCTGGGACTTGATGTCATTAGCAAATAGGATATGAAAGAACTTTACCATATGTAGGTCTAAAAGTAGATGGGAATATGGAATTCCTAAAGAGGATTATTAGCCATTCTCTCTGATTTATACCCTTGTGTGAACAGAGCCTGTTTCCAACTCCTCCTTTCATGCCAGATTCCCTTTCTAGTCACTACTGTAGGCTCACCTCTTAGAGGATGGGTTTCTTTAAACCTGTAGTAGTAACGGAACAATGGAAATTGAAAACTGAGGTTTTCTCTTGCTTCTCTTTAACAAGTCTCCTTCCTCTAAAACAATGCTGGCTCATTCTCTGTCCAGGTTTCTTTTTATTCCAAATTATCGTAATCTTTTCCTTGCTTTTGACTGATCTTTGGTAATATGTATTAATAACATTTCTTTGAAGGTTCAAGATGAACCTTCTAGTTATTATCATATCTGTGTGTAACTGATCATAATCTCCCTCTCACATGCCTTTGAACAAATGAAATATTATACAGACCAGCAATGCATTGTAATAAACACAGTTTTATTTTGATAGTAGCTTTTATAGGGTACAAGGACAGAAAGGCAAAAGAAAACTTGAAAGAAACAAAGAGAAACTTTGGAATGAAGATATGCATTCCCTAGTAGGAGAGATTAGGAGGAGGAGGAGTGTCACCTTTGTCACCCTTGGCAAACAGTACAGCTACAGTCTTTCTGATGAGATTTTAGGTAGCCTTATGTCATTCAGTTACAGTCCATTCCAAAAGTCCGATCCCCCATTCAGGGAAATGGTGGTAACAGTAACAGCAACAATGAGATTACTGAGCACCTACCAAGTGAACCCATCTCTTCTTTTTCCGTATATGTATACCATGAAGAACCTCACATTTCAGCCTCTGATATTCTATGATTGAAAGTTCTCACAATGGAGGTTTTGTCATCATGGTTGAAGCTGCTTGAGTGCAGAGGCAGTTGCAGTCTTGTTTACCTCTACACACCATCTTTCCATTGGTTTTTTAAAAAATATTTTTATTGATGCCATTTTTTTCTTACATCATCATAGTTATCCCAATTATCTCTTTTCTCCCCCTCCCATAGAGCTATCCCATATGACACATAGAATTTTTTAGAGAGGGAAAGAAATCAGTACAATTCAGCAATATGCTGAAAAAACACCTGAAAATAGGTACAAAGTGTAGCACCTGTGAACCTCCATGAAGGAGTGTGTTGGGGATGACCTCTCATGTCTCATCATTCAAGTCCTGCTTGATCTTCACAATTTTGTTTTATTTACTTTTGATTTTTTGGCATGTAGTTTTTCATACCATTTACATTGTTATAATTATTATTTATATTGTGTTCATGGCTTTGCTTATTTCACTCTGCATTAGTCCATAGAGATCTTTCCATGTTTCTCTGTATTCATCATAACACATAATTTCTTACAGAACAGTAATATTTCATTACATTCATGTACCACAATTTGTTTAGCCATTCTCTAAGTGATAGCACAAAAAGTGCTACTTAAAATATTTTGGTGTATATGGAGACTGTTTTGGGGGTATAAGCCAAGTAATGGAGTTTCCGTTCCAAAAGGTATGGACATGGACATTTTTGTCAATCTATTTACATAGTTCCAAATTGCTTTCCAAAATGGTTGTACCATTTCCCAACTCCACTAACAATGTATGCCCATCGGGGTGGCCAGGTGGCTCAGTGAGTAAGAGCACCGGCTCCAGTGTCGGGATGACCTGGGGATCAAATCCGGGGTCAGATACTTAGCACCACACCCAGAAATAACTGGCCGTGTAACCTTGAGCAAGTTACTTAACCCTGATTGCTTTAAAAAAAAAAAACAATGTATGCCTATCATTTCACAACTCTTTTGACATTGACTATTGTAATTTTCTTTCCTTTTTTGCCAATTTATGGGATGTGAAGTGAAACCTCTGGGTCATTTTGATTTGCATTTCCCTTATTATTAGTGATTTGGAGCATTCTTTCATGTGATTGTGAATACTTTGCAATTATTCTTTTAATAACTATTTGTTCATATTCTTTGACTAATTCTCTATTAGGGGATGTCTATTAATCTGACATATATTTAGTAATTATTTGCATATTATGGATACTAAACTCTTATGAAAGAAATTTGATACAAAGATTTTTTCCCCCATTTGATCACTTCCTATCTTATCCTAGGTATGTTAATATGTCTGTGTAGAAAGCTTTTCAATTTCAAGTAATCAAAGTTATCTCTTCTATCTTCTGTAATTGCCTCTATCTCTGATTTGGTTAAGAATATATCTCCTGGGGTGTCGAAGTGGCGCATTGAATAGAGTACCAGCCCTGGAGTCAGGAGGACCAGAGTTCAAATCTGGCCTCAGATACTTAACACAAAAACTATCCATGTGAGACCTTGGGCAAGTCACTTAACCCTAATTGCCCTCCAAAAAGCAAAGGAAAAAAAAGAATATATCTCCTACCCATATCTGTGAGAGGTGTATGATCTGGTTCTCTTATAGCTTTTTATAGTATCTTTAATATTTGGTTGCATATTCACTTCAGGGCAGCTAGGTGACACAGTGCTGGGCCTGGAGTCAAGAAGATCTGAATTCAAATCTGGCCTCAGAAACTTACTAGCTGTGTGACCCTGGGCAAGTCATTTAACATTTTTGCCTCAGTTTCCTCATCTGTAAAATGAGCTGGAGAAGGAAATAGCAAACCACTGCAGTATCTTTTTTTTTTCTTTTTGGAGGGTAATTGGGGCTAAGTGACTTGCCCAAGGTCACACAGCTAGTTTTTGTATTAAGTGTCTGAGGCCGAATTTGAACTCAGGTCCTCCTGACTCCAAGGCCAGTGCTCTGTCCAGTATCTTTTCTTTTCTTTTTCTTTTTTTTTTTTAAAGCAGTTGAGCAGTTGGGGTTAAGTAACTTGCCCAAGGTTACACGGCCAGTTTTTTTTTGTATGTGGGTGTTAAGTATCCCAGTATCTTTTCTAAGAAAATCCTAAGTGGGGTCATGGACAGTCAGACACGACCAAAATGGCTGAAAAACAATATCCATTTAGTCTACACATCATCTTCAGTGCAATCTTTTTCCTTTGTTCATTGTGGTAGAAATTTGGGTCTTGACCACTCCTCATTGTAGTATTTTCATATTTTTTGCCTCTTGAGAGATTGCTACTCTTTCTACCTACAGGAAGAAGAGAGAGGGAGACTATCTTTTCTCCCGGAGGAAACAGTCCCCAGTGATCCTTGGATCAAAATACAGTTTAGATTTCTGTTACATCCAGCAGGTATCCACCTCAGATGTGCTCTAACCCCTTCTGTAAAGATGGCTACATAGGAAATCCCTCTTGTCTTTAGACTCTACTGAAATCTCCCATGACAAGTGGTGAGCATTTGCCCCCCTAGTTAATGCATTTCTTGATTTTAATAACAAGTCATTGAACAAAATTGCCAAAAAAACTTGCTCAAGGTCACACAGCTAGTGAATGTGTCAAGTGTCTGAGGCCAGATTTGAACTCAGGTCCTCTTGACTCCAGGTCTGGTGTTCTATTCACTGTGCCACCTAGCTGCCCCCTCAACATTTTTTAAAATGAGAAAATAAATATATGAGTCAGTAGTTGATGGTTTAGGTTTTTAGTTAACTTTTGATAATTATAAAATCTATCACTTAGGAAAAAATTTAGTATGAATTTAATTTTTATTGTTGTATTTCAATACACAAAGAAGAATAAAAAGGTACAAAACCATGAATTGTTAAAGTTTGTTTTTTTTTTAAAGTAGATGATGTGATCACCAAGATGGCAGAATAGTCATTTTTCCAGATCATTTTAACTCTTTAACTTTCAAAAACAAAAATTAAAAAATCCGAAAGGAGTTATACACCAGATATTGAATAATTACAGCTAAATTCACAGAAGAAGAAAAGGTAAAATTTTTATGGCTTGACAATGAAGAATTTTAATCCCTTTAGTACTCACTCCCTTTCCCTTATCAACCTCTACTGTTGTAATGTAATATCAAGCAAAGGCAACTTCCCAGGTTCAAAATACCAGCATAGGTGCTCTCTATTTTATTCAGTAACAAACCCAGAACAGAGAAGATCAAAACATGACATCATTCAAAATACAGCATTTACTAAGTGTGATTAAATCATCTCCAAGGCCTACCCCACCCCAGGACTTTCCAATCATTCAATCAATTACAAAGTCTCTGTTCCAAATACTTCTCCACCCCTAGGCTATACCTTAATTAAGTCCACCACAAAGCCCCTCTTCTCAAATGGAGATTAGTTTCCAAACATAAGTAAAATACATTCATTTGCTCAACCATAGAACACAAAAAGGTCAAAAGTTTCCACCCCTGGATCACAATTGAATCTACCCCAGAGTTACATCAAGTTTAAACACAGCACTTAATACCCAAATGGAGGTCTTTTCTTCATCTTGACACGAGGCAAGTTCTCAGCAATCTTAGTTCCTGGAGAGACAAGGCTTAGCAAGGCCATAAGATACATTGCCAGTCCCTTCATGAATTTATCCTCTGTCTGTAGAACAGTCCTAGAACCCCTGAACACATTAGCAAAGCCCTCTCCCAGGATTTCTGTAAACATACAACAAGAAAATCCTTCTTCAGGGCTTCTGAACCAACAGAAAGGCTCCCAGACCCCTGCAACAACAGCACTGTCCTTCACCAGTGGACAGTATTCATTCTGTCTGCCGGACAGTCTCCAGACCCCTGCAACAACAGTACTGTCCCTCACCAGTGGACAGTATTCACTCTCTGTCTGCAGGACAGTCTCAGGCCTTCTTAACCAAATGCCAGGTTCCAGGACTTCTTCAACAGGACAGTCTTTCACCAGTGGACAAATCTGGCAAAATAACATCAAAACAGACAGACAAAGTACCAGCAAAACAGCCATGTCTCCTCAGTCCTTGGCAGCTCAGGGGGCAGGTCTCAAAAGTCCAGGGCAATTCAAAGCGGCCACCAGCAATCCTCTTAGTCTCTCCCCGTCTCCACGAGGTGCTGCTTCCAAAAAGAACTTCCGCCTCTCTCTAGTGTCTCTCCAAATCTACGTCACCAGCTCCTCCCAGTCAGGACTTTCTTTTCACATCAAAAAGTCCATCCCACAGGTGGGATTAACAAGCTCTGGGTTTTAATACAATCAATTTGAAAACCAAGCCAATACAGGGGAATCTTTAATTGCCATTACTATCACAACTGTGCCAAGAAGGGCCTCAATAGACTATTTGAGCTTTCATCTGGATCCTTTCTTGGAATCCTCCTTTCCTACAGAGACTGTTAATATACCCCAACCCCTCATTATACTCACATTTCAATAAGCAGTAAACACTGACGTTTCCTATCCACATGAAGAGGAAAGGGGAGAGCTGAAGAGGAACTATCTTCTGAGTGGGGCCTGGATCTTGGTTAGGGACCACCAAAGCTTGGGAGACCTATTGGAATAACTCCTCTCCTGACCCCATCTCTACAAATAGCAGCTGACACTGACCTAGCTAGTGAAGGAAAGGAAGAGAGCCAAGGGAGGAATTGAGGGGAGGGGGAAAGGTACATGGCTGAACTTGGCCTGAAGAAAAGGGGATTAAAAACTCTGAGTTTATCCTCTTTCCACCAAGAGACCATTGTCCTACCTTCCTTCACTCATGCTCACTATCTTCTACTATTCTCCAACTCCTCTCCTGCCTTTATCCTTTTATTGTTGTTGTTTGATTCTTTGGAGCCCCTATTTGGAGTTTTCTTGGCAAAGATACTGGAGTGGTTTGCTCTTTCCTCTCTCTTTCTCTTATTTTACAGAGGTGGAAACTGAAGTAAAGAGGGTTAAGTGACTTGACCTGAGTCACACAGCTTGTAAGTGTGTGAGGCTAGATTTGGACATAGGTCTTCCTCATTCCAGCAACTTTGACTGCCCTTGAAGCTGGGGCCAGAATGCACTCCTCTCTCACCCAGGTCTGACAGACCTTTCCTACTAACCTTCTAAGCTCTTTGGTGTTTGTGGGTTGAGAAGTCTGGAAACTGTCACAGCTGCCAGTGATTCATTGCCCTGAGCCCTGCTCCAGCTTTGCTGTGGGCCCAGTCTCTGTGGCAGGGCCCACACTAGACCGTTCTCCTCTCTCCCTGCTTGGTGCAGTTCACCTTTTGCTACTAACCTTTCAAGTTGTCTTTGGTGTTTGTGGGTTAAGAAGTCTGGAGACTGCCACAGCTGCCAGTAAGTCAGTCCCCTGAGGCTTGCTGCAGCCCTGTCTGTGCCGGTACTGCCCACACTGGACTGTGCTCTTCTCTCAGACTGGTGCAACAGACCTTTCCTGTCAACTTTCCAGGTTTTCCTGGGCTGGAAATTTGTTTCTCTCTGTCATTTTGTGGGTTCTGCTGCTCTAGAATTAGTTTAGAGTCATTTTTTTTACAGGTATTTGAAGGGGTTGGAAAGCAAGTCCCTGCTTTTACTCTGCCATCTGGGCTCTGCCTCAACAGAAGAGAAACAAAAGGCTGCAAAGAATACATGAAATCTACATAAGCCGAAGCAGTTGGTCTTCAGTTGAGTAACATGTATTTACCAAGCAAAAGGCATTGTGGATACATACACAAAGAATGAAACAATCTCCGCTGGCAAGGAGCTACCATTCTTAAAAAGGAGAACTTGAAGAAAGAATTTATGGAGAGATATTAGGCCCATTCTACCAGTCAAAGACTTCTGTCTCCTGTGGGAAAAGAAAAAAATGCCATTCCATCATATCTCCTATCTGGATTTCTACCTTTGGGGCATAGGGAGAAATACCATTCTTTGAGCTTTCTTCACTTATTGTCTTACCAGAGATGCCTAAAACCCTGAGAGGATTCCAATAAGAAACCAAACCCCCAGTGATATTGATAATTTACCTGAATTCATTCCTCAGTAATTAAGAAACTCTCACCTGATCATACCCTCTGCATCTCCATGATTTTGAAGTCCTGGCTGTCATCATTTAAACCCCATTCTCTATACCCTACTGCCCAATACCTTATTCTTGTTACCTTCAGCTGAACCCCCCCTGTCCCCAGTGCACCACTTTAAAGCTTCTTGCCCCTTCCACCATATTCTCTGGAATACTTGCAAATTTACAAACTTGCTTTCCTTTGTAAGTATTTTCATTTACCACTTTTTTATGGCTCTCACTGAGACTTGGTTTGCTGCTTATGACACAAGCCTAAGAATTCCACAAAGTTGGAATACTCCTTGTTCCCCATTATTACTTTATCTACCACCTTCTCTCAGTAACCGCTCCTTTGAGGTTCACTCAGACCATATTTACAACCTAATCAAAATTCTAGTAGCTTGTGTCCACTAACTTCTAGAGCACTCCCCTTCTTTCCTCAGTGAGTTTAGTGCTTGACTCACAAAATTCCTCTCCTTGACAACTCCTACCCTTGTAATTAGGGAGTTTAATAGACATTTAATACTCCTCCAAACACCCCTGGATCAGTTCCTTGGTATACTCATTTCACTTGACGTAATCCTCCATCACTCCTCTGACCTATGCACTAAGATGGATCTTGGCATCCCTCATAATTGCACTATTTCAGTGTTGCTATTCATCCTTCATTTTTGAAGAGGACCAGTGAAATCCCAGGGTTATGCCTTGATTTGAGTGTGAATTAGATTTAAGTGAGGCAAAGTTGTAAAAAGTCATCAGCCTCACTTTCTCTTCCAGAGTCTTTGAAGTCCAGTGGCAAGAGAAAAGAGATAGCCCAGCTTGCAAGTGGGTGAACTTGGCATCTTTGATGTTTGATCAAGCTCTAACTGCCTTGGAACACATTGTTCTCATCTATCCAGTCTGTTGGGGGATATCTTCACATGCTTGGGGTAGACATCCTAACTCACCTATGGATTTGAGGGCTCTCAGTTACCTTCGACCTAGTTTAGCCTGTCTGCCCAGACACTTGGAGCCACAGGTGAGTGTTAGGGGCAGTTGACAAAAAAGGTAAATGAGTAGCCATGCTGCTATGACCCTGGGCAAGTGACTGAGTGCCTCGGTTTCCTCAATTTTAAAATAATAGCACCTACCTCCCAGAGCTGTTGTGAGAACCAAACCAGATAATATTTTTTTAAAGAACTTAGCTTTATTGTTGGTTTATCTGCTTATGCTCAAGGTCTTTAACTGAGTTTTCTTCCTCCTGACATCTTTAATAGCATCAATCTTTTCCTCTTATGTTCCCTTTATTACCCACTTTCTTACTCTTTCTTTTTTGGTTGCAGTTTCCCTAGGGGTTGGTTCGAAGCTGTTTCAGGCTTCTCTCTTGATGGTGAATTCATGTTTTGCTGGCCTCTGTCACTGCCCCAAGTGACTTCTGAAGGGAAAGAATTTACCTGAGCTGGTTGCCAGTCCCCTTTGCTTCAGACAAGCCTGGTATATTCACACACACACAGACACTGTAGTGTACTGCCACCAAATCCTTTTGTTTCTCCATCTTCTATCTGAGGATCATTGCAGCACAGAGCATTGAAAAAATAATCTTCCTTTTGCTTTTCTGGGGGTATTGGGTGAGGTGTGGAGAATACACAGAAATTTTATTTTTGCAAGCCCATAGGTTGACTTGTGTAGCCCTTCCCGAATGTTAATGACTAGTGGGATAGGGAGTTCTGAGTGAATGGATTAGAGGTTTGGCCTTCTTTGATGTTAGTTTACGTTTTTACTTCCTTAGGGCTCTTGGTGTTGTAGATTATAGGGATAGCTGAAATTGTTTTATCTCTTGTATATAATTCCAATTTTGAAGAGGCTCAAGATTTGTGAGCTAAGAAAGTGTCTAGTCTTTCATTGTGTTGTTTGCCCAGGATTTCTGCTTCCTTTGCTTATGAAGTGCTGTGTTCTTCATGGAGCTCTGAAAAACCTAAAAGATTTCAGCATGCTGATGTTGTTTGAAGTCTGATTGTTTCCTTTCTGGTCTTTGTAAAACCATTGTACCCATTTCGGGTGTGGGTAACACAATTGTAGGTTTGTCTCTTTTTGGAGCTTCAGTTGGTTTCCACTGGGCAGATCCTGCCCTCAATGCCTGAAGATCTTCTCTGTCTCCTTTTGCTGACTTGGACTTGGAAACATAATTCGCTGTGATATTTCCTTGGATTTCCTGACTTTATCTAGTGTCTCTTTCTAAGTCTTTGTTTTATTAGTTGTTGGGGAGAGATGGGCTGTACTGCTTCCCTACTTTGCCCTGTTTGTTTGTGTCTCATTGAAACACTTTTTTTTTAAATTCACAAAAGATAACTGAAGGAAGCATAGACAGGCAGGACTATTTTGAAATTAACAGGTAGAATTTGTTACATCCTTTAAAAAAAAAAAGCAAGCAATGTGAAATGGAAATTCATGGTTTCATGTTCTCCTATGTCGAAATGCTCTTTTAAAAAAAAGTTTTTAAAAAAGACATACAAGTGAAATGCCTACCCTTGATAACATAAAACCTTCCCCTAAATATCTCTCTTCTCCCTTCATGTTTTCCGTCTCCTCCCCACCCCTGTAAAGCAGGTTAATCTGGTGTGTGTTAAAGTAGAATGCTCTCTGTAGCCATGCCAAAACTATGTCTTTTGATAATAAATTGTATTCATGTTTAACTTTGCAGACTGTTAGGTAAATTGAAAAGGGGAAAGGGGGAATAGTTCATATTTTAGATCTTAATTATTTTATTTCATTTTTTCCTCAATAATGAGGAAATGGGGCCTCTTTATCTTCAGTTTCCTTGGCAAAATGTTTATTTTCTTTATTTTTATTTAAAATCCTTCACAAACATACTCTTCATTGCCCTTTAAAGAACTGGAAATAGATTAACATCTTGTTTCTTACACCTAATTGAGAACAGTTTTAATCTCTCCTTTAGAGGGATTCACTGCTTGGTCATGTTTTGTTTTTCTCTTAGTCTAGCTTCCTGGTTTACAAAACATATCTTATGTTAATGACACTCCTCTGCTGGTTTGTTTTACCAAAACACACCTTAATCCTGGAAGCCTGGAAGGGTAGCAGTCAGAAATATCTGCATAGCAATAGAGCTCTCCTTTACTCTGTGTGTATGTTTGAAAATATTATTTCATCACTTAAAAAATAGATTATAATTTTCCTTGTTTTGGGTGGGACATCCTACAGCAAAGTAAGACTAGGAATATTTTTCTAGCTTTTAATGTATTCTTTGGGATTCCTGACACGGTCACTTGCCAAATAGCAAACATTTTTTGGTGATTTGACTTAGCAAAAATATTCAGGCTACTGTGTTTTTTATTGTTTCCAGTTTTCATTATAAGATACAGGTGGTTTGAATATAAAACAGTAAGATAGTAGTAAAGGGCAAAACCCTCTTCTCTGATAAAAATCAGTAAGAAAACATTTTTTGGGGGAAAATATGCTTTTGAGAGGGTTTAAGCATTTATTAAATCAAATGAGTGTTGTTTACTATAAGGTAATCTCTTTGGGAGGCCATTCCTAGTGTCATTCACCCTTCACTGTCCTGTGCCTAGCCAGTGCAGTTTGTAGACCCAATTCAATGCTGAATGAACTGCCTCTCCCAAGAAGGGTGGCTCCCTTTTCTCACACTTATTAATTCATTTTAAAAAACTTAATTATGGGATGCTATTTATAGCAAATGAGGTTGGTAAGTTTCAGGTTTCCCCAAGTTTCAGATGTCCACTGAGGGAAAAAGTACCAAAGGTATTTAATATATAAATATGAATCATGTATAGGTCAGGTAATTTATGCCACTCACAAAAAAGGAATGCTCAGCATTAAAGAACAGTAGTCCATATTAACAGAATTAGAAAAGAATTCAGTAAATCAACTTTCAACTATGGTTATAATCAGTTGGAAGGCTAATATTTAAACCTCTCCAGAACATGAAGAACTGTTAAATCAGGGGCTTCATATTTGCCCTCAGCACTGTGCCCTCCATCCATTCCCAGCACTTGTCTGATAGTAAAATAGGCCAAGTTTAAACCCACACTCCTGTTCATTGTTATCCTCTTTGATGCAGAATATTCACTTGCCTCTACCTTGCTATCACTCAGAGAACAACAAAGATGATTCATATGTAAGCCCTCTAGAACTTTTGGAACTCTCAATGTTGCTTCCTATCCTAGACACATACACCACAAACACCAGAGAATCAGAGCTAGTTATGTACTCATGGCCAGATGGAGGCTGGGTGGGAGAAAGGGCAGTCACCCCTATCCCGTCCAACAATCCAGACATAATTTAAACCAGACCACATACTTTACAACTGTAATGGCAGAGAGGCAGGAGGTGCAGGCAACTACTTTTATAAACTCACTGAGCCCTTCTACTTTTTTGACCCAGAAGTTAAGTAGGAGATTCTTGTGTCACCTCTCATTTCAAGCTTCCATAAACAGTTAAGTCAAGTCAATAACATTATTAAGTGCGTATGACCATTGTGCTAAGCTTTGCGAATACAAAGAAATGAAAAAAAAATTTTCCTCCCAAGGAACTTAGAGCCTAATGGGGAGCTTTTAAAAACACTCCCATGGGGCGGCTAGGTGGTGGAGTGAATAGAGCACTGGTCCTGGAGTCAGGAGGACCTGAGTTCAAATTCAGCTTCAGATACTTACTAGCCGTGTGACCTTGGGCAAGTCACTTAGCCCCCACTGCCCTCCAAAAAGCAAAAAACAACAACAAAGAAAAACAAACAAAAAGACTCCCATAGATCCTGTGTGGTCATACAGAAGCAAGCAGAAAAATACATGTACCTCTATACAGCTCATGTTATACAATAATGATGGTCTTTCCAACTTCCCAGACAGACCCAGGAGCTATATGAACCCATTATCAAAACAGTTTTCACAGAAACAAAGTCAGATCTAAATAATTGGAGAAATATTAATTGCTCAGGGGTTAACTGAGCCAATATAATAAAAATGACAATTCTGTCTAAATTAATTTACTTATTCAGTGTCATACCAGTCAAACTACCGAAAATTATATATATATATTGTATATATATATAGAGAGAGAGAGCTAGAAAAAATAATAGCAAAATTCATCTGGAAGTACAAAAGTCCAAGAACATCAAGAGATTAATTTTTTAAAAAATGAAGGTAGATGACCTAGCAGTACCAGATTTCAAATTGTTTAACAAAGTGGTAATCATCCAAACAATCTAGTACTGGCTAAGAAATAGTATGGTGAATCAGTGAAACAGATCAGGTACACAATACACTGTGGTAAATGACCATAATAATTTAATGTTTGATAAATGCAAATATCCAAGCTTTGGAGACAAGAATTCAATATTTGACAAAAACTAGAAAGCGGTTTGGCAGAAACTAGGCATAGACCAACATCTCACACTATATTCTGAGATGAGGTCAAAATGGGTATGTGATTTCAATATCAAAGGTGATACCATAAGCAAATTACAGGGGCATGGAATAAATTCCCTATGGATAAGGGAAGAATTGATAACCAAGCAAGAGATAGGGAGCATTACTTGATGTAAAATGAATAATTTTTATTACATTAAATTAAAAAGGGTTTGCACAAATAAAACTACTGCAGCTAAGATTAGAAGGAAAACATAAAACTAGGGAAATTTTTTTTACAAGTTTCTCTGATAAAGACCTCATTTCTCAAATATATAGGGAACTGAGTCAAATCTATAAGAATATGAGTCATTTATCAATTGATACGTGATAAAAGATATAAACAGGCAATTTTAGAAGAAACCAAAGCTATAGTCTTATGAAAAATGCTCTAACTCATTATTGATTAGAGAAAAGCAAATTAAGACAGCTCTTAGGTATCACCTCATACCTATTAGATTGACTAATATGACAGAAAAGGAAAATTACAAATATTGGAGGGGATGTGGAAAAATTGGGACACTAATGCTTTGTTGATGGCATTGTGAACTGAGCCAATGATTCTGGAGAGCAATTTGGAACTATGCCCCGAGTTCTATAAACTGCATACCCTTTGATCCAGCAATACTAGTAGGTCTGTATCCCAAAGAGATTTTTTTTTAAAAAGGAAAAAAGACCTATATGCACAAAAATATTTATAGCAGCTCTTTTTGTGGTGGTAAGGAATTAGAAATTGAGGGGATGCACTTTAATTAGGGAATGGCTGAAGAAGTTACAGTATGTGATTGTGATGGACTACTATTGTGTTTTAAGAAATGACAATTAAGATGCTTTCAGAAAAACTTGGGAAGATATATATGAACTGATGCAAAGTGAAGTGAGCAGAACCAGAATAACATTGCGTACAGTAATAGTGTACAGTGATCAACTATGAAAGACTTAGCTACTCTGACCAATACAATGATCCAAGACAATTCCAAAAGACTCATGATGAAAAATTCTGTCTACCTCCAGAGAAAGAACTGATGGACTCAATGCAGATTGAAGTATATTTTTTTAAACTTCATTTTTCTTGGGGGTTTTCATCTGCATTTTTTTTTGCAACATGGCTAATATGGAAATATATTTTGTATGACTGCACATGTATAATCTATATCAAATTGCTTGCCTTCTCAAGGCAGGGGGAAAAGTAGAAGTGAGAGACAACTTGGTACTCAACTTTTTTTTTAAAGAATGTTAAAGAGTGTTATTACATATAATTGGAAAAATTGAATATAAAAATTTTCAAAAAAAGATGCTCTTTGATTTTTTAGTTTTTAGTTAATTTTTCTTTAAACTTCGCCAGAATTTTTCTTAGTATCCCTGTCTTCTTCTCTCTTCCTTCCCTCCTGAAGGCCTATCCCATATAAATTTTTTAAAGGAAAAGAGAAAAAAATCCAGCAAAACAAATCAATAGGTTTAAAAAAGAAGTCTGAAAATACAAGTAGAGTTCCATACTTATGGACCTGCCACCTCTGCAAAGGAGTAGGGTAGGAGTGTTTTCCCATACCCTTTCGTTTATGTCTTACTTATTCTTTGTATTTTTTTTTTTTTTGGCATCTGCCTTTGACTTCTTTACTTCTTCATTGATTTTTTTTTTGTAGTCATGTCAATTGTTGACACAACTTTACTCTACCTTAGATTGTAAGAGAGTGTCATGTGAGGTTCTGTTGGGGTTTTTTACCCATATATCCTCTGTATATCCACATGGTTATGTCTGAAGGTGGCTCTGAGAGAGGCAAGAATGGACATCCCTAGCATCTTCTTCCCCTCCAGGGGCGACTTTGATTCTTTCCAAGAAGGGAAGCAAGAGGTTTGGACTTGAGACTGTTTACTCTGTTCTCCTCTGAAAGAGGGAGTACTGGGCTAGAATTTATCTATCTGATTCCTTAAATATTAGTCATCTAGGTGAAGTAGTTTTTAGGTTCAAGCTAAATTCCTGATCAGTATTCATTAATGGGGAAAGGGTGGTCACAAGTTTATAACCAAGACCACAATGAACATACATAAAATAGCAAAGAAATCCAATCAATCCAAGTCCACAACAAAACAGAAATCAGAAAAAGTAAATGTACGTGAATATACACCAGATAATGCAGAATGAAGGGACGCTCCCATTAGAAATGAGATGTCTCAGCTCAACCAAGAGAGAAAATTCTAAACCTCAACCAAGGGGAAAATTTCCTGAAGTCCCTAGTTTATCAAACTGTAGATAGGAACATGATAGAGATCTACATGTTGGCCTCTTTCTCAGAGTCTTTCTCTCCCTTCAGCAGTTTGAAAACAGGTTGGCATTGTCCATCTTCTTTCTCAAAATTTGAAGTCAGAAGCGAGAAAGAGCATAGGCTCCAGTGTCAGGATGACCTGGGGAGCAAATCTGGGCTCAGATACTTAGCACCACACCCAGAAATAACTGGCCGTGTAACCTTGAGCAAGTTACTTAATCCCGATTGCTTAAAAAAAAAAAAAGGAGAATTCCAGAACTTTCCTCTCTCATTCTTGCCAAATCTGCCCTTCCCCACAATCTGGGGGTACTGATCTCTCAATCAGTTAGGCAGTCAATAAACATTTATTAAGTCCCTACCATGTACCAGGGATTGTACTAAGTACTGAGGATACAGAAAGAGAAAAAAAAAAAGACAGTTCCTTCCCCCAAGAAGAATACAAGCAAACAAATATATATAAGATAAATGTTTCTCCTTTGTGTCTGAAGAGGACCAATGACATTACAGGTGATGTCTTGACTTATTTGTGAATTGAATTGAAGTGAAGCAGAGTAGCACAAAGTTGTCAGCGTCACTCTTTTTTCCAGAGTCACCGAAGTCCAGTGGCAGGACAAAAGTCAAGATGACTGGTTGGTGATGGCCCAGCTTATGACCTTGGCCCCTCTGATATCTGAGCAAGCTCTAAGTGCCCCACAGCTACTGCTTCAGCCGCCTTCATGGCCATTGGAACAAATTGTTCTCATCTACCTGTTCTGCTGGGGAAGTCTTCATATTCCTCTAATTCATCCATGGGTTTGAGGCTTGCTGGTTATTCTCAACCTGGTTTAGCACATCTGCCCAGACAGTTTTACCAGGGTGTGGCTGCTATACATAGTATAGTTTCTTGGAGTCACAGGTAAGGTTGGGTGACAGTTGGACACCAAAGGTAGATGAATAGTCCTTAAATGAGCACAGCAAGTCCTTGCACCAGAGGTGCTCATTCTCCCAGAACACCCCATACACTCCTACATTGTAAATAGGAAATGGTCAAAGGGGTTGGGAAAGGCTTCATGTTAAAGATGAGATTTTAGTTGGGACTTAAAGGAAGCTATGAGGTAGAGATGAGTAGGGAGAGAATTCC
The DNA here is from genome assembly GCF_028583685.1 of Petaurus breviceps papuanus. Taxonomy (NCBI): domain Eukaryota; kingdom Metazoa; phylum Chordata; class Mammalia; order Diprotodontia; family Petauridae; genus Petaurus; species Petaurus breviceps. The sequence continues at coordinate 4,715,471 of NW_027187374.1, read as the reverse complement.
AGGCAAGGGGGACAACTGAAGAAAATGTCTCAAGCCAAGAGATGGGAGTGTCTTATATATGGAACACCAAGGAGGCTAGTGTCACTGGAAGGAAAAATGTATGTCAGAAAGTAAGGTATAAGATGAATGGATAAGTAGGAATGGGTTAGGTTATGAAGGAATTTGAATACCATACTGAGGCAAGGGGGTGACAAGTTTGGACCTGCACTTTAGGAAAATCCTTTAGGTAGTTGAATGGAATGCAGGCTATTGTAGTAGTTTAGGCATGTGGTGATGTGAGCTTGCACCAGAGTATTGGTAGTGTCAGAGAAGTTAAGAGAAGTTGCAAAGGTGAAATCAATGGGCCTTGGCAACAGATTGTGCAGAGGTTACCCACTAAGAGGGTTAGGGTTGCTCTGGAGACCCCAAAATACCAACATGCCAGGTCCTGCCAAATTAATTCGACTCAAGTCTTCTCGGCCAAAGAAAAGTAAAATTTATTAAAAGTTCACTTGCATAAGACACAGAGTAAGTCTGTGCTAGGTCCTTCTATGGCGCTCTCACTAGTGTGAGATGGGGTCTTATATACAGAAGGTTGTGGAAGGAATCTAGGGGTGTTCTAGAGGAGGAGTTTGGGGAGGGTCTTCAGGAGGAGTTAATGAGGTCAATGAGTGATTAAAGGTGGGAAGTAGCTGAAGACTACAGACAATGGTGGGCTAGGCCAGTTAAAGGATGTATTGATATTTTGATAGGCTCAGGGGTGGGAAGTAGATGAACAATGGAGGGCTAGGCTAGTAGTTAGCAGTTAGTAACTAGGCACCTTGTAAGGCTTATTGCCTCATGCAAATGCCTCATCAAATGAGATGATTTAATAAAGAGTCCAAGAGAGGTTCCTAGAGCCTGTACCTCTAGGACTCAAGGAGAGCTCCCAGAGCCCATACCTCATCAGATTGGATAAGAGAGGTAAAGAATAGTAAGGAGTCAAGGATGATACGTAGGTTTTGAGCCTGAGGGACTGAGAGAATGTAGTTACCTTTGATAGTAAAAGGAAATATAGGAGGGTTTAGGAGAAAAGACAACAGTTTTAGACTTGTTGAATTTAAGACATCTGCCTGGCAAGATGTCTACATCCTGTTCAGGATGTCTGAAAAGCAGTTGGAGATAGGAGATTGAAAGTCAGCAGACAGTTTAGAGCAAGATAGGTATATTTGAGAATGATTAGTATAGAGATAATTAAATGTATGGGAGCTGATAAAGTGGCCAAGTGAAGTAAGAGAAGAGAAGAGGGTTCAAGACAGAAATATGGGACACCTACAGTTAGAGAGTGTGATCCAAAAAAGGATCCAGCAAAGGGAAAGGAGCATTTGGATAGGTAAGAGGAGAACCGGGAGAGAGTGGTGTCCCAAATACCTAGAAAGAAGAGGGTATCAAGGAGAGGAGGGTGATCCATAGTGTCAGTGGCTACAGAGAGGTTGAAGAGAATAAGAATTGAGAAATGGCCATTGGATTAGTTAATTAAGAGGTTGTTGGTACCTTTGGAGAAGGCAGTTTTGGTGGAATGATGAGATCAGAAGCTGAATTGTTAGGAGTTAAGAAGAGAGTGAAATGAAAGAAAGTAGATAGCCTTTTCAAAGGGTTTAACCACAAAGGACACAAGCCATATAGAATGATAATTAGCAGAGATGGAGTGATCATGTGAGGTTTTTTTCAGAATGGGGGAGAAAAGGGTATGTTGTATGGAGTAGGGAAGAAGCTAGTAGACAGAAGAGATTAAAAATGATTAATAGAATGGAAATGACAGAGGGGGTATTTTGTTGGAGGAGATGAAATGGGAATTTTCTTCTAAGTGAATCTTTTTAAAAGAGGGATAAGCATTCACAGTAAACAGTGAAGAAACATTTTGATTAGGATTTTATCTTGAAAAATGAAATTAAAAACTAAAAAATATTTTCTTCTATTTAACAAATTATTAAAATTATTAACTCCTCTTATATTTTCCTACTATTTATAATTTTGATTTGTTAATGAGTGAGATTTTTTCCTCCTGAAACAATCTACTTCCTCCATCTTTTGGTTTTTCTGATTATACCATTTACTTGATTAATCTTTAGACTTGCCTTCTCACTGTCACTCAATGTAAAATATTTTTAAAAAAGAGAAAATCAAATAAACAAAAAATACTTCCCACTCAACATTTGTGTTGTTCTGTAGTGATAGTACATAAAAAGAAACATTTCATTCCCTAATCTTTCATTACTATCTGAAACTATTTAACTTAATGCCGTTAGTACGGTTTGTAACTCAAATACCCTGCTTACCACTGGGTTCTTTTGAAGGAAAGATTCAAGTATCTCTTTTTTACTGAAATCTGTCTGTCTGTCTATCTATCTATCTGTCCATCTGATTTTTAGGTTCAGCTGTGTAGGCTATATTATTTTAGGGTGTCAGCAAATATCCTTTCCAAATTCCTATTTCCTTTGATTTCTTATAAACATAGAGTGATGCTATAATGTTCTGATTGCTTTTCCTTGGAATTTAAAGGTTTTTTTGTCCTTTATTCAATATAAGATTGGCCCTATGATGTGGAATTCCCAAAATTTGAATTCATTCTTTCTTGGTGATTTATTCCAGGGGTTTCTGTTGGTTTTTTTTTGGGGGGGGGTTGTAAAGGAATTCTTTCAATATTCTATTTCTACTATTTCTCAGCAATTTTTTGTGTGTTTTCTTGGATCAAGATATTTAGGTTTTCTTTATTGTGATATTTTCTGGAACACCCATAATCTTTTGCTGATCCCTTTGCACTGTAACTTTGCCTTCAGCATCCTTGTATGGTAGAGCTGTCAAATGTTCTTCCACACTTATTTTAACTTGTCTCATTATTTTTCCTTTTTTTTCTGAATGATTTCCAGTTCTCTTATTTTCTTTTTTGGAGAGTCTACTGGTTTCATCTCTATCTAGTTTTTCATTTGACTTGCTAATTTCTGTTATTCTTTGCTATTTTCTCATTTCTTTGACTGATTTTCTGAACCACTTTTTAAATTGTTACATTGTCATTTCAGGGCACCTTGCAGAATCTGTTGGTCTATCTTTTCCCATCTCAGGAGGTTTTTACTCAAATTCAATTATTTCAAAGTGTTCATTCACTGAGAGCAATCTTTTCCTTGGAAAAAAAATGCTCATTTCTCTATAATGTCTTTACCAGAAATGTGTTTACTATATTTCAGAAGGCTTAGTACTTTTGTGCTTTGCCACGGTGGGGATTCACAGGACATAGTATATGATATTCTTTTACTGTTTTGGTTTTTTTTTTTTTGATAAGGCAACATGACATTTGTTGAGTTCACAGTATTAAAAAAACAAAACAATACCCTGGGTGTTCAAAATGGCAGGAGCCATGCAAGTGTCTGCAGGGAGGCAAAGTGGCTCTGGGCTGGCAAGGGGAATTTAAGAATGGGTTAGGGAGGCTGGAAGCAATGGCACCATGATGAAGTGGTAAGACATCCACCTGTCCTAGGACCAACGACTTACTAGGAAAATTAAAAAGGGCTTAATTTCAAAAGTCAGATGCCAAAAATTGCAGTGGTCACAGAGGTCATAGGGAAGAATTGTGGGCTGTGGGAGCAGGATAGCCTGGTAAGTTGGTCTTCAGCTATTATTTTATCTTCATTTACCTTGTGATGGGTTTTTTAAATTGTTCTTTCCTTGTTCTGGCTGAGTTTACTGCATTTGGGAACTCTTTTCATGTTTATTTGCTACAAGGGTATTGGAGTGGGATGGGAAGAATTTTCCTAGGTTAACTATCACTCCTCTATCTTTTCATAATTCCCTTATGTCCAATTTTGTATATGTTTGACCTTCTACAAAGCATTACTGACAATAATTGTCATTATTAATAATAGAGCTTGAAGTCAGAGGCACCCTAGATTTAAATGTAGGAGAGAATGAGGGCTTTGCTGTGACAGCAAGAATGACAACCAAGGACTCCTTACTTATGTAATTCCTTCTCTCCCTTCCCCCAACCACCAACCTTCCCTTTTTGGGGAAGAGTAAGAAAGTGCTTGTCTGCATCTGCCTAAAGGGCCCTTTGAGGGACTCAGGATGTGGACTTGTAAGGCAAAATGAAAAAGATAGACAAAAGAATTTGATGGCTAGCTATGGTTTTATTACATGGGTTTTTCTTGTGTTAGGTTTGTTAGTATGCTTTATTATTTGATTTCTGGGGATTTGCCTCATCTGTGAGTAGAAACTACAGTAATATAGGGGATTTACCCAAAAACATATTTTTGTTCCTTTATATTGAATTATAATATAGCAAGATGGAGTGGAAAATGCTTATTATATCTAAATCATATTTATCGAAAGAGCTAAAATATTTATTTCCTTTTTCTTTTTTTTAAAGTCATCATTATTTGTTAACATATTTCCTCTTCTTCCTATCTCAGGGACCACTATTTCTTACATTTGAAGAGGACCAAGTTGAAAAACCCTTAGAGCTATCATTTCAGCCAGTTGTAAATGTTGTCAAGTCTGTCCAGAAGGTAAGTAATAATATCTTGTGTCTCAGAGGGCAATGTATTTTTTTCTTATGGTATCACTATTTCTTTTCTTTTTTTTTTTAATTAATTAATTTTTAATTTTCAATATTCACTTCCATAAGATTTTGAGTTCTAAATTTTCTCCCCTGGCTGGCTAGGTGGCGCAGTGAATAGAGCACTGGCCCTGGAGCCCGGAGGATCTGAGTTTAGATCCGGCCTCAGACACTTAACACACACACACACACACACACACACACACACACACACACACACAGAGCTGTGTGACCTTGGGCAAGTCACTTAACCCCAATTGCCCTACCTTCCCCCCTCCAAAAAAAAGCAATGAATGAATGAATTTTCTTCCCCTCTCTCCCTATCCCCTTCCCCAAGATGGCATGTAATCTGATATAGGCTATACATATACATTCATATTAAACATGTTTTCAAATTAGTCATGTTGTAAAGAAGAATTAGAACCAATGGGAGAAACCACAAGAAAGAAGAAACAAAAAAAAGAGAAAGCAAATGGTATGCTTTGATCTGTATTCAGGCCCCATAGTTCTTTTTCTGGATGTGGATAGCATTTTCCATCATGGGTCCTTTGGAATTGTATTAAATCCTTACCTTGCTGAAAAGAACCAATTCTGTCAAAGTTAGTCATCACACAGTTGCTGTTACTGTGTTTAATGTTCTCCTGGTTCTGCTCACTTTACTCAGCATCAGTTCACATAAGTCTCTCCAGGTTTCTCTGAACTTCACCTGCTCAACATATCTTATGGAACAATAGTATTCCATTACATTTATATACCACAGCTTGTTCAACCATTCCCCATTGTTGAACATTCCCTCAGTTTAAAATTGGGGCAGTGTATTTAAAGCTGGACATTGACGTTATTTTTGATTGACCATTGCTAAAAAATAAAAAACGCCGTGCAACCTTGCATCAAGAAATTTTCTGAATAATGTAGAGATTTGACCTTTCTAGCTACTACAGTATATTTTTGCTATCAGTAGTTGAACCTCAGGTATATTTTATTCAAGAACCAATGTTTCATTTTATTCCTTCTCATCCTATATGACTCTTGTCCTTTATCTTCTATAAATATTCCTTTGAGGAGCCAATATGGTGTGAACTTTCCTTTTCTTTTGACATTAAGTCTTCTGGTAGTCATCTTGCCTCAAGGCCACTATTTTGTTGAATTTAATGTTTTCTTTAGAGAGGATGAGTCTATGATCAGGTCAGCCTTCTGTGCCATAGATCCCCTTCCTCACTCTCACATCTTCTATGTCTCTTCTCCTTACAATGACATAATCGATTAAATGCTATTGTTTGCTTCAAGGGCACGTCCAAGAACTTTTATTGAGTTTAGGTAAATGGAAGATAGTATTGGTGATGAGGTCATAAGACAGACACACAATCTTCGGTAGTAAGTGACCATTGCTGTTACTGTTTCTGACTCCATTCCTCCCAGGGACTCCCTGCCATGTCTGATATTCTGTCTACTCTGACTTTAAAGTCACCCAGAATTGCAAGCTTGTCCTCTTTTGGCATGCTGATTTTAAAGGTCTTAGGACTTCATAAAATTTTTCTTAGACCTCATCAGAGTTCATTGTGGTGGGAGCACACTGATGATGATGGCATGGTGCTTTCCTACAAGTGGCAATCACAGGGTCATAAGTCTGTCATTTACTTCTTTTTTTTTTTCCTTTTTTAAAATGCTTTATTAACTTCTGATTTACATCATTAATTTCTGCCAGATTTTGAGTTACAAATTTTCTCCCCGTTTTACTCTATCTACCACTCCTGAATAGCACTCCCACTGGATATCCCCTCGTCCAATCTGCTCTCTCCCATAACTTCTCCCATAGCCCCTTAGACTTTTCCAGTAGGACATGGTGGATCCCTATGTCCCAGTGCCGGTATATCTTCTTTCCCAATTACATGTAAGATAGTATTAATAATAGTATATATGTATATATAATTTTAAATATTTGATTTTCAACTTTGAATTCCAGATTCATTCCCTTCCTCCCTTGTCACCCATCCCTACTGGGAAGATAAGCAGTACAGTATAGATTGTACATGTGTAGCTAATGCAAAACATTAACATAGTAGATATATTGTAAAAGACTGACTATATTTCCCTCCCTCCTATCCCACTTCCCACTTGTTCTATTCTCTACTTTGATCCCATTCCTTTTCAAAAGTCTGTGCTTCCAACTTCCCTCCCCCCCAGCCAGCCCTCCCTTCCATCATCTCCCTTTTCATCCCTTTCCCCCTACTCTCCTGTAGGGTGAGATATCCTATTTAGTGTGTATTTCATTCCCTCCCTGAATCAAATTCAGTGAGAATAAGGTTAACCCATTCCCTTTTGCCTTCCTATTCTTCCCCTCCATTGTAACCCTTTTCCCTTGCCTCTTCTTTATGAGATAGTTTACCCCATTCTGTCTCTCTCCATCTCCTCTCATTATATTCCTCTCTCACCTCTTAATTTCCCCTTTTAAGTATCATTCCTTCCTATTAAATTGGTCCTGTGCCCTCTACCTATGTATACCTGTAAGCGTATATACACACATTCACACATGTATTCATACTCCCGTGTATCCTCCTATATAGACATATATATCTGTTCCCTTCAACTATTTTCATACTGAGAAAAGTTTCATCAATTATAATTATTGTTTTGATCTTATGATTTGAACTTATGATTTCTTTTCCCCGTTTACCTTCTCAAGCTTCTCTTGCTTCTTGTATCTGGATGTCAAATTTTCTATTCAGCTCTGGTTTTTTCATTAAGAATGCTTGAAAGTCCTCTATTCCACTGAATGATCATATTTTCCCCTGAAACATGATACTCAGTTTTGCTGGGTAGGAGATTCTTGGTTTTAATCCCAGCTCCTCTGCCCTCCGGAATATCCCATTCCAGGCCCTTTGATCCCTCAGTGTAGAAGCTGCCAGATCCTGAGTTATCCTGATTTTGTTTCCACAATATTCAAATTGTTTCTTCCTGGCTGCTTGTAATATTCTCTATTTGATCTGGGAATTCTGGAACCTGGCTATAATATTCCTAGGAGTTTTCTTTTTGGGATCTTTTTCAGGAGTTAATCAGTGGATTCTTTCAACCTCTATTTTGCCTTCTGGTTCTAAAACATCAGGGCAGTTTTCCTTGAGAATTTCTTGAAGGATGATTTCTAGGTTCTTTCCCTGATCATGGCTTTCAGGTAGTCCAATAATTTTTAAATTATCTCTCCTGGATCTATTTTCTAGGTCAGTGGTTTTTCCCATGAGATATTTCACATTGCCTTCTATTCTTTCATTTGTTTGGATCTGTTTAACATCATCTTGATTTCTCTTAAAGTCACTAACTTCCTTTTGCTCCAATCTGAATCCGAGGGAAAGATTCTCCTCATTGAGCTTTTGAGATTCTTTTTCCATATGGCAAATTCGTCTTTTCAAGGCACTTTTCTCCTCATTGCCTTTTTGAGCCTCTTTTGCCAATTGAGTCAGTCTGTTTTTTAAGGTATGATTTTCCTCAGTCAGGTTGTTGACTCTCATTTCATAATTTTCTTGCATTGTTCTCATTTCTCTTCCCAATTATTCCTCCACAGGAAGTGTGTGTGTGTGTGTGTGGGGGGGGGTGGAGCCAAGATGGCGGAGTAGAAGCACGACCTTCCCGCGGCTCTGGCTTCCACCTTCCCCAATCCATGTAAAAAGGGGACTCTAAACAAACTTTGGAGCTGCAGAACCCACAAAATGACACAGAGAAGCTAACCTCCTGCTGAGGACAGCCCAGCAGGCGGGCAGGAATTGGCCAGCACAGCGCTCTGGGAGCCAAGTCCAGATCCACGCCAATTATTCCTCCACTTTTCTTATCTGCTTCTTTAAGTCCTCTATGGCCTGTAACCAGCTCATATATTCCTTTGAAGCTTTTGGTACAGGAGTTCTGACTTCACTATCTTCCTCCTGTTTCATGCTTTGCTCCTTTTTGTCCCCAAAATAGGAGTCTAATGTTGGAGTCTTCTGTTTGTTTTGCTTCCTTTGTCTGGTCATGTCACCCCCTCAGTCACTTGACCCCTGGGTTTTTTGCCACAGTAGGACTCTGCCACCAGACAGGAGAGCTTTTGTCCCAAACACTGGGGTTTTCTCAGTTGCCAGAGATATTAGTTGGGTGCCCTCTCTGAGGCCTCCACATGCCCTGGCAAGTTGGTCATGCACCCAGGACCTCCACACTAGACCGCAGTCCAGATCCAAGCAGGTTAAAGCAAGAGCGATTACCCCTCAGACTGGTCACTTGGTCCCCTTACACTCTGCAGGCCAGGAGCTGAAGCTGCAAAGTGGCACTGGCATGGCGTTTCAGCGGGTTCTCGCCTTGGGGGCAAAAGCTGATGAACTCCCAACTACTGGTCCCAAGGTCCTCACTGCATTGACCTCTCGCTTTGTCCTTTGTATCTACGTGTTGATGAATCTGGAAACGGCCACAGCTGCTGGTGATCTGGAGTCCCTCCAGCAGGAGGCTGGTCAGGCCTGTCCTGGGGCTAAAACCTTTGGCTCCCGGGGGCCTGGGCTTGACTCCCAGAGCTGTGCTGGCTGATTCCTGCTGGCCTGCCAGGCTCTCCTCAGCAGGAAGTTAGTTTCTCTGTGTCATTTTGTGTGTTCTGCAGCTCCAAAGTTTGTTTAGATTCCCCTTTTACATGAATTGGGGAAGGTTTAAGCCAGAGCCCCAAGGAGGTCCTGCTTCTACTCCACCATCTTGCTTTCATTTACTTCTTTTGGTCAGTATACAAGCTTCTTTATTAAATTAGTTTTGATTGCAAAACCTGCACAAGCTTCATGGCACTCCCCATAACTGCAACCACTCCAGATGACATGTATCCAGCTCTGACTTTGGTATGGTTGGCTTTCATTTGCCAGCCTTGTTTCAATCAGGGCTGCTATTTAGGTGTGATACCTGCTGAGTTGTCTTGCAACAAGAGCTGTTCCTTTTTCAGGTCTACTGCATTTCATGTTGTCCATAAGCACATGCACATTCTATGTACCAGTGATGAGTAGAATCATTTTTGCAAAGGTTTTTGTACATTTTTTTGTGTTTTAACTAGAGTAGAATTCCCACCTGCCACTGTAAGCAGTCCAGGGTTAGATTAGGTGAAGCAGACAATTTTTAGGGCATCTTTTTTAGTCCTTTACTCACAACAGGAAATGAACAGTGTGGCCCTTTAAAAAGGCTGCTCAGACACCCAGGGGACTGCTGCTTCAGTCTAATAAGATGACCCTATAGGCTGAGCTGTCCATGTGCAGGGTTGTGACTACAGTTCCCAGTATATCTGTACCTGTGCTTCATTACTTGTCTGTCATAGGTCAAAATGCTATGGGTGATGTTGTTTGACTCACTCAGAAATGGGATTTAAGTGAGGCGGAGTTGTGTCAAGTCATCTTCTCTTCTAGAGTTATTGAAGTCCAGTAGCAAGATAGAAGTCAAGATGATTGGCAATGACTCAGGATGCAGTGGGTGACCTTCGTGTCTTTGATGTTTAACTACCCTCTGAGCGCCCCATAGCACCTGCTTCAGCTGCTTTCATGGCCATTGGAATAAATTGTTCTGTCCATTCTACTGAGGAAAGTCTTCATATGCTTGGGGTAGACATCCCTGTAATTCACTGAAGGTTTTGAGACTGCTCAGTTACCCTCAGCCTACTTTAGTCTTTCTGCCAAAATGGTTCATTGGGGTGTAGCTGCTGCACACATTATAGCAACTTGGAGCCACTGGTGAGAGTTGGGTGAATCATGTGGACATCAAAGGTGGAACACAGGCCTGAAAAGGGCTCATCAGCCCTCACACCAGAGGTACTAGTCTTCCTTAAATACTTCTACACACTACCTAGCACATAGTAAGCACTTAATAAGTGTTTATCGATTGATTGATTGATAAAAGTGGTATAATATTTGTAAAACAGTGTCTGACACATAGTAGACATATAAAACAAGTTTATTTATTTTAGAAATGGTTATTTGGCAACTGATTGGATAAGTGAGATGAGGGAGAAGGAGGATTTGAGGGTAATGCTAAGATTATGAACTTGGGAGGCTGGAAAAGTGGTCGGTACGTTTAACAGAAATAGGATAGTTTGGAAGAGGGAAGGGTTTATAGGGAAAGATAATGAGTTCAATTTTAAACATGTTAAGTTGAATTTAATATGTCTCTGGGACAACCTTTTTGAAGTATCCAATAGGTGATTGATATTAAGAGATGAAAGCTTGGGAAAGACTAGAGCTGGTTATATAGACCTGAGAGTCACCTGTGTTGAGATGATGATTACTCATGGGAGCTGATGAGGTTATCGAGAATGGATAGAGAGGCAAGAGAAGAAGGCATAGCATAGAACCTGGGGGAATACTCACCTGTAGTGTAGGAGAGTTTTGGATGAAGAGCAGTGGAGCCAAAGAGATAGCAGTTAACAAAACTTTGTTGCTATGTACAAGGAGAGGATAATAGTATCAACAGGGAACATTTTGGGGTGTATAAACAGTGCAATGGAGTCCCCTTTACTGAAGGCAGCATGTTGTGGGGTAGCTTCTTGATGTGGAACCATTACAGTGGCTTTTTTGCTCTTGTTGAAGTCCCAGAGACTTGTAGGGCTCAAACTTATATGGAGTTTTATAAAGATCAATTGGCACCAATAGTTATTCTTAGAGGAAAATGGTTAGGACCAGAGAAATGAGGATATTTTCTAAGTTAGCTAATAAAAAAAGAAATGAGGGGCAGGAACATATGGAACTTAACTCTAACTATACCATCTAGCAAGAAGTTTGAAGAGGGCCATGAGAGGCATTTTTAGACATATTGTATAGGACAGGGCAGGATGGATTTGGTTGGAGGTTTTACAGAGGACAAAAGAGAAGTGTTGGATACTGGGACATGGGATTAAGGAGGTTGAGGAAGTGGGAGGATAGGGAGTTTGAATTTTAAAGACCCCTAGGATAAGGGCAGCAGTTGAGGAAGAGAGGAAGATAAGGAATTGAATGCTTAACTCCTTGAGAAAGGAGGATGATGACCTGGGAGTTAGTATACTACAGCTACCATACTTTTGATAGAAAATAAAGGAAAAGTTTGGGTAGAAAATTTTAATTGTGTGGATTTCAAAAAAGTGAGTGAAGGAGGTAAAGGGAGATTCTGAAAGTGACAATGGGAAACAGGGAATATTCCAACTCCCTTTCCAGGAAGTGTGAGCAAAGTACTGGAGAGGACAACTAGGGATACAGTGTCATGGAGCAGGGTGGAAGGGAAATAAGCTACTGTAGAAATTTGAAATATCAGAATTACTTAATCACTATTTATATTTCTGTGTAAAAGTATCCTTCATGTTCCAAACTATCTAGGTTCAAAGAATATTAGGAATTTGGACTAAAGTTTTTAGTTCTAATTTTTAACCAATGAAACAAGACGCTGCCAGTATAATATAGTTTACAATGCACAAAAGTTGTTATTTCATAATATGTTTTACCCTTTCCCATTTGGTAGATTTGGAATGACTATTCTTATTTCAGTACCTCTTAAATGTGCCTCTTAAAAATTCTCTGCATTCAATGTATTTTGTCATTGTGTCTCAGACATGAATTATAGGTAGTGTTTCATCATGTCACATGATGTTAAAGCAGATATTAAAGTATAGTAAAATTATGTTTTGCCATACTATTGCCCATTTAGTTAAAACATGTTGGAATTTAAAATCAGCCACTTAAAGAAGAACAGTAAAGGGGAAATTACTGGCCCATAAACCAAATTTCATTTGGAGAGATTAAGAACTGTAGAAAATAATAGAAGAGAGGTCTTATAAAAATATTTAGATCCTAAAAGGTCATACTTTCCATAACAAGTTACTTCTTTCTTAAGATTTTCTGGTTTAGTTAATTTGCCTTCTTTGTCTGTTGCCCTATGAAGCAGGTGGGCCTGATCAGTGAATGGGAACCTTAGGGTTGAATGTGGAGTGCTGTGCATGCCTTGATTGGCCCCTATCAAGGCTTGGGGGGAACCTTAGGGTTGAATGCACAAGCTAGAATGCTGTGTGTGCTTCAACTGGCCTCCACTGGGGCTTGTGGGGATTTAGGGGAATGTACAAGTTGTGCCTCTTTTGACCTCAATTGACCCCATTGAGACATAGGAGTAGTTAACCCCACTTCTTGCCAGCTCCTGCAAGAAGGGTGATTAGGGAATGTTATAGGAGTTATGCTCTCATTATCAGCAACCTCTCCTGAGAAAACTAGACTAGAATAAAGTAAAATTATTAACCCCTTCTTAGTGTCTTTCCTGTCTGATCAGATCAAGAGTGAACCTGTGTTAGCAGCCTTTCTGTGTGCTGTGTTTATCTGTCTTACCTTGACCTTATAATGGAGATTGGGAAAAGCTGAAGGCAGGGTTTAATGGGAGAAAGGAGAGCAGAGAAAGAAGAAAGGCAAGAGGGAAAATGTTCTAGCCTGTATATATTTGAGAAGGATAGACACTTATAAATGACAATATATTTATTACTTTTATTATCTCTCCATTTGATATTTCAGATTCTGGCATCCATTATCAGTAGTAGGGTCAATAACTTCCCAGGGGTATGACACTCAAATTTTCTGTGATGGTTTAGTGGTAGTTCATCCTGAGGAAAAGAGGGGTTGGAATTTTCACAGCTTTGGCAACTCTCAACCTTAAAGGTGCCTTTAAGCCTCTGCTGTAGTTAATAGCTTACTAGCCTTTTATTTAGTTGATACTTTGGCTGTCTTGGTATTCTCTCAAGGAATATTACTGACCAAGTCTTATTCTAGATTTACACCCCGACTTTATAAACTTCCTATTCTTTCATCCTTCCCTTCTATCCCTCTAAGAAATGATATCAGTTGGTTGGGAGATGAGAAGTTATGATACATGTAACCCCTTTTCCTTATCTCACAATGAGTTTATATCATCCTTACCCATTTCCTATTTTACTCCAAACACTGAGGAAAACACTTCTCACCAAGGCCAACCCTTCTGCACATACACCTGATCCCATTTCTTCCTGTCTGCTTCAACAATCTGCCTTTAGTATCATCTCTCTGTTCCACTCTACATTCTAATCTTGATTACCTTTTCTCATCTAGTGGAATCTTCCCTGTTGTCTATGAATACACCTGGGTCTTGACTAGATCCTGTCATTACTGTTAGCTATTATCTTATATTTCTTCTCTATTTCTGAGCCAAACTTGAAAATTTTGTCTTTGTTGCTTCCACATCCTCTCCTCTCACTGTCTTTTTAACTCTGCAATTTGATTTTCGGTCTCCTCCTTTAATTGAAACTACTTTCTCCAAAGTTACCTCTTAATTATCAAATCTGATAGCCTTTTCTCAATCCTTATCCTTTCTAACTTCCATCCATATGGCATTTAACTTTTTTTCTCCATACTCTCTAGTTTTTTCTTACCACTGCTCTTTCTTAGGTCTGCAACTATCTATTTAACTGTTATTCCTCATTCTCCACTGCTAGATCATATGTGATAACATGCCAAAACTCTGCCCTGGGCTCTCTTCTATTTTTACTTTACACTCCTCATCAGCTCTCACAATTCTCATCAGCTCCCATAAATTAGAGTATAATCCCTGTTGACAACTCCCAAATCTATATATGCAGCCCTAGTCTCCTTCCTTAGTTCAAGTCCCATATCATCAACTGTCTTTTAGACATATCTATCTAGATGTTCCATAAGTTTCTCAAATACAGTATGTCTCAAACTAAACACATTATCTCACAGTCCCCCAAATCTACCACTTTTTTTTTATGCTTCCCTATTTCTTTTGAGGGCAACACTAACCTTTTGGTCATTTCAGTGTCATCTTTCAATCCTTATTCTCACTCATACCACATATCCAATCAGTTACCAAATCTTGTTATTTCTCACTCCACAATATTTTTGCTTAAAATTAAAAAAAAAACTAAATATTCATTAAAAAAATTGAGTTCTAAATTCTCTCCCTCCCTCGAGACCCTCCCCAATCCACTGAGAAAGCAAGCAATATATCAATTATGCAAGTGAAATAAAATAAAACATATTTCCATATTAGCCATGTTGAAAAAAGAAAGAACATAAAAAACATACTTCAGTTTGCGCTCAGAGTTTGTCAGTTCTTACTCTGGAAATTGATAGCATTTTTCATCATGAGCCCTTTAGAATTGTCTTGGATCATTATATTGGTCAGAGTAACTAAGTCTTTCACAAATGATCATACTTAACATGATTGCTGTACAAAGTTGTCTACAAAGTTCTCCTGGTTCTGCTCATTTCATTTCCATTAGTTCATGTAAGTCTCCCCAGGTTTTTCTGAAAGCATCCTGCTTGTCATTTCCTATATATACCACAATAGTATTCCATCACAATCAAAGACCACAGCTTGTTCAGCCATTCCCCAGTTAATGGGCATCCCCTCAATTTCCAATACTTTACTGCCACAAAAATAACTGCTATAAATATTATTGCATATGTGTGTGTGTGTGTGTGTGTGTATCCTTTTCCTTTTTCTTTAATCTCTTTGGGATATAGACCTAGCAGTGATGTGCCTAGGTAAAAGAATATACACAGTTTTATGGTCCTTTGGGCATAGTTTCTAATTGTTCTCTAGAAATGTTGGACCAGTTCACAACTCCACCAACTGTTGATTGGTGTACCTATTTCCCCACATCCACTCTATCATTTGTCATTTCTGATAGATATAAGGTGGTACCTCAGAGTTGTTTTGATTAGCCTTTCTCTAATCAGTAGTGATTTAGAGCATTTTTTTTCATATGACTATTGTGGGTGACACTGGAATAAATGAGACCCCAGACTATCAAACTTTCTTGGGGTTTATTGAGTTGCCAACAAGGGAGCTCCACCCAAATGGGCAAAGACTTCCCAAAGTCAATTTACTTGGGGCTCCTGTGTGCTTCAACCACAAAGGTCTTCAGGCAAGAGGAGTTTGTGAGTTGGTTAAGTAAGAGCTGATTAGATAAGATACCTTCACCTGAACAACCAAGTTGATTCCTGAAATCAGGGAACCTTTGAAGTCTCCTAGTACAGATCTTATCATACAGGATATTCTTGTGGAGAGATGATTGGAATGAGGAGCATGTCAAGGATGTCCTTTAATTGGTGAGCCTAATATTTAACACAAGATGGAGGGAACTATGCTCAATTTACCAAGATGGAACGAGTTGCTCTCATTTGTGGTCCACACTAGCCAGCTTTGATTTCTTCTGGAAACTGCCTGTTCATACCCTTTTACCATTTAGCAATTGAGGAATTGCCCTTATTTTTATAAATTTAACTCAGTTCCCTATATACTTGAGAAAAGAGACTTTTATGAGAGAAACTCTGTAAAATTTTTTTATATTACTTCATTATGTATGGTACCTGCTAGCAAAATGTAGTTTCCCAGGAGCCAAGATGGCAGAGTTAAAACAGGAACTCTGTGTGGCTCCCACCCGAAACACCTCCAATACCTTTAAAATATGACTCTAAATAAATTTTAGAGCTACAGAATCCACAAAGTGACAGAGAAACAAATCTCCCACTGAAGGCAGCCTGGCAGGCTGACAGAAAGGGTCTATCAGACCTGTCTGGGAGCCAAGCGCAGTCCTGTGTGAGCTGCATGGTCCTGGCCCTGGGGTAGCCCCAACAAGTGGCCCAGATCAGCCAGTGCAAACTTCAGGAGAGAGAATCACCAGAAGCTGTGGTGGTTTCTAGACTTCGCAACCCATAAACACCAAAGAGAAACTAAAAGGTCAGTGGAGAACTCTGTTGGAACTACGTGATAGAAGAGCACAATCTGGCCCCTGTCCCTGGGGTGAGAGGCTGCAGCTGCTGCCACATGGCTGCCTCAGGAGCTCCTGGCCTGCGGATCATAGTGGGACCAAGTGACCATTCAGAGGGTAATCACTCTTGCTTTGACCTGCTTGTATCTGGGTCACAGTCTTGGGTGGTAGTCCTGGGGTGTGTGGCCAAGAGTGCCAGAACTTGGGCTGTCTGTAGAGAGGCTGCCCTCTTCATAGCTCTGACTACGAAAACCCCAGCAATTTGGGACATAGCTCTCTGTACTCTGGAAGCAGAGTTCTACCATGGTAAAGAGCTCAAAAGTCAAGTAATTGGCTGACAAGATGAGTAAGCAGAGGAAGCACAATCAGACCATAGAATCTTTTTGGAGGACAAAAAGGATCAAAACATGGGCAGAGAAGAAGTCAATGAGGTCAGAACTCCTGCATCAGAAGCTTCCAAGAAAAATATGAATTGGTTACAGGCCATGGAGGAACTCAAGAAGGATTTCGAAAATCAAATAAGAGAAGTGGAGGAAAAATTGGAAAGAGAAATGAGAATGATGCAAGAAAATCATGAAAAGTGAGTCAACAAACTGCTAAAAGAGACTCCCTCAAAATACTGAAGAAAATAGCACCTTAAAAAATAGACTAACTCAAATGGCAAAAGAGGCCCAAAAAGCCAATGAAGGGAAGAATGCCTTAAAAAGCTGAATTTCTCAGATGGAAGAAGAATTTCAAAAACTCACTGAAGAGAATAATTCCTTCAAAATTAGATTGCAACAAATGGAAGCTAATGACATTATGAGAAATCAAGATACTATAAAACAGATCCAAACAAATGAAAAAATAGAAGGCAATGTGAAATATCTCATTGGGAAAACTACTGACCTGGAAAATAGATCTAGGAGAAATAATTTTAAAATTATTGGACTACCTGAAAGCCATGATCAAAAAAAGTAACTAGAAATCATCCTTCAAGAAATTCTCAAGGAAAGCTGCCCTGATATTCTAGAACCAGAGGGCAAAATAGAAATTGAAAGAATTCACAAATCACCTCTTGAAAAAGATCCCCAAAAGAAAACTCCTAGGAATATGATAGCCAAATCCCAGAGTTCCCAAGTCAAGGAGAAAATATTACAAGCAGCCAGGAAGAAACAATTTGCGTATTGTGGAAACACAATCAGGATAACACAAGATCTAGCAGCTTCTACATTAAGGGATCAAAGGGCTTAGAATATGATATTCTGGAGGTCTTAGAATATGATATTCTGGAGGTCAAAGGAGCTAGGATTAAAACCAAGAATCACCTACCCAGTAAAACTGAGTATAATGCTTCAGGGGAAAATATGGTCATTCAATGAAATAGAGGACTTTCAAGTATTCTTGATGAAAAAACCAGAGCTGAACAGAAAATTTGACTTTGCAATACAAGAAGCAAGAGAAGCATGAGGAGGTAAACAGGAAAAAAGAAATTATAAGGAACTTATCCCATTTTTTTTTCACATTTTCCCTACATGGAAAAATAATAATTGTAACTCATGAGACATTTCTTAGTATGAGGATAGTTGGAGGGAATATATATATATATATACACACACAGACATATATATGTATACATACATACATATGTATGTATAGGAGGGTGTATGTGTGTATAAATACATATGTGAATGTGTGTATATGTGTGTACATGTATACATAGACAGAGGGTACAGGATCAGTTGAATAGGAAGGGATGATATCTAAAAAATAAAATTAAGGAATAAGAGAGGAATATAATGAGAAAAGGAGAGATAGAATAGGGCAAATTATCTCATATAAAAGAGGCAAGAGAAAACTGTTACAATGGAGGGGAAGAACAGGAAGGTGAAAAGGAATGTGTCAACCTTACTTTCACTGAATTTGACTTAAGGAGGGAATAACATACACACTCATTTGGGTATCTTACCCTCTAGGGAAGTAGGGGGGAAAGGGATAAGAGGGGAGATGATAGAAGGGAGGGCAGACTGGGGGAGAGAGTAGTTAGAAGCACATACATTTGAAAAATGACAGGGTCAAAGTAGAAAATAGAATAAGTGGGGGGTGGGATAGGATGGAGGGAGATATAGTTAGTCTTTCACAATATAACTACTATGGGAATGTTTTGTGTAACTACACATGTAGAACCTATATTGAATTGCTTATCTTCCCAGTTGGGGTAGGTGAGGAGAGAAGAGGGGAAAGAATCTGGAAATCAAAGTTTTAAAAACAATTGTTTTGGTTTTTCATTTTAATTTTTTAAAACTATTTTTATTTTTTATTTTTGCTTTTTGAAGGGAGAAAGGTAGGCCAATTGGTAGTGACTTGCCCAAGGTCATATGGCTAGTTTTGTGTTAAGTGTCTAAGGCTGGATTTGAAATCAGGTCCTCCCAAATATAGGGCTGGTGCTCTATTCACTGTGCCACCTAGCCACCCCTAAAAACAAATGTTAAAAGAAAAAAAGAATGCTTGCCTAGGAGGAAAGGGGAAAGGGAAAGGATACACTGGGAGTTGTATGAAAAAAAATGTCAATAAAATTTATTTGATAAAAAATGTAGTTTCCCTGATTATCTCTTTTAATTAATTCTGTTTTTGAGTTTGTTTTATCTGAGATCATGATTTCTACCTTTCCTTTTTTTATTTCACCTGATGCATAATAGATTCTCCTTTAGCCTCTTATTTTAACCCTGTGTGTATTTCTTTCTGTTTCAAGTTCATCTTTTATAAGCAATATATTGTTGGATTCTGGCTTCTAATCCATTCTGCTATCTGCTTCTGTTTTATGAGTGAGTTCATTCCATTCACATTCACAGATGTGATCTCTTGCTTTTTTTGAGATCATCGCAACATAATCAACTTATACCTATGCCCTCTTTCTACATAGATACCTTCCATCTGCTCTAATAATGATGAAGTTCTTAGGAATTACATGTATCATCTTCTGATATTGGAATGTAAACAGTTTAATCTTATTGAGTCCCATATGGTTTTTCTTTCACATTTACCTTTTTAATGCTTTTCTTGAGTCTTATATTTGAATGTCAGATTTTCTATTCATCTCTCATCTTTTCATCAGCAATGCTTGGAAATCTTCTCTTTCATTAATTGTTCATTTTCTCCCTGAAGGATATTTATTTTTGCTGAGTAGGTTGTAATCCTAGTTCTTTTGCCTTCCAGAATATCATATCCCAAGCCTTCCATTCCCTTACTGTGGAAGCTGCTAAATCTTGTGTGATCTTCTGGCTCTTTTCACATTATTGTCTTCTTCTGGGTTTGTCTCTTGGTCTTCCCTGCCACCATAAGCATAATCAAGTACTTTTTTTTTGTTGTTTTCTTGTTTTTCTAGTCTATATCTTGAGTTTCAGTTTTTTGTTAAAGTTGGATTCTGCTCATCTGAGGGTGGGGAGGCACTGTTCCAATCTTCAGGCTTTTTCATAATTCTGTTTTCAGAGCTAGTCCTGGGTGTCTGCAAGGTTTTTTGTACTTCCAAGGTGTTGTGATACAGGGAGAGGTGAGGCCATTGTTTTCCTGGTCTGTACTCTGGTCTTTATCCAGGGAGGCCCCTTGCTGACCTCTAGTCACAAGTGCTAGCATGCCTCTCAGCCCTAGGACTGTGATTAGTTCCCTTGCTCTCCTATAGCTGTAAGCTCTAGTGCTCTTCTCTGCCCTGGAACTGTGACCAGTATTCCTGCTCCCTTGTCATTGATCACAAAAGATCCTCTCTGCCCTGCAACTGTATCCCAGAACTGCATAGAGTCAATGCAACAGGATCCTGTACCCAGTGCCAGCAAAGGTTCCCTCCCCCTTACCATCTTTGGGTTGAGAGTTCCCTAAGCTGTTGCCACTTTTGCAGTTATCAGGGCCCACCCCCAATGCTGCCTCAGGCTGGTCCTCATCTCAGTGTCATAGACCTCTCCTGTAATCTCCTGTGTTGTTTCAAGCTGGAAAAAATATCTCATTCTGACCTTTTATTGGATCTGCCATTCCAGAATTCAATTTGAAGCTTTATTTTAAAGTTGTTTGGAAGGGAATGTTGGGAGATCTCAGCTGAATTGCTGCCTTTACTCCACCATTTTGAGACTCTGACTCTCACAATATTCCTAATATTCTAATAACACAATATTTCTAATATATGTATTACCTTTTCTTCTCTCTCATATTCACCACCCTGGTCCAGTTCCTCATCCTTTCTGAATCATATTATTGCATTATCTTCCAATTTTATTTCTCTGATTCAAGGCTCTCTACACTCCAATCCATCCTTCACCCAGATGCCAAAGTAACTTTCCTAAATAATAGACCTGACCATGTCACTTCTGTGGAGTTTAACCATGCAGTTGTATCTGACTCTTTATAACCCCATTTGGGGTTTTCTTGGCAAAGATACTGGAGTGATTTGACATTTCTTTCTTCAGTGGATTAGGCAAACAGAGGTTAAGTGACTTTCCCAGAGTCACAGAGAGTGAAGGTTTGAGGCCAGGTTTGAACTTAGATTTTCTTGACTCAAGGCCTAGTGTTTTTTTCACTGAGCCATCTAGCCACTTCTAATGTCGCTTCTGAAGAATTCAGCCATTTTTTCAGTAGCATCTGACTCTAAGTGACCCTATTTGGGGTTTTCTTGGCAGAGATATTGGAAGGGTTTGTCATTTCCTTCTCCAATTCATTTTACAGATGAGGAAACTCAGTCAAATAGGGTTAAATGACTTGCCCAGGTTCATATAACTAGTAAGTATCCTGATTTGAACTCAGGAAGATGAGTCTTTCTGACTACTACCTTGTGTTATTTTTGTATATAAAATAAATGCTTATATATGTACATGCATTCATCCCCATGACAATATAAGCTCCCTGAGGTTAGGTGTTGTTTCACTATTGAAACACTATTTCAGTGTTTCACTATATCTCAGTATTAGCACAATTCTTCTCAACTAGTAATTGATAATAGTAATAAATAATAAATGCTTATTTATTGGTTGAATTTACATTATAGGTACATGATAGTTCTCAGTAATCTATCAATAGCAATAACAAAAAATTTCCAAATCCTTCAAGGTTCACATGTGTACTTTGATTTAACAATTTATTTTAGTCATAGATTCATCGTTTATGATGTTTGTTTTCTTAAATGAATTAATTTTGGAATTATTCTTTTTTTGCTTCATTATATAACATACTTAATTTTGAATTCTAAATTTTAGGATTCTATTAATATTTTTTTTAAAAACATGATATCCTGTACTTATAAATCATTACCCTCATCCCCTAAACCTTGTCCCTTCAAATATATACATATAACAAGGCTGTTGTGTAAGTGCAACATACAATTTCTTATATTCTGAATTAATAGTCATAACAACTATAGCTGTAATTTCCAGATCTAAGGCACTTCTTTTTGGAAAGCACATATGATTAATAGATTTCATTGTGTGTTAATATCAGTTCTCCTTAAGCAACCCTAAACTTTTCCCCTAACCTCCAGACTTGAATTTCCAACTGCCTTTAGATAACCTTGAACTTGATGTCCCATAGACATAAATTTGTCTAATTTGATGTCCCATAAACTAAATTTGTCTAAAAACTGAACTTGTTATTTTCTCTCACACTGTATGCCTCCCTCTTTCTAACTTTGTAATTATTGTCAAGGGAATCAACATCCTCCTAGTGAGTCAGATTTGCAAACCCAGGCCTTGATTGATTCACTCCTGCCATCAACCTGTTGCACTGGCCCTCATCATCTCATGTCTGGACTATTGCAAAGTCTTCTGGGTGGTTTCCCTACTACAAATCTCTCCCCAGTCCAGTCCATCCTCTCCTTAGATGTTAAATTAATCTTCCTAAAATGTAGGTCTCAACATGTCAAACCTGCCCTCCCCCCCAAACCCCAATTTATCATTTGTTTGGTGTAGCCTTCATAACCTGACATCTTCTTACCTTTCTAGTTTTCTTATACTTTGACATCTCACCTGCCCTGCTGCCCCCTATCCTGTGGTCCAGTGATCCTGGCCTGTTGGCTGTTTCTCGTATAAGATACTCCATATTTTAATTCCATGCATTTTAATTAGTTATCCCTGATGCCTGAAATGCTCTTATATCTGACTTATATCTGACTTGTGGTTTTCCTAGCTTCCTTCAAGTGCAACCTAAAATTACATGAAGCCTTGCCTGATCTTAGGACATGCTAACGCTTTCTGTCTGTACATTTTTTCTTTATATCTGCATTAGACTGTGGGTGAGAGCAGGGACTGCTTTTTTTTGTCTTTCTTTGTATCCTTAGCACTTAGTAAAGTTCCCAGAACTTAATAAATGCTTATTGAGTTGTTGACTTACTGACTGGGAATGTATAGAAAACAATGCTAGCAAGTATGTCTAAAGGAAGAAGGATCAAAACAACTGATTTGGCAATCACCATGTTGAACTTCTGGGAAAAAATTCATCTGTATTAGAGGAAATTTTAGAATGAATGCTATTTCCAGGTTTTCAAGTGCTGTGATATTTAATCAAATTAGAAAATTTAAACTTATAGCTAGCTATGGAATTCTGGTAAACAAAAAAAGTATACAAATTGTATATATGCAAGATTTTTATTGCTCTATAAAGTTTGTTTATATTTTAAAATTTTAATTAAATACTTCTTCCTTCTCCCTCCCCCAGATGGTATCCTATAATGTTAGAGGAGATTCAATTCAGTTTATTGTCCATGTGCTCTCCGCCTCATCTGATGCTTCAAAATGTCAGTCATATAATGTACAGCTATCTCCATTTCATTTACAGGTAAATTTTAGTGTTTTTTTTTTCTTTTCATATCATAAAAACTTGCCATGGAACCTTTCTAAATCATACTTCCTTTATGTGAAAAGAAAGGAAAGCTTTGCAAATTAGCTAGTATGTGTTATGTACCATATAAAATGTATCATATATAAGATGTATCATCTTAATAGAAAAAAAAACACCAATCTTCTCCTCTCCCTGCCCCCCCAAAACAAGCTTTAAGCAGGGCATGAGATTTTTACATGTATCCTTTTAAAAGAGCTATTTCACAGATATAGATGTAACTATATCACCTCACAAAATGGTTCTGGAGAAGAAAACAACTCTCCAAATTTGGCTAGGAATTTTCACTATGTTCTGTGTTTTTACATGATTGTGTGCAACAACATTCTTGGAAATTATATTTTCCCTTTTAGTTTCCCTGGATGATTTTAATGATTTAGATCAGTGTGATACAATTGTATCTGTTGTTCAAAACAATCTAAAACTATGTGAACATAATTTTGATACTGCTAGTTCATTTAATCAGCAGTTACTCAGTTCATTTGATGTGATTTGATGGATATCAATGATTGTATTTAGTGAATTAAGTGGAGTAGAATTAAGTTTGAGTTAGTTATTTCAGTTAATGCTGTCAGGATAAGATTTATGATTGATGAATCCACCATGTATTGATGATTCTATTAATTGTGTTTGATTTATCAGATAGATTCATATTCTATTTGTTAGGTCTATTATGAGGAATTATCAGTGCATTACCCCTCCAACCCCCCACTCCACTTGAAATGCCTTTCTACTCCTGTGAATTGCTATCATCTACTCCCTGGTTATCTTTGCTTCAAAACCACAACTTCTTTGGTTCTTAGAAAACAGCTCACCAAACACCAAACAAACTGACTAGTGTTTGATGGGCCATGGGAAGCCCCAACAAATGGCCTGCAGTTGATAGCCTGTAGTTGATGACTTGTAGTTAATGACCCTTGAAAGGCCTGCTGACAAAGTAGGTAGGATTGACGAACATTATCTTTAATTAATCATGGGATTTCTTCCACTTCTGAAGATTAGACAATCATAAGAGTTTCTCGGAGCATCAGGGGCCTGGACTAGGAGGAAGGCCTTGGACCCAATTGATTAGTACCATCAGTCCCTCTAATAAGTTGTTCGATGATATTTGGAGCTCTGCCTCAGTGATTTTTGTTGCAGATTGGAATTTTGTGAGCCACATAAAATATATACATTATAGGTAGTATACATGCAATCATCAAAGATTTAGTATTAACACCAAACAGTAAGTCTGTGTCCAATTTTCTTACATTTCTATAATGAAAAATCATAAGATGGTACTAGTCTTCAAAAGATTTTAATACCTAATGACCTGCCCTTTTATATGCTTGTTTGCTAATTGTGTTACATTAATGAAGCTAAAATATCTGTTCTTTACACAATCACTTTGACTTATAGGGAAAGATAAATGATGGTAGGAAGTTACTATGAACCTGTAACATTTATTTCTCTTATCCTATTTATTTTGTTTGACTAGAGTTGAATAATTCAGTTCTACAAAGAGGGTAGATTTAAAAGGGGGTGAGACTGGGAACAAAGAGACCACTTAAGTGGCTATTGCTTTAGAATAGAACAGAGGTGATGAGGGGCTGACCTAGGTTGGTAGCCAAGTGAATAGAGAAAAAGAAAAAGGACAGATGTGAGAGATGTAAAGGTAGAGTTGACACAACTTGGAAGTTAATTGAATGTGAAGGGTGAGGGTGGTAAAAAAAAAATTAAGTATACATTCTATTTAAGTAATATTTGATGTGATTCTTTTTTCCCTCTCTTTCCATGGCAAAATTAATAATATATTATGAAGATCCAAACTACTGAATTTGAAAATTACTTTTGTTAAAACAGTGACCATAAGATCATAAATCCTAATAATCAGTTTTTCCATTAATAGCTGGAACTTCACATGACAGAGAAAAGAGAAGATATACTGATAAAGTGGTCCTTCCTCAATGCTTCAGAGATAAATATAAAACTACAGCCCAAAGCAATACAGGAGGTTAGTTTTTTATTATTTTTTAACACATCTCATATCACAGAATATGCTGCTTAGATATCACCCCTTGTAGACTGATATTTTCTGTCAACTTCATGTATACATATCCGGCTAACTTAGGTTTAGCCATGGACCAATCCTGTTGCTGTGACAGAAAAATGCATTAGAAAATATTTAGTGTACTTGTGCTTTGCCCTCAATGTGACCTTCAATCCCTCAGCCCTTTCCTTCTCAATCCATAACTTGACTGGCTTTTCTTCCATCATCATCAACATCTCACATTAGCATAGTGCTTTAAAATTTTGAAATCATTTTTCTTTTTTTTTTTAATTAATTAATTTGCTTTTGGTTTACAACATTCAGTTCCACAATCCCTTGAGTTTCAAATTTTCTCCCCTCTTTCTCCTCCCCCCTCCCTGCCCCCATGGCGGCATGCAGTCAAATACAGGATCTACAAATACCTTGACATTAAACTTAGTCAGGTTGTAAAGAAGGATTATAACCAATGGAATGAAGAAGGGGAAAGAGGAAACAAAACAAAATAAGAAAACAAAAGAGAGCAAGTAGTTTGCTTCAATCTGCATTCAGACTCTGTAGTTCTTTCTCTGAATGTGGATCTCTTTCCATCATGAGTCTTTTGGAGTTGTCTTTATAACCTTACATTGCTGAGAGGAGCCCAGTCTATCAAAGTTAGTCATCACATATACATTGTGTCTGTAACTGGGTACAAATTTTTCCTACTTCTGCTCTTCTCACTCAACATCAATTTATATAAGTCTCTCCAGGTTATTATGAAGTCCATCTACTCCTCATTTCTTTTTTTCTTCTTTTTGGAGGGCAATTGGGGTTAAGTGAGTTGTCCAAAGTCACAAGGCTAGTAATTATGTCAAGAGTCTAAAGCTGGATTTGGATTCACGTCCTCCTGACTTCAGGGCCGGTGCTCTATTCACTGTGCCACCTACTCCTCATTTCTTTTTCTTTGTCTTTTTTTATTTTTGCCTTTTTGGAGGGCAGTTGGGGTTAAGTAATTTGCCCAAAGTTACACGGCTAGTTTTTTTTGTGTGTGTGGGTGTTAAGTGTCTGAGGCTGGAACCGAACTCTACTCCTCCTGACTCTGGGGCTGGTGCTTTACTCACTGTGCCACCTAGCCGCCCCTAGTCCTCATTTCTTATAGCACAATAGTATTCTATTACATTCATATACCACAACCTGTTCAGCCATTCCCCAATTGATGGGCATCCCTTTGATTTCCAATTCTTTACCACCACAAAAAGAGCTGCTATAAATGTTTTTGTACATACAGGTTCTCTTCCCACTTCTATGATCTCTTTGGGATACAACCCTAGAAGTGGTATTGCTGGGACAAAGGAACTTATTTATAGGCCTTTGGGCATAGTTCCAGATTGCTCTCCAGAATGTTTGAATCAGTTCACAACTCCACCAACAATGCATTAGTGTTTGAATTTTTCCACATCCTCTCCAGCATTTATCATTTTCCTGTTTTGTCATCTTAGCCAATCCGGCCAGTGAGATGTGGTACCGCAGAGTTGTTTTGATCTGCATTTCTCTAATCAATAGTAATTTAGAGCATTTTTTCATATGCTTATAGATATCTTTACCTTCATCCTCTGAAAACTGCCTATTCATATCCTTTGACCATTTATCAATTGGAGAATGATTTGTATTCTTATAGATTTGACTCACTTCTTTGTATATTTTAGAAATGAGGCCTTTATCAGAGACACTGGTTGTAAAAATTCTTTCCCAATTTTCTACTTCCTTAATCTTGGTTACATTGGCTTTATTTGTACAGACACTTTTCAATTTAATGTAATCAAAATTATCTATTTTGCCTTTTATAATGCTCTCTAACTCTTGTTTGGTCATAAAATCTTCCCTTCTCCATAAATCTGACAGGTAAAGTATTCCTTGCTCTCCCAGATTGCTTACAGTATCATCCTTTATACCTAGATTGTGCACCCATTTCGACTTGATTTTGGTATATGGTGTTAGATATTGGTCTATGCCCAGTTTTGCCATACTATATTCCAGTTTTCCCAGCAGTTTTTGTCAAATAGTGAGTTCTTATCCCCAAAGCTGGGATCTTTGGGTTTATCAAACAGTAGATTACTATAGTCATTGACTGCTGAGTCTTGTGTACCCAGTCTTTTCCATTGATCCACTGCTCTGTTCCTCAGCCAATACCAAGTACTTTTGATGACTGCTGCTTTATAATACAGATTAAAATCTGGTATGGCTAGGCCACCTTCCCTAACATTTCTTTTAATTAATTCCCTTGATATACTGGACCTTTTGTTTTCCAAATAAATTATGTTACTAATTTTTCTAGCTCTACAAAGTAATTTTTTGGTAGATGGAAATCATTTTTCTTAAAAAAGTCCTATAAGATATAGACAGTGCAAGAATTTTTCACATTTTACAGCTGGGAAAATGGAGACTCTTTGACTTTCTGATGGTCATAGAATTAGAGATTATTTAAGTCAAGATTTGAATTCATTTCTCTCCTGATTCTAAATCTCAAACTTGAGCTACTGTATCATGATGCCTCCATCCATTTTCTCATGGTTTTGAACCTGTGGTTAACTTATTTCCCATCTTTGTCATTCCATTATACTCATTCTGCTAATCCCCTGGCAACAAAGACTTTGAGTCAAAAAGATCTGAATTTGAATCTTGCTTCCCACGTGTGCAGTATGACCATGGGGAAGTCATTTAACTCTTTCAGCCAGAGTTTCTTCATCTGTAAAGGAGATAATAAAAGAGTTTCCAAAAGGTTGTTATAAGGATCAAATTAAATGAGAAAATATATGTAAAGCACGTTGTAAATATAAAGGTATTACATAAATGTAACTATTATTTTCCTTTTTTATTGTTTCTATTCAATGTGGCTTACTGGAAAAATAATATGACTTGAATGAACTTTTGCATGAATTCTAGTTTTTGCTTTTATTTTCAGTATAATTTTAAATTTCTTTTATTGTATTCAAACCTTATATGCACTTCAAGCCCTTCTCTGGAACTTTGTTATGTATTTACAACCACACAATTGTAAACATCTTTGCAAAATATAGGACTGTATAAGAGCTAATTTAATCTTAGATACATATTTTTGAAATAATTCAGGCAACACCTTTTAAAAAATTATTTCTCTGTGATCTTAAATTCCCACAAATGTTAAATGTGATTTTCAGTTTGTTTTTAACCTTAATAGTATTTATTCCCTCTTGTTGTTCACGAATACTTTTCCTTGTAACTTTGTTCCATTCTTTTCTCTGAATGATTTAGTCAAGAGAATGGGTCTCTTCATTCCCTATTTGTTCAGGGTTGGTATCTGGGAGGTCTTGTATCCAAGGTAATAGCCATTATGTGATGTTGGAATTTAACCTTTGGGCCTCAATGTAGAGTAAGAACTCTATAAAAATGAGCTTGGCTTAGACAATTTCTCAGATCTCATCCAGATCTACATCTTATGAATTGCTTCTCAAATTAGGAAGCCTATATTCCACAATTACTTATTAATCTCATTTTGGGCTTCTGGCCTTTTATTTATTTCTGACTCCTAACTATCTGACTACCTATCTCAGAGTGGGTGTTCCAGATCTCCTCAGTTATCACTCGTTCAACTCCTGTCTTTACTGTTTTTGCTTTTGACAGTTGCCATTGCCTCCAAACTTAGTGATATATCAAAATTATCAGACAATAGTTTACTAAACTCTCTCCATTCCTCAGGAAGTCTGGAGATTGAGGATGCTACTACCGTGTTTCCCCGATAATAAGACCTATCCTGAAAATAATCCCTCCCCTTACAGTGTAAGATTCCTCTAAAATAAGCCCTCCCCCGAAAATAAGCCCTATTGAGATTGCTACTGTAGTGAAGGTGATCCCCTGTGCTACACGCTACATTACGGTACCCTCTGTATGCACCGTGTCCCCGCCTCCCCCCGGTGAAATGCACGCAGCGCTCCGAGCTGCATCCAATCAATGCTGCAGCAGTGAGCGCGTCATCCTGTTCTTCCCCAGTGACTTGCTTATTGAATAAAGGTACATTTTTTTGTTCACATTTACCTGTTTATTAAAATTGCTGTCAATGTTCATTAAAATAAGCCCTCCCCTGAAAATAAGCCCTCTGGTGTTTTTCTGTCCAAAAAAATTAATAAGACAGTGTCTTATTATCAGGGAAACACGGTACAAATCTTCGAAGTCTGCATCAGATTAGCTCATTGGGTAGCAAATCTGAAAGCGGCTTTTCAGTTTTCCAGTTTTGTACAAGAAAAGGCACATCTGATTGGTGTATGTGATATTTCACCTTTTTTCTCCCCTTCTTTAGGGCAGAGATTAGGGAGGACATCCAGGATTCTCTCTTTACCCTCAGCTTTGGATTCTTTGAGCATCATAATTGTAACTCTCCTTCTCTTAGCTACCCTCTCAAAATCTTCCCCTGATTGCTATCCTCCCATTCACTACCAAACTTTTAGAAACAGGCAACAGAAATTTATGAAGCATCTCCTACATGCCAGATGCTGTGCTAACTGCTGGAATACAAAGAAAGGCAAAAGATAGTCCTTGCTGAAGGAAGAAGCTTACAATCAAAAGAAAAACAAATTGCTAAAATCAGAAATGAAGAGGGTGAAATGTAACACAAATAAAGATGAAATCAAAGAAATTATTTTGCCCAATTATATGTAAATAAACAACAAATTAAGGAAGAAGAATTATAAAAATATAAATTGCCTAGCTAAACAGAAGAGGAAATAGAATATCAAATAAACACATTTTAGAAAAAGAAATTGATCAAGCCATAAATGAGCTTCTTAAAAAAAAAAAGCATCAGGACCAGATGGTTTTGCAAGTGAATTCTACCAAACATTTAAAGATAAACTAATTCCAGTGTTAAATAAATTATTTGGAATAATAGACAAAGAAGGAGTCCTACCACTCTTTATGGTGCTGAAACCTAAACCTGGAAGAGCAAAAACAGGGAAAGAAAATTATAGACCAATTTCTTTTTTTAATGGATATGAATGCAAAAATCCTAAATAAAATACTGTCCTTGTCTTCCATTCTTCAGAAGCTGTGCACATGTCCATGTTCTACAAAATAACCAAACAGGACCAAGAACCTGAGGTCAGGCTGGGCACAAAACAGCCTCCTAGCTGTCTGACCTAATGGGACCTGAGAGGTCAGGACCCCCCCACCCCAAAACACACACACAAAACACAAAACAATGCAGCGAAAAAACCCCTACACTTCCAAGATACTAGGGAAAGAGAAAGGCTTATGTACCTTCCAGTCTTGGCTGGAGAAAAGCTTGAGATTATCAGTGTTTCCGGTATCAGGGAACCATAAAAATGAAGAGGTTACCCATAAAGAGGGTTAGGGTTGCTCTGGAGATCCCAAAATACCAACATGCCGGGTCCTGCTGAATGAATTCGATTAAAGTCTTCTCTCAGCCTAAAAAAGGTAAAGTTTTTTTAAAAGTTCCCAGAGCTTGTACCTCATCAGACAAGTGGGATTTATATCAAGAAAACAGGAATGGTTTAATATTAGGAAAATTATCAGCATATTTGACCATATTAATAACAAAAATCAAATGATTGTCTCAGATGCAAAAAAAGCTTTTGACAAAAATACAACACTCATTCTTATTAAAAACACTTGCATGAATATGTGTGTGTGTATATATATATAAATTGATTGAGCTTACATTCTTAAAAAAATTTTTAATAATATTTTATTTTTCCCACAATTACATGTTAAAACTTTAAAAAACAATTAAAAAAATGTTTTCAGTTCCAAATTCTATCCCTCCCTACCCTCTCTCATCCCTGAATGGTAAGCAATAGTAAGCAATGGTAAATTGTTAAACAATACAATATATTTTATATCTCTGCAACCATATAAAACATTTCCATGTTAGTCATTTTGTATAAGAAGACTTGGAAGGAAGGGAGGGAGGGAGGCAGGGAGGGAGGGAGGGAGAGGGAAAATAGCATGCTTCAGTCTGCATTCAGGCAGTTATTAGTTCTTTCTCTGGAAGTGTGTAGTGATCCTTGGGTTTCTAGCTGAGTCTTACCTCTTTCAGGTCTTTGTTGCACATCCAGACACGTCCTGAGTGTTCACATAAAGGAGAAATCTAGTCAGTGGAAATGGAAAGAGGCACAGCTTTATTGGCAAGACAGGCATGTTGTTACATCTCTCCCTCTTGCCCCCTCATGCTTCAGCTCTTAAATCCCCAAAATGCACTTGCAGAGCTTGAGAACAGCTCATGAGGGAGAGTGGGGGGAGGAGGGGGACAATCAGAGAATAGGGAGGCTGTGTCCAGAACAGCTTGCGTACTCCTGCTCACTTACCCTTACTCCCCGAGATAAATCTCAGGGTAACAGGGTACATTGCGTGATAGCACACAATCTGGATGCCTCAGCACTTTTTAGAGGTTAGGGTGCCCCAACCACAGATAAGATCAGCATATCCTGCTGATTCCTCTGTATCCTGTTGCAACAGAGCTGAACTCAGAGAGGCTGCCTGAGACCCCAACAAGCCCCCCTTCCTTTTAGGCACGGAGTGCCAAATCTTAGGAGTCCTGCAAGGCACTTTTTGGACGTCTGCATGAGAGGGCAACAGATGAGGTGATAATTATCATAAACAAAAGGCCGTTCAATTACATATTATTTAGTATTCACAAATCACGGGGAAAAGGATAATGAGGTGGGGGCACTTGCCAGGCATAGAGTGTTTGTTTAAAAAATACCTACTACATACTTCACAATGAAAATCGCAGGGAGATGCAATATAACCAGAGGAAGAAGGGTTGAAAGCAACATATATAGCCAATGCAAAGGACTTAACTCTTTAAACGAACCCTAAATTTGTTGTGCCAAATTGTCCACTTTAATTTTATCCAGAGAGGCCTCATTGATATGGGAAATCAATTTATCGAACTGTGCCACATCCACTCCTATGGAGGTATTTCTAAAAATTCCTAACAAAAGATTTTTAACTTTTTGCCAATCATAATTAGACCTATTATATTTCATGGGTATAACACAAATAGAATGAAATCTATAATCACACTTCAACAAAACTCAGTTTCTGCAAGCTTGTCTTTCACAAATTCTCTGTTTCCTTTAAAGCATCTAATTTTTTCTGAAAATCTCTACTTTAACTCATTACCTAAATACAAAGACACAGTGGTTGAAATTATCCATGATAGTAGACAAAATAATAGTACAAATCCCTACTAGAGATACATAGAGCAGGAGTACAATGAATGTAAACAATATTCCATACAGAGGAGTCATACATAGACAGGTGTATCCATAAGTACATTGGAGAAGGAGAATAGAAGACACAGTTGCAATTAGTCCCATCAGTAAAAGTCCAGAAATCGCTTTTGTGTAGGTTCCTCCGAAGTCTGAAACCAAAAGAGGGTGGTTCTACAAACAGTAGGACATCATAACCACTAATACATTGTTTAAGAATACGGTTAAAGCAGAGTATATTCCAATAAAATATAGTAAGGACTTAAATCATCTGTAAATGATTTACATTACTAAAAGTAAGGAAGGCTTGATGGGGTCAAATACATGTAGTCACAGTTACATTTATATATGAAACAAGTGATGCAACAGGGGTAGCTGTCTCGAAACATAAATCAGGATGGAACTAGTTCAGTTTGTATAGAATGTAGAGTGATCACAGCAAGAAACACAAATCCTAGAAACACAGGTTTCAGTTCTTTGGGTGGATATAAAAAATGTTTGATCTGCCCCCACAGTAATAAATCCCACATTACTTTCATTTTGGGGAGTATGCACCTTTAACATTGTTTTACTGCTGGTGTATACTTATTTTTAGCAATGTTTTTATTTAGCTAATATATTTTGGGTGTATAAAGCAGTAGCTAATATAGCTAATTACTCCCCCCTTTTTTATTTTAGCAACTAGGTTGTAGTATCTTTATTATAAGGGGTATGCCTGTAATTAATATTATTTTAAAAATGATCACAGAAAGATTGAAATAAATTTGTTAGTGGCAGGAACATTATCAGCATTCAGTTGTATCAGAATGCCCATAGAAGCAGAAAACTATAACATATGGTTACATAGAGTATATGCATTTTGATGAAAATAAGAGTAAGCTAATATAGTTCTATGAATATTTGGAGAAAAAGTTGGAGAAACTTGAACTTTTGATTAATAGTCACGTTATTTAGATAAAGAGGCCTAGAAAATGAAGAATGAATTGCAATATAGGTAGTGGCCTCTATGTCATAAGAGCTTGTAACTTCTGAAAAAGGTTAAAAAGATCTGTATTCTGAGTGTGTTTAAGTTTAGCAGTATCAGTATGTGTTGGCATATGTATACAGAATATTTGTTATCTGACTCAATATTAAGGGAAAAGAAAAATCATTTAACAATAATAGCATATCAGAAAGCTGTGTGTAGTGGGTAGAAGTAAAGTGAATATTGATAACTTTATCATCATTAGAATTAATGTTAATATAATTAGAATTAATTAGCTTGCATTTCTAGGAAGTTGATAGGCAAAAGAAGTTCCTGGCTAGAAATTTACGACTGAATAGTAGACCTACATCCTTGTTACACAAAGCTTGTTTATCCTCTGATTATATTCACTTTTGAAGAAAGAGATATTTCGGAAATTGAATCTTTTACTTATAATAATAAGTTCAGACACTACTTTAACTCTTGCCTAGGCCATGGAATGACTATACATTGGAATCAAAATAGCAAAATCTGTTCTACTTTATTTTAACTTAGCTATAAGTTTTCTTGGAAATCCTAAAAGCAAAAACAAAACTTTTAAGAGTGAGATTCATTTAAACCAAATTGGTGTAACATAAGTAACATAGATTCTCAAGATATTTATTCTCAAACTATTGTAGAATTCTTAAATATCACAAAGTTTTTAGTCAAAAAAGGTATAGTAATTGAATCTTTATATTGGCAACAATTAAGAAGCTGATCAAAGTACTTATAAAAGTTATTAGTATTAGGATCCCTCTAAACAAGGAGAATATTATAAAGTGAGCCTAAATAGTTTGTATAAGTTACTGTATATATTCTAATTCTTGATAAAAAAATAATATTAGGTTTCCCTGTGAGCTAACACAAAAGAATTCATATCTTTTACTGACTATTCTGATCATAGAAATTTTGCTAAAGAAAGAAAAAATAAGAATATGTGAATTAAATATATTAAATGCTTTTTATTTTAAGTAGTAATTTTTCACCAATCACAACTCAAATCCAATTATGTGTTAATTTTATTCCTATGGAGCAGTAATAAACAATAAAGATTTACTAGGTTTTTCCTATATGAGGAATTTCGTTTAATGTTTTTCTTTCTCAAATTTCTTTTTAATATTTTGCAACTTTCTTAGCAAGTTACAATTAAAACAAGTTCCTTTCTCAGGCCAAATGACCTTGCCTCTACAGATAGTTTTTGGGCTTTTGGCAGTTTTACAACATAAGTAAGTTTGATATGGATTCTAAGCAGGAGAGACTGGCGGGGTTAATGCTTACCCTGTGTTGCTAAACTCTCACACATGGAGGAGGAATGTTATGAAGGGGCAGAATTAATCCAAAATAAAGTTTTTACCCAGTCTCCTCCTTTCTACATACATTAATCAATCAACAATTTTAAGTTTTTAGCATTAAAACAATAAAATAATTCAATAATCTTACAAGTTCCAAATAATTTATAATCAAATTGTTTTAGTTGTAACCTCCTCTCTAACTTCAGGTAGATGTGTAAATAATTAATTTTCTATATGGCATATATAAACATTGTAAGATGTAAGTGACATAACTGTTTTTAAGCAAGTTCTTTATCTTTTAGTTCCAATAAAATTCAGATTAAAAATGTGCTTATCTAACACTATTTCTGGCTTAGAATGATCCCTCAATTTTTAAAATGAGAGAATTTTACTACAATTTAGGAAGACCATAACAACACAATGACATTGTGACATTAATTGTATTTCCAAATCATCACTTGGAAAAATTATTGATAGAAAATTGGGCTAATCAAGTGTAGAGATTTTTCTCCTCATAGCTGCAGAGCCTGATTTTGTATTTAGGGGTTTTGAATGGAGAGGTTCATCTGCTTGCTTAAAGGTGTGGGCTTCAATGCCCAGGGTTGTTGCTAGTGGGGTCCTTGATAAATTTATCAGGCTTTCTCCCTTTAGTCAGAATGGAAGGGTAACTTAAATTCCCTATTATTCTTCAGCACTCTCTATTTTTTTTTATCTATGATGAGAGACTTTAATAAATTTTTGTAAAATGTTTTCAGCTGATTTAACTTTTACTCCAATAAACTCTATTTATGTTTCCACTCATTAAAAGCTTCTTTGAAAGTGATAACTTTGACTTCTCCAGCAAAAGTGATTTTTGGGGAGTGGTGCCTACTCCCTTATCTCACTACTAGAGAACCCAAAAACCCTCACTTTTCTTATCAAATCTTAGAAAATATTCCAATTTGCCTAAATGCCAAATAGTAAAATAAATTCTGACTTCTCTTTAGCATCAAATTAGGAATGACACTTTTTACTTTTCACACAAATTCAATTGACTTACAGTTTCATTCTGATACACAGATTTTTTTTTTCTAATAAGTGTGGCAAGAAATGCTTGTTTGTATGCCCCTTTGATCTGGGGGAAAAATTCCATTATTATTTCTTTTCACCTTCTCCTCACTCCACTTGGCCAGAGTGGAATGAAGAGGAAGAGATGTTCAAACTTTTAAAGATCTTAAAACTTCTGTTCACATTTTTTAATGCAAATAGTTTATGCCTGATACTTCTTTCTTTACTCTATGACTTAATATAACCATCATATAATCTATAAAATAAAATATTTTTCTTCTCTCTCCTCAGGAAGGGGGAGGGAAAGAGATAAAAGCATTCCAAGGAAAGTCCAGCTGCATATTGAACCTTACAGGGTGTTAGATTACTCACTCACACTCTTTCACACAGAGACACATAAACAAAATAGACAGATAGAGAAAATGACAGGAAGAGTGCACTCAGAAATCGTTAAAGATCATTTGCAGAAATCAGATATTATGCTTGGTCCTAGATAAAATTTACTTGATCATTTTCTTTTTATCTGTTTCCAACAAAGACAACTGTATCACAGTGAATGGTTCGAGCCACCCCTGGTACTTTCATTTTTGATGTTAAGCATATCATTAATGTATTCCATAGAAAAAAAGACAGAAGGGGCGGCCAGGTAGCACAGCGAGTAAGAGCACCGGCTCCAGTGTTGAGAAGACCTGGAGATCGAATCCCGGGCTCAGACACTTAGCACCCACCCAGAAACACCTGGCCGTGTAACCTTGAGCAAGTTACTTTACCCCAATTGCTTAGGGGCGGCCAGGTGGCTCAGCAAGTAAGAGCACTGGCTCCAGTGTCGGGATGACCTGGATCAAATCCGGGCTCAGATACTCAGCACCACACCCAGAAATAACTGGCCGTGTAACCTTGAGCAAGTTACTTAACCCCGATTGCTTAAAAAAAAAAAAAGACAGAAATGGGAAAATGCTGGAGTCCCTTTTCCATTAGTCCCTCCCTTCTCTCTTTCCTGGCCGGGTCCCAATTTACCAAATAAATTGTCATTTGTTCCACAACTATGCCCCATATCTGCTTATCTAAGCCCGTGTCTTCTATCCACAGAGAGACCATTTTCACTGTTTCAATTAATCTCCGCAGGTCCTTAAGTGGGAGCATCAGTCCCTGGCCTTTAACTTCCTTATAAAGCTGTTGAGCCCAAATCTTTGTTTCCTCTGGCTTAGTTATAGGAAGGTGATTCCCCATTTTTATCCCGAGTCAACCCCAGAATTTCCCTGGTCCCTTGGGACTTCTCCTCTCTCTTCCCTACTAGCATGGGGACTCAGCTAAAAGGTCCCTTTAAAACCACACATACTTTATTTGTCCCCGTTTGGGCGCCATTTGTAGTGATCCTTGGGTTTCTAGCTGAGTCTTACCTCTTCCAGGTCTTTGGCGCACATCTAGACACATCCTGCGTGTTCACATAAAGGAGAAGTTGAGTCAGTGGAAATGAAAAGAGGCACAGATTTATTGGCAAGACAGGCATGTTGTTACATCTCTCCCTCTTGCCCCCCATGGTTCAGCCCTTAAATCCCCAAAGTGCACTTGCAGAGCTCGAGAGCAGCAGCTCATGAGGGAAGATGGGGGGGGGGGGAGAGAGACACAATCAGAGAACAAGAAGGCTGTGTCCAGAACAGCTTGCATACTCCTGCTCACTTACCCTTAGTCCTTGAGATAAATCTCAGGGTAACAGGGTACATTGTGTGAAAGTGCACAATCTGGATGCCTCAGCACTTCCTAGAGGTTAGTGTGCCCTGAGCACAGATAAGATCAGCACATACTGCTGATTCCTCTGTATCCTGTTGCAACAGAGCTGAACTCAGAGAGGCTGCCTGAGACCCCAACAGAGGTGGAGAGTATGCTTTATCATAAACCCTTTGGGATTGTCTTGGATCATGGTATTGCTGAAAATACTAAGTTATTCACAGTTCTTCACAATGTTCTGGTTCTGCTAACTTCATTTTGCATAACTTCTTTAGGTGTTTCCAAACTGAAGGGCATTCTCTCATTTTCCAATTCTTAGCCACCACAAAAATAGCTGTTATAAATATTTTTGTACAAATAAGGCCTTTACCCTTTTTTTTTTTAAGTCTTTGGGATATAGAACTAGCAGTGATATGCTGGATCAAAAAGTATTCACAGTTTTATAGCCCTTTGGACATTGTCCCAAATTGCTCTCAAGAATGGTTGAATCACTTCACAACTCCACCAACAATGCATTAGTGTCTCAATTTTCCCACATACCTTCCAACATTCCATTTTCCTTTTTTGTCACATTAGCCAATCTGAGAGGTGTGAAGTGGTACCACAGAGTTGTTTTAATTTGCATTTCTCTAATCAATAGTTATTTAGAGCATTTTTTCCTATGAGTATACATAACTTTGATTTCTTCATGTGAAAACTGCCTGTTTATATCCTTTGACCATTTATCAACTTGGGAATTTTCTTAAATCTTACTCAGTTTTCTATATATTTGAGAAATGAGCCTTTTATCAGAGATACTTGTAAAAAAAAATTCCACCCCTCTCCCCACCACCCCAGTTTTCTGCTTTCCTTTAATTTTAGTTGCATTGATTTTGTTTATACAAATACTTTTAAATATTTAAAATATTTTAAATTATTTAAATTTATATTATTATTAAATTAAATATTTAAATTAAAATATTTAAATTAATAAATAAAAATATTTTATATATTTAAATAATCAAATTATTTATTTTACATTTTGTAATGTTCTCTATATTTTTTTTGGTCCTAAATTTTTCCCTTAACCATATATATGACAAATAAACTGTTCCATGCTCTCCTAATTTCCTTATGTGTATCACATACCCATTTTGACCTTATCTTGGTATACAGTATATGATGTTGGTCTGTACCTAATTTGTGCCATGCTATTTCCAGTTTTCCCAGAAGTTTTTGTCAAATAATGAATTTTTGTTTCAAAAGTTTGGATTTGGGGGTTTATCATGTATTAGATCATACGGTCATTTATTATAATGTAATGTTATCTAATATATTCCACTGATCCACCACTCTATTTCTTAGCCAGTACCAGATGGTTGTGATAATTACCACTTTATAATAGAGTTTGAGATCTGGTATGGATAAACTTCCTTCCTTCACATTCTTCATTGATTCCTTTGATATCCTTGATCTTTTGTTCTTCCAGATGAATTTTATTATCATTTTTTTCCAGCTCTATAAAATAACTTTTGTTAGTTTGAGTGGCATGATACTGAATAAATAGATTAATTTAGATAGAATTGTCATTTTTTATTACCTACCTATGAGCTTGGCCTACTCATGAGTAATTAATATTTTTCAAAATGTTTAGATATAACTGTATTTGTGTAAAAAGTGTTCTATGTGTGTTTACATAGTTCTTAGGTTTGGCTTGGCAGGTAGAGACTCCCAAGTATTTTATATTGTCTACAGTTATTATAAATGGATTTTGCCTTTCCATCTCTTGCTGCTGGACTTTGTTGGTAATATATAGGTATCCTCATGATTTGTGTACATTTATTTTATTTCCCAATACTTTGCTAAAGTTGTTTATTATTTCAAGTAATTTTTAAGTTGATTCTCTAGGATTCTCTAAGTATACCATCCTATCACCTGTAAAGAGTGATAGTTTTGTTTTATCATGGCCTATTCTAACTCCTTCTGGTTCTTTTTCTTCTCTTATTGCTATAGCTAACATTTGTAATACAATGTTGAATAATAGAGGTGATAATGGGCATCTTTGCTTCACTCCTGATCTTGTTGGGAAGGCTTCTAGCTTATCCCTATTGCAAATAATGCTTGCCAATGATTTTAGATAGGTAGTACTTTTCATTTTGAGGAAAGCTGCATTTGTTCCTATGCCCTTTCATGTTTTAATAGGAGTGCCATATTTTGTCAAAAGCCTTTTCTGTATCTGTTGAGAAAATCATGTGATTTTTGTTGCTTTTGTTATTGATATGGTCAATTATGCTGATAATTTTTCTAATGTTAATAAGTCCTGCATTCTTTGTATACATCCCACCTGATCATAGTATTATTTTTTGTGATATATTGCTGTAATCTCCTTACTAATATTTTATTTAAATTTTTTTGCCTCAGTTTTATTAGGGAAATTGGTCTGTAGTTTTTTTTTTTTCCAGAAGTGGCCACACCACCCCTCCCTCACACCTTACACTGTAAGCCTCAGGGTAACCAGGAGAAACACTGAAGAGTCCCGGCCTTGGCTTCAGTGTAGATATCCAGAGGCTACAGCACACAAGGTCAACAACCAGGCCCCTAGCTTGCCAACCTGAGAAGCCTGTGTATCAGAGGCCTGTGTATCCCAGAAGCAGAAATCCACTTTAAAAGTCAGGAAATAGTGGTGGCCAGGTAGCACAGTGAGTAAGAGCACCGGCTCCAGTGTCGGGATGACCTGGAGATCGAATCCCGGGCTCAGACACTTAGCACCCACCCAGAAACACCTGGCCATGTAACCTTGAGCAAGTTACTTAACCCCAATTGCTTAGGGGCAGCCAAGTGGCTCAGAAAGTAAGAGCACCAGCTCCAGTGTTGGGATGACCTGGGGATCAAATCTGGGCTCAGATACTCAGCACCACACCCAGAAATAACTGGCCATGTAACCTTGAGCAAGTTACTTAACCCCTATTGCTTATAAAATAAAAAAAAAAGTCAGGAAATAGGTTATCACAATGGACAAGAAGGAAGCTGGGAAAACAAAAA
The DNA here is from genome assembly GCF_028583685.1 of Petaurus breviceps papuanus. Taxonomy (NCBI): domain Eukaryota; kingdom Metazoa; phylum Chordata; class Mammalia; order Diprotodontia; family Petauridae; genus Petaurus; species Petaurus breviceps. Next base: position 4,674,939 of record NW_027187374.1, on the reverse strand, counting down.
CAAGATCTAGTCAAACCTATTATAGTGAGCAAGAACAACCCCATTCAGAGGACAATATTGACTCTATACTCACACCTGAGACCACAGAAGGAAATATGAACTGGTCTCAATCCCCAAAAGCATTCTTGGAAGAGCTCAAGAAAGATTTTAAAAGCCAAATTAGAGAGATAGAAGATGAATTAACTAATTCTTTAAAAATTACATTGACCAAGCTGGGAGAAAAAAAATCTCACTGAAGAAACAAATCCTTAAAAAGTAAAATTTGTGAATTGGGATGGGAAGTTCAAAATCTAACTGGAGAAAATACCTCCCTAAAAATGAAATCTGAACATATGGGAAAGGAGCTTTACAAACTAACTGAGGAAAATATTCACTAAAAATTAGAATCAGTTAAATCGAAGCTAATGACTCTATGACACATCAAGAATCAGTCAAACAAAACCTAAAGATTGATAAATTAGAAGAAAATGTAAAATATCTCATTGGAAAAACAACTGACCTAAAGAACAAATCCAGGAGAGAAAACGTAAGAATTATTGGTCTACCAGAAAGCCGTGGTGACAAAAAACAGCCTGGACAACATCCTCCAAGAGATTGTCAAAGAAAACTGTCCTGAGGTCCTAGAATCAGAAGGTAAAACAGTTATCAAAAGAATTCACCGGGTCAAGATGGTGGAGTAGAAACAGGACTTCCTCGCAGCTCTGGCTCCCACCTCCCCCAATTCATGTAAAAAATTACTCTAGACAAATTTTGGAGCTACAGAACCCATAAAATGACACAGAGAAGCTAACCTCCCACTGAAGACAGCCTGGCAGGCTGGCAGCAAGTGATCAGTACAGGGCTCTGGGAGCCAACTCCAGCCCCACTCCAACCAGAGGTCTTAGCCCCAGGGCAGGTCTGACCAGCCACTGGCTGGAGGGACTTCACATCACCAGCATCTGTGGCAGTTTCCAGAATTATCAATCCATAGATGCCAAGGACAAAGTGAGACATCAGTGCAGTGTGGACTTTGGGACCTGGGAATTCAGAGTGCAATATGACATTTGTCCCGGGAGAGAAGCGACTGAAGGGCCATGGCCGTGCAGCTGCCGTCATGTGGCAGCTTCAGCTCCTGGCCTGCAGAGTATAGGAGGACCAAGTGGCCAATCTGAGGGGGTAATCACTCTTGCTTTAACCTGCTTGGATCTGGATTGCTGTCTAGGGTGGAGGTCCTGGGGTGCATGACAAGCTTGCCAGAGCATGTGGAGACTTCAGAGAGGGCACCCAACTAATACCTTCAGCAGCAGTGAAAACCTCAGCCTTTGGGATAAAGCTCCCATTTCTGGTAGCAAAGATCTACTGGGTCAAAAAGCCCCAAAGTCAAGCAATTGAGGGGCAACATGAGCAGGCAAAGGAAGCAAAGCACACAGAGCAACCCAACTTTACACTTATATTTTGGGGACAAAAATGATCAAAGGATGGAACAGGAGGAAGACAGTGAAGTCAGAACTCCTGCACCAAAAGCTTCCAAGAAAAATACAAGCTGGTTACAGGCCATAGAGGACTTTAAGAAGGATTTTGAAGATCAAATACGAGAAGTGGATGAAAAATTGGGAAGAGAAATGAGAACAATGCAAGAAAATTATGAAATGATAGTCAACAACCTGACTGAAGGAAATAACACCTTAAAAATAGACTAACTCAGGGGTGGCCAGGTAGCACAGCAAGTAAGAGCACCGGCTCCAGTGTTGAGAAGACCTGGAGATCGAATCCCGGGCTCAGACACTTAGCACCCACCCAGAACCACCTGGCCGTGTAACCTTGAGCAAGTTACTTAACCCCAATTGCTTAGGGGTGGCCAGGTGGCTCAGCGAGTAAGAGTACCGGCTCCAGTGTTGGGATGACCTGGAGATCGAATCCTGGGCTCAGACACTCAGCACCACACCCAGAAATAACTGGCCGTGTAACCTTGAGCAAGTTACTTAACCCCGGTTGCTTAAAAATTAAAAAAAAAATAGACTAACTCAGATGGCAAAATAGGCTCAAAAAGGCAATGAGGAGAAGAATGCCTTAAAAAGCCGAATTTGCCAGATGCAAAAAGAATCTCAAAAGCTCACTAAAGAGAATCATTCCTTCAGAATTAGATTGGAGCAAATGGAAGCTAATGACTTTATGAAAAATCAAGATACTATAAAACAGATCCAAACAAATGAAAAAATAGAAGGCAATGTGAAATGTCTCATTGGAAAAACCACTGACCTGGAAAATAGATCTAGAAGAGATAATTTAAAAATTATTGGACTACCTGAAAGCCATGATCAAAAAAGAACCTAGAAATAATCCTTCAAGAAATTCTCAAGGAAAATTGCCCTAATGTTTTAGAACCAGAGGGCAAAATGGAGGTTGAAAGAGTCTACCGATCAACTCCTGGAAAAGATCCCAAAAATAAAACACCTAGGAATATGATAGCCAAATCCCAGAGTTCCCAAATCAAGAAGAAAATTTCACAAGCAGCCAGGAAGAAACAATTTGAATATTGTGGAAACACAATTAGGATAACCTAGGACCTGGCAGCTTCCACACTGAGGGATCGAAGGGCTTGGAATATGATATTCCAGAGGTCAAAGGAGCTGGGATTAAAACCAAGAATCACCTACCCAGCAAAACTGAGTATCATGTTCCAGGGGAAAATATGGTCATTCAGTCGAATAGAGGACTTTCAAGCATTCTTTTTGTTTTTTTACTTTTGGAGGGCAATTGGGTTTAAGTAACTTGCCCAAGGTCATATGGCTAATTTGTGTGTGTGTGTGTGTGTGTGTGTGTGTGTGTGTGTGTGTGTTAAGTGTCTGAGGCCGGATCTGAACTCAGGTCCTCCTGGCTCTAGGGCCAGTGCTTTACTCACTACACCACCTAGCCTCCCCCACCTCTCCTTCAAGCATTCTTGATGAAAAAACCAAAGTTGAATAGGAAATTTGACATTCAGATACAAGAAGCAAGAGAAGCTTGAGAAGGTAAATGGGGAAAGAAATCATAAGGAACTTATCAAAGCTGAACTACTTACATTCCTACATGGAAAAATGATTATTGTAACTTATGAAACTTTTCTCAGTATGAGAATAGCTGAAGGGAATAGAAATGTGTATGTTTGTATGTGTATATATGTATATGTGTGTATATGAATATATACATATATGTCTATATAGTAGGGTGTATGGGCATATGAATACATATGTGAGTGTGTGTATATATGTCTACAGATATACATAGACAGAGGGCACAGGACCAATTAAATAGGAAGGGATGATACTTAAAAGGTGAAAATAAGAGGTGAGAGAGGAATATATTGAGATGAGATGGGGAGAGACAGAATGGGGTAAATTATCTCATATAGAAGAGGCAAGGGAAAATTGTTACAATGAAGGAGAGGAACAGGAAGGCAAAGGGGAATGAGTCAACCTTATTCTCATTGAATTTTTCTTAGGGAGGGAATGACATACATACTAAATAGGGTATGTCACCCTTCTGTTGAGTAGAGGGGAAGGGGAAGAGAGGGGGGATAATGGAAAGGAGGGCAGGTTGGGGGGAGGGAAGTTGGAAGCACCCTCTTTTGAAAAGGGAAAAGATCAAAGTAGAGAATAGAACAAGTGGGGGACAGGATAGGATAGAGGGAAATACAGTCAGTCTTCCACAATATATCCACTATGGATATGATTTGCATAGCTACTCATGTACAGCCTATATTGAATTGCTTATCTTTCCAGTGAAGGTGTGTGACAAGGGAGGAAGGGAAAGAATCTGGAATCCAAAGTTTTAAAATCAAATGTTTAAAAAAAATATATATATACATATTATTATTAATATTTTATATGTAACTGCAAGATGAGATATACAGTCACTGGGGCATAGAGATCCACCATGCTCTACTGGAAAGTTGATGGGGGAATGGGGGAAGATATGGGAGAAAACACATTGGGGAGGGGTTATTCAGTGGAAACGATGTTTTGGGGTGTTGGGTAGGGAAAACTGGGGAGAAAATTTTTAACTCAAAATCTTCTGGAAATTAATGATGTAAACTAAAAATAAAAAAAGAGAGAAAAAGAAAAAAAAAAAGAAAGAATTAACCAGACTCTTCCTGAAAGAGATCCCAAGTTGAAAACGATAAGAAATTTTTTTTTTGCTTTTTGGAGGGCGAAGGTAGGGCAATTGGGGTTAAGTCACTTGCCCAAGGTCACATGGCTAGTAAGTGTTAGGTTTCTGAGGCCAGATTTGAACTCACATCCTCCTGACTCCAGGGCCGGTCTCTGGTTCACTGCACCACCTAGCCACCCTGAATTTGATATTTTGTGAGGCAAATGAGGTAGGACTGCAACCAAGGATCAACTGTCCAGCAAAACTGAGCATAATCTTTCAGGTAAGGAGATGGTCATTCAGTGAAATAAGGGACTTCCAGACTTTCCTGATGAAAAAAGCCAGAGCTCAATGGAAAATTTGATCTCCAAATACAAGACTCACTAGAGAAATAAAAAGGTAAACAAGGAAAACATACACACACATGCACATAGCTTGTAATTCAATAAGAGCAAATAAGTTTACACCCCTGTATGAGAAACTGATACCTGTCAATATTGAGATTTATATAATTATCATGACATTTAAAAGGGATATACATAGATAAAAGGTGTGTGTATAAATGAACTAATCTGATGATAAAAACCTTATTAAGGGGTAGTAAGGGATTGTAATGGGAGAAAAGGAAAGGAGGAGGCAGAAATTGTAAATTATGCCACACGAAGAGGCATAAAAATATACTATAGTAGAGGGAAAGAAGGGTGGGAGATGAGCATCATATGAACTTTTTTCTCATTGGTTCTGGTTCAAGGAGGGATCAATATAATCACTTAAGTTTAGAATTCTAATGTGAAAAGACACCAAAACTCATTATAGTAAATGAAAAGGAGGGAGAGAGATGAGCACTGTATGAAATTTACTCATCTGTTTGGGTTCAAGGAGGGAATAACATACTCCATTAAGTATAAAAATCTATTATGCCCTACAGGCAGTAGGAGGTGTAAGGGGGGAAAAAAGGGAGGGTGGTTAGAAGGGAGGGAAATAGTAGTAAGGGGGAAGGGTAGGTAAAGAGAGGGAGGTGCATAGGTAGGAATAGTGAGGGAGGCAGTAGTCAAAAAGAAAACTCTTAAGGAGGGGAAAGGAGAAGGAAGAAATAAAAACATGAACTGGGGGGTGTAGCAGCAAGCACCCCAACATCCCCAGTGTGGCTGCCAGCACAGGTTCTTAGATCATCTTTTCTAAATGAATGCAACTCAAAATGGGGTAGCAATCTTGCTTTAATCAAACATATGTCATTTACCTAGTTCAGGGGGAAAAGGTCAGCATCCCGAACTTCAGGGAATAATACAAAGAAGTTACAAGGAGACAGAGACACAGATCAAGCAGACAGGCCTCCAAATGTCTGACCATTACATCTATACCTAGTCACAATTACCAGAGAGGGAAGTACCAGCATCTGGGTTTTCAAAGCCGGGGGGCTCAAAGGCTTCCCAGAGTCTTGTCTGGTCAAATCACACAACACTTCTCAAAGTGAGCCCTAAAGCAAAGCCTCACATCAGGGTTTATATAGCTTCTCCTGACTCATAGAATGTCACAACCCTCTTGACCCACTGCCCAATCACAGAGCACCAAGGTGTGGGCATTCCTGAAAACCAAGCCTCCTGCCATAGGCTCCAGGTGCCCTTAAGCCTATCAAAGGGCCTACGGGCAGGGAAGATCTTAAATTCCCATTCCCATAACAGGGGGGAATAAGACAGCAGGAAAGACAGATAGTAATCATAATGGTGAATGTGAATGGGATGAATTCTCCCTTAACACAGAGGTGGATAGCAGAATGGATTAAAAACCATAATCCTACAATATGCTGTCTACAAGAAACACCTTTGAAACAAAGGGATACCCACAGGGTAAAGGTAAAAGGCTGGAGTAGAATATATTATACGTCAGCTAAAGTAAAAAAAAAGCAGGGGTAGCAATCCTTATCTCAGATAAAGCAAAAGTAAAAAAAAAAAATGGATCTAATTAAAAGACATAAGGAAGGAGACTATATCCTGCTAAAAGGTACCTTGAGAATGAAGCAATATCATTACTTAACATACACACACACACACACACACACACACACACACACACACACACACATCAAGCAGTATAGCATCCAGATTCCTAGACGAGAAGTTAAGGGAATTAGAGGAAGTAATAGCCAAACTATACTAGAGGGGGATGTCAATCTCCCCCTCTCTGAACTTGATAAATCTAATCTCAAAATAAACAAGAAAGTAGTTAAGGAGGTGAATAGAATTTTAGAGAAGGTAGATACAATAGACCTCTGGAGAAAATTGAATGGGGATAAAAAGTAATATACCTCCTTCTCAACGGTATGTGGCACATACACAAAAATTGACCATTGTACTAGGGCATAAACACCTCACAATTCAGTGCAGAATGGCAGAAATACATCCTTCTCAGATCATGATGCAATAAAAAATATATGCAATAAAGGGCCATGGAAAGATAGACTAAAAATTAATTGGAAACGAAATAATTTAATCCTAAACAATGGGTGTGTTGGGGTGGCTAGGTGGCACAGTGAATAGAGCACCAGCCCTGGAGTCAGAAGGACCTGAGTTCAAATTTGGCCTCAGACACTTAACACTTACTGGCCATGTGGCCTTCAGCAAGTCACTTAACCCCAGTTGTCCTTCCAAAAAGAAAAAAAAATGAGTGGGTCAAAGAAGAAATTATAGAAATAATCAATAACTTCATTCAAGAGAATGACAATAATGAGACAACATACCAAAACTTGTGGGATGCAGCAAAAGCAGTTCTTAAGGGTAGTTTTATATCCCTGAATGCATACATGAATAAAATAGAGAAAATGAAGGTTAATAAATTGGGCAAGCAACTGAAAAAGCTAGAAAAAGAGCAAATTGAAAACCCCCAATTAAATACTAAATTAGAAATAATGAAAACCAAAGGAGAGATTAATAAAATTGAAATTAATAAAACTATTGAATTAATAAAAAAAAACTAAGAGCTGGTTTTATGAAAAAAAAACAATAAAATTGATAGACCTTTAGTCAATATGATAATAAAAAAAAGAAAGAAAACCAAATTACAAGTATCAAAAATGAAAAAGGTGAATCTACCTCCAATGAAGAGGAAATTAAAACAATAATTAGGAATTATTTTGCCCAATTATATGCACATACATTTGACAATCTTAGTGAAATGCATGAATATTTACAAAAATATAAGTTGCCCAGATTAACTGAAGAAGAAATAAATTACTTAAATTACCCCATCTCAGAAAAAGAAATTGAAGGTCTATTTTTGCTTTTGCTTTATCTGAGATCATGATTCCTATACCTGGTTGTTTTCTCTCTTTTTTTTGCCTCCGCCGAAGATTGATAGATTCTGCTCCAACCCCCTATTTTTACTATTGGTGCCTCTCTGTTTAAAATGTGTTTCCTGTAAACAACATATTGTTGGATTCTGTTTTTAATCCATTCTACTATCCACTTCCATTTTATGGGTGAGATCATCCCATTCATATTCATATTTATTAACTTATATTAACATATATGAACTGTGTATTTCCTTCTATCCTATTTCTCCCCACCCCTCCCCATTTATGCTCTCTTTGAAAAAAAAAAGTTTTGTTTTGCTTCTACCTCCCTCCCTTAATCTGCCCTTTCTTTTATCATCCTCTTTCCCCTTCTCTTTTCCCTTTCCCCTTCTATTTCCCTTTTAGGTAAGCTAGATTTCTATACCTAACTGAATATGTGTGCTATTCCCTCTTTGAGCTGATTACAATGAGAGTAAGATTCAAGTATTACCTGCCATCCTCACCTCCCATCTTCCCTTCCATTGTAAAACTTCTTTCTTTCTTGCCTCTTTTATGTGAGATAATTTTCCACATTCTTTCTTTAATTTTGTTTTTTTAAATTATCCCCTCACAGTTATCTCATACATATACCCTCTGTCTATGTATTCTCCTTCTAACTCCCCTAATAGTGATAAAGTTCTTAGGAATTACAAGTATCATCTTTTTACATACAAATATAAACATTTTAACCTTATTGATTCCTTTATGATTTCTGCTTCATCTCTACCTTTTTATGCTTCTTTGAGTCTTGTATTCAAAAGTGAGATTTTCTGTTCTGCTTGGGTCTTTTCATCAGGTGATTGAACATCCTCTATTTCACTGAATATCTGTTTTTTTTTTTCTCCTGAGGGATTATACTAGGTGATTCTTGGTTTCCTAATTCTTCTGCCCTTCAAAATATCATTCTAAGCCTTCCAGTCCTCTAAAGCAGAAGTTGCTAAATCTTGTGCTCTGTTGACTGTGGCTCAATGATATTTGAATTATTTCTTCCTGGTTGCTTGCAGTATTTTCTCCTTGACCTTGGAGTTCTAGAATTTGGCTGTAATCCTATAAATTTTCATTTTGGGATCTCTTCCAGGAGGTGATTAGTGGTTTCTTTCAGTTTCTATTTTACCCTCTAGTTTTAGGATATCAGGCAGTTTTCTTTGATAATTTCTTGAAAGATGATGTCTAGGTTCCTTATTTGATAATGGCTTTCAGGTAGTTTAATAGATCTATTTTCCTGGTCAAATTTTTTTTATGAGATATTTCACATTTTCTTTTGATTCTTCTTTTGATTTTGTTTTACTGTTTCTTGATATCTCATGGATTCATTAACTTCCACTTGAACAATTCTAATTATTAAGGAGTTTGGTTTTTTTTAGTGAAGTTTTATACCTTTTTTGCCAGTTGGCCAATTCTGTTTTTTAAGTTATTATTTTCCACTATTTTTTGTGCCACTCTTTCTTAGTTGTTAATTTTCTTTTCATAATTTTCTTGCATTGCTTTAATTTATTTTCCTAGTTTTTCCTCTACAGCTTTTATTTTATTTTTAAAATCTTTTTTTCTTTTAAAAATATCTTTCCTTAGCTCTTCTAGGGATTCTGCTTGGGTTTGATTCCAATCTGCATTTTTCTTTGAGACTTTGCATATAAGTGTTTGCAGGTCATTGGTCTTTTCTGAATTTGAGGTGTCCATTATCCCTTGTTCTTGTTATTAACCCAAACCAGATCATTTCTAGTTATACATATTCTTTTGTGTCATTTCTTTTGTGCAAGATATTCCTGGTACTATGCAACAGATCTCATATTAACAAAATCTATGAAACAATTTAAAATAAAATCTTGGGCTTTCCCATTTTGTTTTTGTATTACCTATGATCACAAAGAAGATGCTCTACAATTTAAAGCTGGAAATACCCTTTGAAGTCATTTATTTATTCCAAACCTTTCATTTTATTGATGAGGAAATTTATACCCCAAGAGATTGTGACTTATTTAAAGCCACAAGATAGTCAGTATTCAAACCTAGGTTTTGTGACTCTGAATTTAGTTCCTTTTACACTGTACCCTGATACTTCCTCCACAAACATATCTATAATCACTTACAGTTCTATAATTCTATCATACTCTTTTTAACCTTTCAAAAAATAAGGTCAAGCTCTATTATTACATTTTTATATTCTACATCCTTGTTGATCCAAATAGAAGAAATATGATGCCAGATTTACTTTGTAACTATATCATGTTTATTTAGATTGTATATTTTGCATGATTTTTTCCTATTTTACTTTTTAAATATTGATAATAATGTTTCCTTTTTTCCTAGGATCAAATAATTGGAACACTTGAACCATCCCAAACCCTCAGAGATATTTTGAAAAATCTCATTAGTTCAGTCTCTCCATCAGTGGTTTTGAGCACAAAAATTATGGATATAAAACAGGCAGAGGTAAATCACTTCTTTGTTATTAATATTTACTTAATATTATTAATTAATGATTAACAAAGTAGTTAAATAATTAACAAATAATTAAGGGATATAATAAAATAATAATTTTATTGATAATTTATTTAATATTAATAATTTAATAATATTTAATATCACTTTGGGGTCATTGTTGATCTGCCATAGGAAATTTACATATAGTCTTATAGCATTTCCCCATCTCCCATAACCCCTGTTCTTAACTCACAGGCCTTCCAAACCTATTGGATTTCAGTTCTTTTGACTGCGTTGTAATAAAGTAGTGACTAGGACACAAGTAATTTTTGTATTCAATACAGTTATAAAACACTCATACATTACTTAGTGAAAAGGTATTTTCATCATGTTCTGATGGATGGCCTTGGATTCAGAAAGATATAAGTTCATTTCTTTCTTCAGTGATACATACTCGTTATGTGATGATAAACAAATCATTTAAATTCCCAGGCAACTCTCTGAGATTGTAAGTTACAGATAAATTGTTTCTATTAGCAGAGAAAGTTTTTCAGTAAAGATTTTGGTGTTCTAGCCTTTCACTTGATTCTTATTATGAAAACTTTTTAGTTTTCTTATGAGGCTTATTATTGTACATTTTTGCAAAGCATTCTTATCATTTGCATTCATAATTCATGGACTGAAAATTTACTATTTGTCTCATTCAGTAATTTTATCTTGGTAGTTTGTTGGAATGTCAAAAAAAAACACCTGTTTCCTTTCATTCTTTTGGGTAAATTTGTTATTGTTGTTTTCCTTCTATAGGATATGCGATATACCTCAACACTTTCTCAGGATTTGTGCCCTCCTAAACCTCCAAGGGTTCATAAGCTAAAACTGTTGGTAAAGAATATCCAAGTAACACTGCTGAATAATCCTGGTTCTTCAGGTAGAATATTGGAAATATCAGAGGAAGCTATACTATGTTTTCAGAAAGATGGGATGTTTTGTAAAATTGATAGTGCTATTTGGCACAAATAAATTATAGTATTTACAGTAGATTAAAACTTGAGGTGACTGTTATAATTTTTTTTTGCTTTTTGGAGGGAGAAGGCAGGGCAATTGGAGTTAAGTGACTTGTCCAAGGTCACACAGCTAGTAAGTTTTCCTTAACTCTTAGAAGATCATGCCATGACATAAGTTTATTACTATTTTTTCTGTCCTATTTTTTTTAGGTTTTATTAACAACTCTTAAAATTTATGAGATGAAAGAAATATGGTTTACCAGTCAGTTATTTGATTCTGTAGAAATTATTATCCTTCTTGTCAGATATATCTACCTCTATCTCCCTTAGGAAAAACTGTGGGTTTATAAGATATCTCTTACACTAAATACCCTTTTAATGGGACATTGCTCTTCTTCGATAAGCTATTATTTTTCTATCTGGATTATTTTTAAAAAATACAACAATGGTTACAAAAAACACTTTGTTAAGTGGCTCTACTGGAGGTGGTTTGAGCCATCTTGTGAGAGTTGATTGTTAAATTTTCATTATAAAAGAAACAAGTAAATGGGAAAAGAAAATCTTTGCAGGAAATTTCTCTAACAAAAGTCTCAAATCCAAGATATTTAACTGATTAAAGAAAAGACCAAGGGTCAGTTCCCATAGAGAAATGGTCAAAGAAATTTTTCAAAGGAAAAGATCCAAGCTATTGATAACCATTTTAAAAAAAATGCTTTAAATTGCTAATCATTCGATAAGTGAAAATTAATGCAAACTTTAAATTGTATTTCACACCCATTAGACTAGCAAAGATGAAAAAGAGAGGAAAGTGACAAAAGGTGGAGAGGCTATGGAAAAATAGGTACATTAGGGTACTATTGTTACAGCTTTGAATTGGTCCAGCCATGCTGGAAAGCAAATTGGAACTGTGCCTTAGAAGTTCTTAAAGTGTTCATACCCTTTGACCCACGTATTCCACTACTAGACCAAGAGGTTGAAGAAAGAGGAAAAAGACCCATAGTACTTTTTTGGACATGGTTAGTGTAGAAACTTGTTTTGTTTGACTATTCCTAATGTAGGAAACAAGGGTTTTTATTTTATCTTGTTTATTTTTTTATAATGGGGTGTGTGGGACAAAGAGAAAACAGATTGGTTTTTTGGCGAGGGGGGAGGGGTTTGGACGGGGGAGGTAGGGCAATTGGGGTTAAGTGACTTGCCCAAGGTCACATGGCTAGTTTTTGTGTTAAGTGGTCTGAGACTGGATTTGAACTCAGGTCCTCCTGACTCCAGGGCTGGTGCTCTATTCACTGCACCACCTAGCTGCCCCCCAAAATAGATTTGTATTAATTGAAAAATTGATTTAAAAAAATTCAATTCCAGTGATCAAAATACAATACAAAATTATATTCTGAATATTTACTCTCATCCCAAGAAGTTTTCCTCCCTAAATTGTAAAGCATTTTTTCATTTTCTTCATCACATATATTGTGGATTGTCTTTGTTTTGAAAGGTAGAATCTTTGAATGGTAAATCTTTAGTTTTATGAATATTAAACTTCTAACTTAATACAAGCAAAAGATAGTTCAACACAATTTATCCTCAGATGGGGAACATGGTTTTTATCTGTCTATCTACATATCTATGTCTATGTGTATATATATATATATATGCATATATATTATTATTTTTATTATTACACAGAAAAAAATGTGAGAGTAAAAATGCTCTCAGGAATTTTTAAATATTCAACAATTTAAAATTTTCCAACAGGGAAAGCTGCTTAAATGAGAAACACACAATTATGGACAGGCAGAACTTAAAAATTTGAATTACATGGCATTTTAAGGAGATTTTTTTTCAAAGAAGATTCCAGACAGCTGGTGATTTGTCTCATCCAGATAGCTTATCATCTTCAGAGGACACAAGCCAAATTTCCGGCATAGGAAACACTGTCTTGCCTCCCATTTTGGCTAAAGTTTAGCTATTTTCTCCATTTCTTGGGTTTGGCAACTGAACTATATTTGGGATATTTTATGGAAATTGTAAAATATCACTTTTTCCATTGCAGGTAGCCTTAACTGTGTATTTGTGACTCAGTTAAATGATCCTCTTCAGAAGTTCTTCAGCTCAGTAACCAAAAGTACCACCAATTTCACTTGGGATGAGGTGTTCACTTTGTGAGTATACCAACAGATAACACACTTCAAGGTGTGTTTTTAGTATAGTCAGCTTTGAGTTAACAAAACTGTTAACTTTGTGCAAAAGGGGGAAAGAATTGTTGGTTTGTACAGAAGAAATGGAATATCTTACTAAGCTTGTGAAATAGTTTGAAATCTGTGAGAGTGGAAACATGTGTTCTTTTACTTTGTTGTGTAAATTAGTTCTTGGTATTGATTTTTAAAAATCAGTTTTTATTGATGTCATTTTTTTACATTACCACAGTTTCCCCCAGTATTCCTTTGCCTTCCCTTCCCAGAAAGTTATCTCATATGACAAAAAGTATTTTCAAAGACAAGAAGAAAAAAGAGGGGAAATAAATCAGTTAACTTCTATGTATATTGAAAAATTATGAAATTATGTGCAATGAGCCACATTTTGTGGAGCTGTAACTCTGTAAAGGACTAGGTTAGGAGGTGTCTTCTCATATTCATGTTTTGGAGCCATACTTGTTCTATATATTTTGCAACATTTACTTTTCATTATTTTGTAGTTGTTCTTTCCATTTCTATTGCTGTGGTGATTGTGTATATTGTTTTCTTGGCTCTACTTACTTTACTCTGAATGAGTCCATTTGAATTTTTCCATATTTCTCTGTATTCATTGTATTTGCATTTCTTTAATACATTTTTTAAAAATGCACTACATTTTATTAAGCCATTCTTTAATCTATGGAAATCTACTTTGTTTCCAATTCTTTGCTATCACAAAAAGTGCTGCTATAAATATTTTGCATTTATCAGGACTTTCTTCTCACCGATGACATTCTTATAACAGAATCACTGGATCAAAGTCACTTTATTTGCATTATTCCAAATTACTTTCCAAAATGATTCACTGATACGGATTCATAATTCTTCCAAGAAAGCACTAGTGTGCCTATTGATCTACAACCTTTCTAACATTGATTATTTCATTCTTCTGTCATCTTTGTCCATTTGTAGGATGTGAAGCAAAATCTCAGGATTGATTTGATGTGTATTTCTCTTGTTATTAGAGATTTGGAGCATTCTTTCATATAGTTGTTAATAGTTTGAAATTATTTTGAGAACTATTTGTTCACATCCTTTGATCACTTATCTATTAGGAAATTACTTTTGGATCTGTGTGTGTGTTGTGTGACATTCAACATATATAAATGTATGTTATGTGATATAGAAATAATTAACATGAATTTATATGTGTCTATTATTTCTACATTATATAACAGCTATATGTATATATCTTGTGTATTGTATAACATACATAATGTTATACTGGGGAAATTGAGTCAGGAGAATCCTACCTCAGCCCATGCCAAGAGTCATTCTCCTAACTTTCCCATGAGAATGCCATGGACAATTCATAGATTTCAACAGGGTTACTGGTATCATAGATTAATTGGCTTAATAACATTTCTTGATGATTGTACTTGGACCAAGTCTCAGAACATCAATTACTGTCTCATAAGGTCTTAAAGAGCAAATTCAAATAATCATTGATTTGGGTAAATTCAGCTCTCAAGGATCACATTTCCTTAATAACAAGTATTGACTATAATCTTACATTGGTAACAGTAAGAGATTCATCATGAAAAAGCATGACCTATATTGATATAACTAGTACTCATGGTTAAGTAGATGCTTTTTCATCCTTAGGTTCAACATTACACAAATTATTTTGCTTTCAGATGCTTAATAACAAACAAGAAAAGACTTTGGATGGGATGTGTAAATATAATAATCCCAAATTGTATACAGAGAACAGCTTATATGAAAAGTTGTATATAGTGAAACATGTCCAGTTACTAAACATGTTCAAATGGACATAAACATAGATTACTATCAGAATCCTTTTTAAACAATGGGAACATCTTTAAGGTGAGTCTTAAGTAGTTTGCATCCATTTCAGGGCATGCTCTACACACAGGTTCTAATCTCAGATTAAATAACAAACATAAGTAAAATCAGATTTCCTGTTAAAGTAACACAAAATAGCTCATAAGTCACTAGTTTCCACTAACATAATGCACTATTGAAATCTTATTCCTTAAAACATAAACAAAAAGGGTTCCTGACTTTTTTTTTTTGCTTTTTTGGAGGGCAATTGGGGTTAAGTAACTTGCCCAAGGTCACATGGCTAGTTTTGTTGTGTGTGTGTTAAGTGTCTGAGGCTGGATACAAACTCAGGTCCTCCTGATTCCGGTGCCAGCGCTCTACTCACTGCACCACCTAGCCACCCCAGTTTCCTGACTTTAACCTCACAACATAATAGATTAATCTTTGTTTCACAAGCATCTCTACCTTTGCCTAATTATACTCCTGTCATTCTGAAAGAAGATACTTCAGGAACTGAATCTTATACATGCAACACATTCAAGTACTATTTTAATTCTTGCTTAGGCTATGAAATGCCTACAAATTCAGATCAAAACATCAAGATCTTTCTCACTTGCAGTTTATTACATTAATTCATACACTTAGTATTAATCTAATAACTAACAGATCCAGTATTGCAATGGCAAACTTCCACTGTTTGCCTACCTGCATAATAAAAATTTGCTATGATTTAGAAGGAGGGACAGTGTTGTAATAGCATAATAACTGGTCCTCTGGAAGGCTAGGTGGTGCGGTGTATAGAGCACCGGCCCTGGAGTCAGGAGGACCTGGGTTTGGATCTGGCCTCAGACACTTAACACACACACACAAAAACTACCTGTGTGACCTTGGGCAAGTCACTTAACCCCAGTTGCCCTCCAAAAAGCAAAAAAAAAAACCCCAAAAAACAAAAATGCCAAAAAAAAAACCTGGTCCTCAAGGTTTACATCATTATAAGTCAAGCATATATGGAACCAGGGAGACAGATTTCTTGTATGAGAAAATGAATTAAGAAGAGTCCAGTCTTAGCCTTTCCAAGGTAACCTCCCTATCTTATTCTAGATATTCACTAACCTTAGATCTCAGATGTCACTCCCATTGAGCTGCTGACTACTGAAAGTACCCATTTAAGGTTGGCCCAAGGACACAATGAACTAAAAATGAAACTCGGAAAGAATATTCAGGATCCCCAAAAAGGTTTTCTCCTTAAACAGTAAAATCTCACTAATCATAGTAGCCACTGGACACAATTATTATCAATACCATAAAATTGTTTCAATAAATTAGCTTACAAATAACATCTATCAGGTCTTCTAAAAATCTCACATAGCTTTTTTTTAACTTAAAAATTTACACAAAAGATTTTTTACTTAAATATTTCTTCCTGGAAGTATTTCTCTTTCTCAAAAATAGCTTAAAATTTACCCTGATAATAAAAGGCAGTCATTAGAATACAATTAAAAAATTAGTTGGAAACCTCTAAAGTTATAGATATTTCTTATTCAATCTTAAAGCAAAAATAAATCCTTAAAATTGGAATTTACCAAAACTAAGTTGGTGTAAGATGTACCTAGTTATCATAAAGAAATACCAAAAGTATCATAAAAGCAAAATAAATTCCTAATTACCAAGAATTCCTAATTACCACCCCCCTCTAGTCAAAAAGTGTTTGCAATGGGAAAGAGATTCAAGATTTCTGATCAAAGCAATGCTAAAAAATATGCCCAATTAAATTAGCCTTATCACAATAACAAAGTTTACCAGGCCTTTAAAAATTTATTCAATAACATTTTCTTCCTTTTGTTTTCTAGAATATAAACTCATTCTGGTATAAAATATATCAATAGAAATCAAGAAAATAATTACATTCTGGAATCCCACATAGATAGTGTATATGTGATAGTTTACTCAAACCTCTAGAAAAACAATATTGATCAATTGCTTTAAACCTCTAAATAATTGTTAGTTAATCTCAAAATTTTCCTAAGTGGTAGCCAAATAATCCTAGGTGAAACTTGCTCTACAAATTGTTAAATTACAGTTCTTCAGAATATTACAGCATGTGGGCATCAAGGCTGATAAAATGACCTAACAGTTTTAAAACTTTTTTTCCTTCTTTTAATAGTACAATTTTTAGTCTAGTAACATCTAGATTATAAGAAGTTGCTTTTCTAAAAGCATTATCTGATACAATAGTAAACCAGATTTCACTGTGTAAGAAAATGTATAAATATAACAATACCATAAACAATATTAACTATTTGAAACTTGAAAGAAAACCCATTGCCATTCAAGTGGCTTCATTTCAGGTGATTGTGTCTCCAAATTACCTTATACAGAAAATCATTCATCTCATCACCATTGGCATTGTATACTGATCACATCCAAAAACCTATATAAAGTTATAGAGTAATTATGTCTAATTAAAGAAAGAATAAAGAAATAATAAACAGTTAACATAAATTAACAATAACAATAAACAGATTACAAAATAGCATTTTGTAATCATGTGATTCCCACAACTCTGGGAGGTGGGGGCTGTTATTTTCCCCTTACAGAATAGTCAGCTGAAGTAAACAGAAATAAAGTAACTTGCTTGGGGTCACAGGGCTAATAAATTTCTTAATGCCAAATATCTAATAGCTAATATCTTTTATATTAAGTTCTGAGTTACTGTAATTATATCATGATAGGAGAACAGATCCCATTCTGATTTCCTTCAGGACAGATTTCAAACTAAATCAAATCCAAATTTATAATCATAAATGGTAACATTTAAATCTCCAAGGCCCAGCTACTGTTAACAATTCAAAACAAAAAAAATATCATCTATAAATTTATATATATACATAATTATTATTTACTTTTTCATTATGTACCTTTTATCTGTAAGTTTTGCTTAACAAAAGGGACTACTCCCATTGATTTTATTAGTGCAGATCAATCTGTACCCTTTTGCCACCTCCCCTTATAAGACCCATAGTTAGAAACCCCTGATGAAGCATTTGTCATATCATTTAGTGATTCACTGAGGAGATTTATATCTGTCAATAGAATCAAATGAATGAATGAGAGAAATGATTGTTAAATAAATAATTCTTACTATTGGGGAGACACAGGATTCTCCCCTTTCTAAAACCTTTTTCTCTACTAGGCCAAGCCTACATCTGAAAGATGTTGCTGATAATAGATTGAATTATCTTTCTGTTCAGTCTTGTTCAGATCCCATCCTCATGGGGAAGCCCAGTGTGTTCTACTCGGGTAGAATCAATTCTTTGATTAGATTGCCCAAGACTGGTGGTGGTTCGGAAGTAAATGATATAATCAAAGTCTATCAGCCTCTCATTAGAATAGACCTGCCTCTCATTATAATATTTATCCTCTTTCCTACTTGTTAACCACTGTCAATTGCCACACTTAAGGAACACCTATTTTTCCAAGGGGAAATAAAATGAAAGTGAATCTCATCAAGGGTCTTTGGCATTTGAGAGTGTCACTGACACCTTTATATCTAAATTGTGTACCCATTTTGATTTTATCTTGGTATACAGTGTAAGATGTTGGTCTATGCCAAGTTTCTGCCAAACTATAAATCCATATTCAGTTCAATAATCCCCTCCTTTTTTAGTTTGTTGATGTATACTTATAGGGATATGATTTTCCTCCTGAGGAATACTTTAGCTGCATCCCAGGTATTTTCTTGGTATTTTCTTTTCATCATTATTTTCTTTCACATAATTATTTATTGTTTCTATGCCTTGTTCTTTGACCCAATCATTATTTAGTATTTTATTATTGTCTCAGTTTAGATTTGTGTCATATATTTTGATTCCTGACCTGACAATTATTTTTATTGAATTGCAGTCTAAATGATGCATTTATCATTTCTGCCTTTTAAAATTTTGTTTGTAATATCATGCAATTCTTGTAGGTGATAGAGAAGATGGAAGTATTGTCCCATGGTAGAGATTTTTTTTTATGTGTCTGTGCAGTTCATTACTACCCTTTGCCATCCTTCTTAATAATTTTCCCCCCTTTTCATTAAATCTTCTGTCTTGTCCATACCCTCTGATTCCACTGGGTGTCAGTTGCTTGAAGGAGTTCTGATTCTCCTTTTGCTGAGGCAAGGAATCTCTAAAGTTGGAATCCCTGCAGATTATAGACATTTTAAGGTTCCCATCTCCATTCATAGGATATTTCTTCTTCCTGAAGGTTCTGATCACTTGAATATGCTTCAGTAGGAATTCTTCCCACTGCTTACTCAATCAAAAGTTCTTTCTTTTTCCTTGATCTATCCTTCTATTTGCTTTCTGATCCATTCTTTTCTAGGCCCCATTCTTCCTGGGGGACTACCGGAGCCTTTTCCTTTTGTTGCTAACATTTGACTTAATTAGGGTACATTATATATTTCCCTTTATTTTTTTCCTCACCTCTTTCCTCTTGTTCATCCTCCTTCTTTGCCATTTAATCCCATAAAATACAAACAAACAAACAAACACTGATTTACCCTTAAACATGATTTTTCAGGCCTGTTTCTCCAACATTAATTTTATTTGATTTCTGCCTTCACCTTTGTCTCCTGTGCTTTCACAAAGAAATCTCTTAATGGTCTCTGTTATTTTGTTGTTCTTAACTCTGTAGGTGTCTGTTTTTGTAGGATTTTTCACCCATTTTTTCTAGTATAACATTCCATTATTGATGCTCTCCTTGTTTGCTTGATTTGTTTATCTTTCTTGCCTTTGTGTTCTGGGGTGTTTGTAACTCTGGCTTTCTTTTTAAGAATGTTTTTAATAATCTCTTTATCAAACCTCCATGTTTTTTAGTTAGTGTGCTGTACTCTGAATAACGTGAGCAAGACCCAAGTAACAATTTTAGAAGGGACCTTTTTATTAAATGCAATGTTGGCTGATCAGGCCACATGGCAGGCTGAGCAGGCACCACCCCACGTCCAGGTACTGCAGTAGCAGAAGCAGCCAGCAACAGCCCCAATCTCAGGTAAAACCTCAGCTTATAAAAAGCCCATGTGGCTACAGTTAGGTATTACATAAGCAGAAACTTACAGAGGCCAGAATAGTGATTGGTCAGTACACACTTTGAAATTCCCTTGCGCCAAGGGGTGGCCAGGTAGCACAGTGAGTAAGAGCACCGGCCCCAGAGTCAGGATGACCTGGGATTGAATCTGGACTCAGATGTTTAGCACCACACCCAGAAATTACTGGCCGTGTAACATTGAGCAAGTTACTTAACCCCAATCACTTAAAAAAAAAATTCCCTTGTGCCTGACCCAGAAGCCTACCCACCTCTATACAGGTGAGCTGATTGGGGAAGGACAGAGGTGACCCGGCAGTCTGCTCACTTGCCTGGGGCAGGGGGATGGAGAAAACCAGGCACAACAGTGTTTAGGTCCAGTTTTGTAGGGTATATCAACTTGGTTACATCTTGAGCTTCTTTACTCTTTTGGAATGCATCGTTTAATTCTTTCCTGTGGTTTTTGGTGGTTTCAAAATAGATTGGTGTTATTTCAATTTCCTTTCCTTTATATTTGAAATTCTTTCTCCTAGTGGCTTGCAGAATTTATTGTATGTCAGTAGAATTGTTAAATTTACCCATTGTGTTTTGGAGTCTGCAGTCTAGGGTAGTTGTTGTTGTTCCTGGAGGTCATCTGTGGATTCTTTTGATTGGCACTTTGTCAAGATATTCTGGGAAGTTTTCTTGTATTATTTCTTGCATTGTGATACTTAGATTTTTTTGATGTGCTGTGATATGGGAGAACGGTAATCTTTAAGTTATCTCTAATGCAGCCTTTCTTTAACATGTTTTGCTTTTATGGAGACCATGCTTCCTTCCCTCCCTCCCTTCCTTCCTCTCTTCCTTCTTTCCTCTCTTCCCTTCTTCTCTCTCTCTCTCTCTCTTTCTTTCTTTCCTTCTTTCTTTCTTATCAGGGTTAAGTGACTTGTCTAGAGTCAGACAGTGTCTAAGACCAAATCTGAACTCAGGTCTTCCTGACTCTAGGGCTGGTGCTCTATCCACTGAGCAGCCTGGCTGTCCCTATCTATCTAGTCTTAAAGCTTTTGAGTTCCTGTGATGTATCATCAACTGCCTGTTAATCAGGTCCTCCTGACTCCAGGGCCTGTGTTGATGCTTTCTTTTAATGTTGTTTTTGCTTTTCTTTTTTTTAGATTATCTTTTATTTTTGTGTATTTGTAATTCCAATTGGTTATCTTCTATTTCTTTGGTGAGGTTGTTAGACACTGGATACAAGTTTTTCTGTTCCACCAGTTATTTCTTCAGGGCATGCATTAAATTTTTACAATTGTTATTTCTTTTTTTTTTCAACCATTCAGGAACATTCTGTTGTGGTTCCATGCTCTCTTCAGCATCCACAAGGTCCTCTGCCTCATCTATTTATTTATAGATGTCTAGACTCTTATCTGATCTGTAGGCTATATTCCCTTCTGTTATTAGTAGCTTTCTTGTTGGTTTATCTGTCTACACTCGAGGTCTTTAATTGATTTTTCTTTCCTCCTCCAATCTTTGGTAATTTTAGTTGTTTTTTATCTTGTGTATTTTACCCTATTTCTCAGTTTCAGACTCTTTCTCCTTTGATTAAGGTTTCTGTGGGCTGTCTCAGCCTCCTATGCTGGAAAATTCACATTTCATGATCCTGGTATCTACTCGGGTTCTTCCTGGGGACACAAACTTGCTTTGACTGAGGCAGGCTTGATGGATCCACACACATGTTGGCAACCTTCTCCAGTTCCCTTTTATCCCCAATTTTAAGCCTTTTGTTTTCTCTGTCTCAGTAGAGGAAGGGAAGCAGAGTAGAAAGTTCAATTCTGTTGTTGGCCTTAAGTTGGCTTGAGTACAGATCATGGTGCTAAATGGGGTGGGTGGGAGGCTAATAAGACAGCACATTAGAGATTACAGAAATAACCTTCTTTGCTATTAGTTCATAGGGTTTATAATCTCACTGGTGTAAATTAAATAGGGAAGAATTATGACTTCTCATGGTTATACTCTGAAAAACTATCTTCCTCTTAGTTGAATAATTATTTTCAAAAGCTTCATATTCTGAATCTGAAGGTGATATAATTTATTGGAAAGAAGAGTGGACTAATGGACTGATTCTAAACTTGACCCTGCAAGTGACTCAGTTTATGACCTTGGAAAGTCATCTCATCTTTCTGTAACCCAATTTCCTCATTTATAAAAGGAAAAAGTTGGATAAGATGATCTTTTAGCTCTATTTCCTAGGAGTTTCTTTTAAGTAATAAAGTATTTTTTATTTCTTTCATTAATCTGGTGATATATTACTTGATACCAACTAAAATGCTATGCTAGTATGTGACAAAATGTTTTTATATGTCTACATTTGTAAAGGGCAGTTAGATATGGTAGTGGCTAGAGTGCTGGGCCTGGAGTCAGAAAGTCTCCTTCTGAGTTCAAATCTTGTCTTAGACACTTATTAGCTGTCACTTAACCCTGTTTGCCTTAGTTCCTCTTCTGTAAAAATGAGCTGGAGAAGGAAATGGCAAACCACTCCTATATTGCTAAGGAAACCCCAAGTGGGATCATGAAGAGTTAGATACAACTGAAACCACTGAACAACAACAAAGAATTTTTAGATAAAGAGCTCTGTAGGTAGA
The DNA here is from genome assembly GCF_028583685.1 of Petaurus breviceps papuanus. NCBI lineage: Eukaryota > Metazoa > Chordata > Mammalia > Diprotodontia > Petauridae > Petaurus > Petaurus breviceps. The sequence continues at coordinate 4,652,381 of NW_027187374.1, read as the reverse complement.
TAGGGGTGGCTAGGTGGCACAGTGAAGGGGCAGCTAGGTGGCACAGTGAATAGAGCACTGGCCCTGGAGTCAGGAGGACCTTAGTTCAGATCCGGACTCAGACACTTAACACAAAAAACTAGCCATGTGACCTTGGGCAAGTCATTTAACCCTAATTGCCCTGCCCTCCCCCTTCCAAAAAGCAAAAAAAAAAATCTCTGTAGAAGTCACATAGCATTTTCCCCCTGCTTTTTCCCTTTTGTTCTGTTCTTTCACAACATGACTAATGTGAAAAATGTTTAACATGATTGTACATATATAACCCATGTCAGATAGCTTGCTGTCTTGGGAAGGGGATAGGAGAGGGAGAAAAAAATTTGGAACTGAAAATCTTATAAAAAATTAGTGTTGAAAACTATCTTTACATGTAACTGGAAAAATAAAATACTATTTACAAAAAAAAGTCACATAGCAATTAAGTCATTTGTAGCATGAGAGGCAATTATAAAGCAAATTGTATATCACTTCCCTTACCTATCAACTATCATCAGTTTTAGGGTATGTTGTTGTTTATTTATTTTCTAGAATTCAGGTGAATTTTTCACAATTAAAGTGGATTTAAATGATCATATTCTAAATGTCTCCCTTCCTCATCTCTTTCCCAAAGAAACATCTGGACCTAGAGTCAAGAAATCTTGAGTTCAATGAGACACTTGTTACATGACCCTGGAAAAGTCCCTTAACTTCTGCTTCTGTTATTTCATTTGTAAAATAGGGATAATAATAGCATCTCCCTTTCAGAGCTGTTGTGATGATAAATTAGGATATTTGTAAAACATAGAAAAACTTGCTATGCTGTGTAAATGCTAACTTTTGTCATTATCCCATATAACAGAGAATTAAAAGAAAAAAGCAGTTTAACAAGGCTATCCAATATAATTTTAAAGGTGTCTCTATGCTTTATTTAATCATGAACTCTTCCCCTTTCCATTTTTATGTATTGGGGAAGGGTTCAAAACCAAAGGAGAGAGAGGATCCTAGAAGATAAAATGGATAATTGTGATCACATGAAACTAAAAAGTTTTTGCACAAACAAAGCCAGTGCAGCTATAATGAGAATGGAAGCAGGTAACTGGTGGTGGGTGGGTGGGTGGGTGGGGAAATCCACAGCAGATTTCTTTGATAAGGTTCTTATTTCTAAGATATAGGGGAAAATTATTCAAATTTAAAATAATAAAATTGATAAATGGCTAAAGCATATTAATAGGCAGTTTTCAGAAGCTAACAATGGACATATGAAAAAAATGTTATGAACAAATAGGATCTATACCAGGAATGCAAGAATGGTTTAATAGAAGGAAAACTATTAACATAATTGATTATATCAATAATAAAAGTTTTAAAAATCATATTATATCAATAAATAAGGGCAATTGATAAAAGGTCAAAAGCTATGAACAGGCAGTTTTCCAGTGATTAAATCAAAACAATTCAGGAAGTCATATAAAAAAATGCTCTAGGGGTGTCCAGGTGGCACAGTGACTAAGAGCACTGGCCCCAGAGTCAGGATGACCTGGAATCGAATCTGGGCTCTTATACTTAGCACCACACCCAGAAATAGCTGGCCGTGTAAACTTGAGCAAGTTACTTAACCCCAATTGCTTAAAAAAATGTTCTAAATTATTATTGATTAGTGAAATACAGATCAAAATAGCCTCAAGATATCATTTTACACCTGCCAGATTGGCTAAAATGATAGAAGGGGAAAGTGACAAATGTTGGAGAGGATGTGGAAAAGTTGGGACACTAATTCATTGTTGGTGGAATTGTGAAAGAATCTAACCATTTTGAAGAGCTATCTGAAATTCTGCCCAAAGAGTTAATATCTGTACCCTTTGATCCAGCAGTACCACTACTTGGTCCAAAGATAGTTAGGGAAAAAGGAAAAGAATCTATATGTTCTAAAATGTTTATAGCAGTTCTCTTTATGGTGGCAAAGAACTGGAAATTGCAGGGATGTCCATTAATTGGCAAATGACTGAACAAATTGTGGTATATGATTGTGATGGAATGCTATTGTGCTGTAAGAAATGATGAGCTCAGTGATTTCAGAAAAACATGGAAAGACTTGCATGAAATAATGCAGAGTGAAATGAGCAGAACCAAGAGAATGTTGTATAACGTAACAGCAACACTGTTTTAAGAGCAGCTTTGAGCAAATAAGTTCTTTTGTCTTTCGTGAATACATAATTATCTGTAAAGGACATGTGAAGAAAGATGCTATCTGCATCCAGAGGAGATCTGATAAAAGTATGTATAGAATAATTTTAAATATACATACCTATTTGTTTCTAATGGTAGATATCTCTAGGGCAGGAGGTGGAGAGAAGAAAAAAAAAAGAAATTTACATGATAATTTTGTATATTTGAAAGGAAAAGAAAATTGTGCACAGTACATTTGCAGTTTCACGTGCACTCATCTTTTTTTTTATTGTACTATGTTATAGAAATGCTTGTTTTATTCCAAAAATTAAAAATAAAACAATTTTTAAAAAATTAAAAGGAAGGAATATTCCAAATCAGATAAATGAAAATAAAAACAATACTATGTCATACTCATCAGATTAGGAAATTTGACAAAAAAAAAGAAAAGTGACACATGCTGGAGGGATTTGAGGAAAAGAGGTTTGCATTGTTGATGGAGCTGTGAATTATTCCAGTCAGTCAAGAAAGCAATTTGGAATTATGCCTTCAAAGTTACTCAGTTATGCATACTCTTTGATTCGAATATATTACACCTCTGTCTGTACTCCCAAAGAGATCAAAGAAAGAAGAACAGGGCAAATATACACAAGAAAATATTTATACCAGCTCTTTTGGTGCTGTCAAAGAACTGGACACCTACAGGGCTCCCATCAAGTAGGGAACGGCTACATAAATTATGCATAAATAAATTATATGAATGTAATAGAATATTATTGTGACATAACAAATGATGACAAGGACAGTTTCAGTTAGAATTATATGAAGTGAGCAGAAGTGTAAGAAGAATTTATATGATAACATTGTAAAAACAAAGAACTTTGAAAGCCTTAGGAACTATTATCAATACAATGAGCTATCACAATTCTAGACAATTGATCATGGAGTATGCTACCCACTTCTTGATACAGAGGTGATATGGATTAAGACATATACTAAAGACATGGCCAGTGTATAAATTTGTCTTATTGTAGTCAAAAGCAAACATGTTTTTCCTTCTTTTTCAATTGATAGGGCTAATGGTAGGGGTGGAGGAGGAGAAGTGAGAAGGGGAGAAGTAGACGTTTTTGTTGTTGTTGTTAATTGAAAAAGGTTAAAAAGGAAAGAAAAGGTCCAGTCCTCTACTGTTGCAAAGAAATGAGAACAGGTACCTTCTCTTACTTCTTTAGACCAAACTTGATCACTATAATTGGAAATAGTTTTTTTATTACTTTGTTGCACTATTTTTTCCCATTTGTGCTACTTGTATATATTATTTTCATGACACTCACTTTGAATCAGTATTCATCTAGTCTTCCTATGATTCTTTATATCAATCATATTTATATCTTACATTACAGTAATATTACATTCCTCAATCAATGGTCATCCCTTTTGTTTCCAGATCTTTGCTACAACAAAAGGTACTATTGTACATATATTGGAATTTATGATTCCTTTCTTTTTTATCATTGATCTCCTTGGAGTATATACCCAGCAATGGAATATCTGGTCAAAGATTTTGGCCATTTCATTCACTTTCTTGACATAATTGCAACTTATTTTCCAGAATTTTTGGACTACTTGAAAGCTCCACCAAGGTCTTATTAGTTTGTCCATCTTTATAGCATCCCTTCAACATCACCATTCAACATTTTATCTTTTTCAAGCTTTGCCAGTTTGCTATGTGTGAAGTAAAAACCTCAGAGGAAATGAATATTGTTAATGATGGAAGTATAAACATCAATTATTGAATTTGGTAACAGTTCTTCAATATTTATGGTTGTATGGAATTCCTTATATAAATAGAGTGAGTTGCTTTAAGATGTTTCATTGTGAAGACCTGATGGTTTTATTCTTTTCATAGTGAATTAAATGCCAAATCCAAAGAGTTACAAATGCATGTTTTAGAAGATGGGAAGTTCAAAGATAGTAAGTATTTTCAACAACTTACTTTGCTGGAATTATTTTCAACTAGTTTAGCACCCAGGATCCTACCTACTTTTAGGAAACTGAGGTACAAAGTGAAGGTATAGAGGAGAAATGATTTAAACCCTTTTCTAAAGTCAAGGCCAAGAGAAGTGTATGTGTTCAGTGTTCATAGTGCTTAGGTAATATTATTAAAATCTTAGATTTCTGATGTGAGAAATTTTTATTTAAAAAATTAATCTTTGGTTGTTCAATGTAGTTGAAATTTTCACTGAAAGTAACAACACATGGAAGTGTTAATGCATGTTTGTAAATATATTTAACTTGTCTTTAGTTAGCTTAAAGTTTTGAATGCAAGCTTTATACAGAGTACTGATTTAATATAATGTTTAGCTTTGTAGAAGAGCCAACTTTTTTTTTTAACTACTCTTAACACTTTTGGCAGCCTCTTTCACTGGGGCCATAGTGAAGCAATTGTCAGCTTTGAATTTGTTTAGCTTAAAAGAGTAAGAATAGGTGACAGGGATTATATTTTTCCAGTTTTATTCAGTTTCTTTTTTTCTGAACTTTATTAGGTAGACCTAAAATAATTTTTCTTGCACCCACTATGTAGGTTTATTTGCATCAGCTTTTTTTCTTAATTATTTTGGTACATGTTTTAATAGCAACCTACAAAAATCCCTGTAACTTGAATATGATATACATTTTCTTTATTCTTATTAATTTTCCATGTATTTGGAGTTTGATGTCATTTGGTCCATACCTATGATTTCATTGGTGTAGAAAATTCTTTCTACAAATAAGCAATTGTTCCATAAGCATCCATTGGATGGTTAACTGGGGCTGAGAGGCTGTAATTTGCCCAGTCACACTGAAGCCAGTTCTTTCTCTATTTTGATACAATACATTTTCTATTTTATTTTAGGTCTGTTCTTTGCTTTGGCAACTGTTCCTATAGATGTATTCAAGAAAAAGCCTTCTGGACAACAGTGCTTTGTTCTGAACAGTGGGTACAGCTGGGATCACATTGTGTTGGGATCTATAACTGCAGAGGTTTGACATTCTTGTCTTTTTAATAGCTAGACCTGGATTTATCCTGTCTGTTTAGTATTGGAGGCTTGTATTACCTTCCATTTATTAATATCAAATTTCCATTCTTATTATCTTAGAATAAATTACGTAAGAGTATGCATTTAGTTACTTAAAAACTGACTTTTATCTAGCATTTTAAAATTTGCTAAATGCTTGACATATGTTCTTTTTTAAGCATTACAATAACCCCATGAGGTAGATCCAACTGGTGATATTTTCTGATGAGGAAACAGATTCAGAGACATTAATTTACTTTGCCATTGTTACATAGCTTGTATAGCATTTACTATAAACTTAATGTTAACTCATTCTGGTTCAGAGTCAAGAATAGAACAAAATTGGGCATTCCCATCTAATGGTTAACAAGCAATAATTTATTTAACTATAGGATAAAAAAGATATTCAGCAAGGATACAGAATTGATTTAATTTTGTAAAGCATCCCTGCCTCTGCATTTGTCATGGGGCAGTGAGGTCAAGAGAGGAGCTCCTCATTCCCTGTACACTGGCTTTTGTACGTAAGCCATTAGAAAGCTATGTTAGTGGTTCAAACCTTAGATCCCTAGCCAGTTAAGTTTTGTGTTTATAGGTATGTGTGTATGTATATGTATATGGGTACATGTATACTTACATAGACTTGTGTGTATACCTACGTATATATGTATAAGTATATATTTATATTAAATTTGTTTTCATCAGTCAGGATCCTCCTTCATACACTCTCACTCTAACCCCCCCCTACACATTGAGAATACATGCATTAGAAACATATCGTCAATCACAGAATATTTCCACATTGACTGTATCCCCCCCAAATTTGTCTCATTCTACATTCTTAGTCCTTCACCTCTTTATAAAGAGATGGATAGCATGTTTCATCATTAGTCTTCTAGAATCCTGATTAGTAATCATTATGCTGATGAGTGAAGCACTATAGTGTTCCATCATTTATATAGCATAACTTATTTATCTATTCCCTAATTTATGGGCACCCCCTCAGATTCCCATTCTTTGCCACCTCAAAAATAGCTGCAAATAGTTTTGAACATTCTTAGTCTATTTGCTTAGGACTAATCTCTCCCTTAATCTACCCAAATCCTTCCCATCCTTCTCTCCTTTCACCCTTTCCCTCCTATTTCTCTGTTGAGTACATTTGTGTATCTGTGTGTGTGTATGTGTGTGTTCAGTTTTCATAGGTTCAAATGTCAGGCAGTCCCTCTTATCCCTTACTCCTTGTTTATATAGATATCTATTCTTGTATCCCAATTATGTGAGATCATTTTTCCTTAACCTTCCTTTCCCTTCCCTCTACCCTAAAAGTATTCTCTTTTCTCTTTCCATTCTTTTCTTAAGATCATCAAGACCTAACAAAACCCCTCCCAAACCTTGTCCAGTTGGACTCCATCTTTCAACCTTGATGATGATAAGGTTCAGAGGAATCTCCTGAATCATTTTTCCATATTTGAATATTAGCAGTTTATCCTTATTTAATCCTTTTATCATTATTCATTCATATTTACATTTTATAAGTTTCTTCTCATTCCTATATTTGAATTTCAAATACAACTCTAGTCTTTTCCTCAGGAATGCTTGATGTTCTTTATTTCATTAAAAGTTCACTTTTCTTTTTTTTTTCCTTTTTGGAGGGCAATTGGGGTTAAGTGACTTGCCCAAAATCACACAGCTAGTAAGTGTGTCAAGTGTCTGAGGCCAGAATTGAACTCAGGTCCTCTTGACTCCAGGGCTGGTACTCTATTCACTGAGCCACCTAGCTGCCCCTTGCAGATGTTTTGGAAGCATTCTCTTCATCTGTATATGTGTCTTGAGCATCCCTGCCACCAGAATCACTCATTATGTGGGGTTCTTATTTTGTTTGTTTATTCTTTTGGCCTAATTCTTGACTTGATATTAAAGCTTACTTCTAGAGGCATGGTGTGGTGACCAGTCATATTATTGCTTTCTTGAGGTGTTGAGTGTTGTATTATTCTAGGATCCCAAGGACAATCTGGGGACCTGCAAACTTTTAGTGCTTCCAAAGTAGTCTGATGTAGGGCAAAGTCTGATTGCTCTCCCACCCTGGACTGAGTTCTGCCAGCTCCTGATCTGGGTTTGGGTCTGAACAAGAGTAGACTTGTGCTGTATTCCACTATTATCAGCCAGCTGGAATTCTCCCTACTGGTTCAGTGTGGCAGAATTGTAGTGTTCTCTCACCCCCCACCCCCGCACTTTGGCCTGGGTTTCTTGTTTTGGTTATGCCTTTGCAGGCTGCGTAGATGCTGGAAGTAAGACCTTCCTCTGAGTCTAGGGTCTGAGCAATACCACTACCACTGTGGACTTCTAAACTTCTCCATACATTTACCAAGTCCTCCCCCCACCCGAGGACATAGGTCTCAGCCCCAGATCTGTGACCCTGTACTGAAGAGTGAGTGACAAGGCTTCCAGTTCACTCCTGTTCACATCATAGTCCTGATATAGGTCTGGGAGTATCCTGGTATGGTTCTAGGATCTTCTATCACTCTGGTGCTCAACCTCTTCGGGCATTAGAGTGCTTTCTTAATGACATGCTCCTGGTTTAATCCTTCTTCAGTGTCAGAAGACCTAGGGCAATGTCCTAGGGCACCTAGGACAGATGACTTAATTTTTCTGGATTTCCTCATTAGGATTGTATCTGGTGCATTTCCTAGATCTGTTGGAGAACTTAACGACACTGCTTCTAGCTACTCTGCCATCTTGGCTCCATTTCACTATTTAAGTTTCGAGAAGAGTTTCAATAACTATTAAGAAAAAAAAATAGTTGTCTTGAATGGGTGCATGGCCTTAGGAAAAAGTATTTTTAGTAAGATATTTTGCTCTTGCCACATATAGTAATATTTCACTTGTTTACTGGACAAAAGATGGTTTTTTGGTTATTCCATCCCATTTGGCCATCTCTACTGTCATACACATTTTTTTCTTTCCTACATCAAGTTCAGTTTCCAGCCTTGTAAATATACTTAACAATCAAGTTTGAACCAGGTGTCACTTTATTCTCCACCTGTATTACGTGTATATTATCTGTATAAATTCCGTGAAAGAAGTAACTGATAGCATTTTAAATATTCATATATATAGTCACTATATAATGAAATATATAAATAAATATATAATCATTTAGATTCATTTGAATAATCAGTGAAAACCATCTGTAACTTATTAAAGTTTTATTTTTACCATTGCCTCTTAAAGAAATTTAAATGATTAGAAGTAGTTCTATAGAGCTACCTCTTCAAAAATTCCAGGTAAAAGAATAAATATATCTGTTAACATAAACATATTTTTATAATGTAAATTTATCACTCTTATGATAATTAGCTTGTTTGTTTGTTTGTCTTTTTAAAGCAATCAGGGTTAAGTAACTTACTCAAAGTTACACAGCCAGTTATTATTTCTGGGTGTGGTGCTAGGTATCTGAGCCCAGATTTGATCCCCAGGTCATCCCGACACTGGAGCCGGTGCTCTTACTTGCTGAGCCATCTGGCCACCCCTAAGCAATTGGGGTTAAGTAACTTGCTCAAGGTTACACGGCCAGGTGTTTCTGGGTGGGTGCTAAGTGTCTGAGCCCAGATTCTATCCCCAGGTCATCCCGACACTGGAGACGGTGCTCTTACTCTCTGCTACCTGGCCGCCCTGATAATTAGCTTGTTTTAAGCCCTCAGGTCCACATAGTTCCTGCCTCTGCTGGCTTTAGGGAGTTTACTTTAGACCAATATAAATTTATAAATATGTTATAAATAAATAAATTTATAATTTATAAATATAATACAATTATATATTAGTAAATTATAAATTTAGATCAAAAGTTATAAATGCAATTGCAATTGTTTTGAGCCTCCAGTTAGAAAAAAGTTATCAGCACTTTAATTTACATTTATATTTTATCCCTTATTAACTCCTGGCTTCTTTGTAGTTGAAGCAAAATTTGAGTTAGAGTAACAAAGCAACAGATTATATTACAATATTTGGGATGGAGGAAAAAAGAAAATCTTTTTCTAAGAATTTCCCACAGTACCTGAGGAAGTGAATAAAACTCGTGGCATCAGCTTAGTCTTCTACTCCAAGAAAACCTGTAGGGTTGATGGTCCTCCTCCATTGCCCCTTCTTCTGCCATAGCTTAGTCTTTTGTTGGTTGTCCTTGGGCAATGAGTTTTTTCCAGCCTAGCCCTGGATGGGCTTACTTCTTCCTCTCCATAACCAGAACCTTAGAATCTGTTTCTCAGTTACCCCTTCATCTTATAAAAGTTCTTTAAGGCATGAATGAGCCTTCACCCAGTACCTTTAATTGAGGTTCACACCTAGTTCCCTGAGACTTATTGATTCAATCATGATATGCCTTCTTCGGAGGAGCCAAGATAGCAGAGTAAAGGGAGCTTTTTAGTTGAGCTTGCCCAACATTCCCCTCTAAACAACTTTAAAATAACATGTCAAATCTAATTCTTAAGCTTCGAGGCGGGATATTTTTCCACCCAATACAACTTAGAAGGTCAAAAAGAGAGGTCTCTGGCACTGGGGGCTGACTAGCAACACAGTATGGCAAAAATACTGGCTGTGGATCTTGGAAGTGGCAGAGGCAGCAGCAGCTGTACACCTGGTCTAGAAGAGACTACAGAGGACCTCTATGGTAACACTGGACACCATCTGGCAACTACATTGCACATTATCCATTTCTGGGTCACAGTTCCAGGATGGAAAGGAATTGTAGTCACCAGAGAACTAACTGGGTAAGGACCAGAGTGCAGACCAGGAAAACAGTAACCATACCTCTCCCCAGATCACACCACAGTGGAAGCACTGAAAACTTACAGACCCACAGAAACTGCTCTGAAAACAGAGCAAAAAAATCCAAAGTTTGGGATAGTCACCCCCAACCCCACCCCCAGGAGATGAGAGTCCAGTTTTAACATAAAATCCAAAGTAAAGAAACGGGCTGGAAAAATGATCAAACAACAACAACAAAAAAACTTCATTAAAAATTTCTATGATGACAGGAAAGTTTAATAAAAAAGCTCAGAATAAAATAATGACATGCAAACTCTTTAAGCAAAGACTCAAAGAAAAATGCAGATTGGACACAAACCCATCCAGAATTCTTAAAAGAGCTAAAGAAAGAGATTTTTTTTAAGTGCAAAAAGATATATTTTAAAAACCAAATTAAAACAGTAGAGGGAAAATTAGGAAAAGAAATGAAAGCAATGCAAGAAAATTATAAAAGGAGAATTAACAGCTTGGTCAAAAAGACAAAAAAAAATACTGAACAAAATAACTTCTTAAAAAACAGAATTGGCCCTCTAGTAAAAGAGATACAAAACCTCATTGAAAAAAAATTACTTTTTGACAATTAGAATTGGTCAAGTGGAAGCCAATTACTCCATGAGACATCAAGAACAATAAAACAACATCGAATGAATGAAAAAAGAAGAAGAAAATGTGAAATGATAAAACAGACTTTTGAGGAGGGACAGGGTAAAAAAAAGAGGAAAGGATAAACAGAAGAAAATAGGATGGAGGCAAGTACACAGTTAGAAATCATAACTGAATGGGATGAACTCATGTATAAAGTGGAAGCAGATAAAAGAATGTATTAGAAACAGAATCTAACAATATGTTATTTATAAGAAACACACTTGAAACAGAAAAACAAACAATTAAAATAATATGCTGGAAAAGAATCTATTAATGCTTCAGCTGAAGTAAAAAAGACAGATCTCAATCTCAATCGCAATCATGATCTCAGCGCAAAAACAAAAATAGACTTAATAAAAGATATAATCAGGGAAACTACATTTCTCTAAAAGGTACCAAAGACAATGAAATTATATCAATACTAAACATATGCACCAAATTACATATCATCCAAATTCTTAAAGGAAAATTTAAATGAATTACAGGAAGAATTAAATAGTAAAGCTATATTAGAACCTCAGTTTACCCCTCTTGGAACAAGATAACTCTAAACATGAAATAAATAAGAAAGAAGTTAAGGAGATGAATTTTAGGAAAGTGTGATGTGATAGAACTCTGGAAAAATTTTAATGGAATAGAAAGACTGTATTTTTTTTCTGTTTACTTGATGCCTTTACAAAAACTGATCATGTATAAGAGCATAAAAATCTCACAAACAAATGCAGAAATATTGAATGTAGCCTTTTCAGATCGTAATGCAATAAAAAAAATATATTCAATAAAGGGCCATGAAAAGATAGATTAAAATTATTTGGAAACTAAATAATCTAATCCTAAAGAATGAGTAGGTCAAAGAACAAATCATACAAACAATCAATAATTTCATTAAAGAGAATGACAACGATGAGACAACACCCCAAAGCAACCTAAGCAGGACTTAGGGAAAATTTTATATCTCTAAACACTTACATCAGTAAAAAAGAGAAAGAGTAGATCAGTTTATTGGGCTTACAACTAAAAACCCTAGAAAAAGAACAATTAAAAATCCCCAATTAAATACCAAAATAGAAATTTGGAAAACCAAAGGAGAGATTAATAAAATTGAAAGTTAAAAAAAAAAACTATTGAACTGAAAAATAAAACTGGGAACTGGTTTTATGAAAAAAACCCACAATAAAATAGATAACTATTGATTAACTTGATTAAAAAAAAAGAAAGAAAACTAAATTACCAGTACACCAATGAAGGTGAAATTAAAGCAATTATTAGGATTTGTTTTGCCCAATGATATGCCAATAAAACTGTTCCTCTAAGTGAAATGGACAAATATTTACAAAAATATAAACTGTCTGAATTAACAGGAGAGGAATTAGAATACTTGTATAACTCTATTTTAGGAAAAGAAATTGAAGAAACCATAAATGAGCTCCCTACGGGGGGAAAAAAAACACCAGGATCAGATAGATTCATGAACAATTCTACCAAACATTTAAAAGAACAATGAATTCCAGTACTATATAAATTATTTGAAAAAATAATGAAAGGAGTCCTATCACATTCCTTCTGTGACATAAATATGGTTTTGATACCTAAATTAGATAGAGCAAAAAAGGAGAAAGATAACTATAATTTCCCCAATGAATATTGATACAAAAAAAATTTAAATAAAACACCAGCAAGTAGGCTGCGGCAATATATCCAAAGATCACCCACTATGACTAGGTTGTATTACCAAAAATGCAGGATAGGTTCAATATTAGGAAAACTGTAAGCATAATTGACTGTATCAATAACAAAAACAACAAAAATCACATATCAAAAGTAAATAAAAAGCTATTGACAAAGTACCTATTGATAACACCCATCCCAATTTTTAAAAACCCCACAAGAAAGCAAAGGAATAAGTGGAGCTTTTCTTAAAATGATAAGTAGCATCTATCTAAAACCAAGAGCAAGCATTGCTGTAATGGGGACAAACTAGAAGTCTTTCCAGTGAGATCTAGCTAAAAACCAAGAGCAAGCATTATCTGTATGGGGAAAAAACTAGAAGTGTTCCCCATAAGATCAGAGGTGAAGCAAGGATGTCCATTATCATCATGGTTATTAATATTATATTGGAAATGCTAGCTATGGCTTTCAGGCAAGAAAAAGATATTAAAGGAAGAAGAATAGACAACAAGGAAATAAAAATATAGCTTTTTTTTAAAAAGCAGTTGGGGTTAACTTGCTCAAGGTTACATGGCCAGTTATTTTGTGTGGGTGTTAAGTATCTGAGGCCAGAACCGATCCCAGGTCTCCCGACTCTGGATCCGGTGCTCTTACTCACTGTGCCACTTGGCTGCCCCAAATAGAGCTTTTTCTAGAAGATGTGATGTTATTCTCAGAGAATCCTTGAAAATCAACTAAAAAACTAGTCAAAAAAATTAGCAACTTTAGCAAAGTCACAAGATATAAAAGAAATCCACATAAATCATTAACATTTCTAGATATTACCAACAAAACCCAAAATGAAGATATAAAATGAGAAATTCCATTTAAAATAACGGTAGACAGTTTAAAATACTTGGGAGTCCACCTGCCAAGATACACATTGGAACTATATCAACACAATTGCAAAACACTTTTCACAAAAATAAAGACAGATCTAAACAATTGTAGAAATACTAATTTCTCATGGGTAGGGTGAGCCAATATAATAAAATTAACAATACTACCTAAATTAATTTACTTATTCATGCCAGACCAATCAAACTACAAAAAATTGTTTTATGGGAGCTGGCAAAAGAATTCACCTGGAAGAACAAAAATTCAAGAACGTTAAAGAAATCAATTTTTTTAAAGTAAAGGTGACCAATATATGCTACAAAGCATAAATCATCAGTCTGATACTAGATATAAAACAGAATGTTTGATTACTGGAAAAAATAAAGTACATAAACATAAATTACCACAGTAATCTAGTATTTTTAAAACCAAAGATCCAAACTTTGTGGGCAAAAGTTTATTATTCAGTAAAAACTGCTGTGAAAACTGGAAAGCATTTTGATTGAAACTAGGTATAGGGGCGGCCAGGTAGCACAGCAAGTAAGAGCACCAGCTCCAGTGTCAGGATGACCTGGAGATCAAATCCTGGGCTCAGACACTTAGCACCCACCCAGAAACACCTGGCCATGTAACCTTGACCAAGTTACTTAACCCCAATTGCTTAGGGGAGGCCAGGTGGCTCAGTAAGTGGGAGCACCAGCTTCAGTGTTGGGATGACCTGGAGATCGAATCCCGGGCTCAGACACTCAGCACCACACCCAGAAATAACTGGCCGTGTAACCTTGAGCAAGTTACTTAACCCCGATTGCTTAAAAAAAAAAAAAAAGTTCATGACCAAGCAAGAGGATCACAGCAAGCAAAATGGATGATTTTGATTATATTAGAAAGAAGTGTTCTTACCTAAGAAAGGTTAAGTGGGATGATGGAGCCCCCTGTGCAAATAAAAAATGTGACTCTGGAAGGGAAGTTTTGACAGAATTAAATGGTAAGACTATACATATTTTTTGGAGGATAGGGAGAGTTACAAATTCTCTCTTACTTCTTCTAGCCCTTCACACACTTGTTGAAGAGCAAGCAATATACGAATTAAACATGTGAGGTCATGCAAAACATTATTTCCAAATTAGCCATGTTATCCTGCACCCCCCCCCCCCCAAAGCAAGAAAAATAAAGAATGTGAAAAAAATATGCTTCGGTCCATACTTGGAGTTAATTCTCTCCCTGGAAGTGGATAGCATTTTTCATCATGTGTCCTTTGGAATTGTCTTATATAATTAAATCTTTCACAGTTGATCATTGTTACAATGTTGTTATTACTATGTACAGTATTCTCCTAGTTCTGCTCACTTCACTTTGCATTAATTCAGATAAGCCTTTCCAGGTTCTTCTGAAACCATCTTGCTCATCATTTCTTATAGCACAATAGTATTTCATCACATTTATATATTACAACTTGTTCAACCATTGCCCAGTTGATGGGCATCCTATAAATTTCCAGTTCTTTGCCATCACAAAAAAGAGTGGCTATAAATATTTTTGTATATACAGGTCTTTTTCTTTTAAATTTGATCTCTGTGGATACAGACTTAGTATTTGTATTGCTGAGTCAAAAGGTATATACAATTATATAAATCTTTGGGCATGGTTCCAAATTATTCTCCATAATGTTAGGCCAAGGGGCAACTAGGTGGTGCAGGGAATGGAGCACCGGCCCTGGAGTCACGAGGACCTGAGTTCAAATCCAACCCCAGAGTTCTTTTGATTAGCATTTCTCTAATCAATAGTGATGCATTTAAAAAGAAAAAAAGAAGCCCATTTTGATGGGAATAGAGTGGGAATATCAATATGAATCATGGAACCTCAGGTATATGAAAACTTTACCTACTATAATGTTGATTCCAGCATTATTCTAGTGGTCCCTTTATATTTGATATGATTCATCCTGGAGCTATCCCAGACATGGATGACTTTTAAAGGACCTCTGGAAGGCAAAATAGATATAGTAATTGGTCATTTTTTATTGGTTTTCCAAAAATCTGAAGTGACCTAGTGGGAAATAACATTGCTATTCTAGGAATCAGGGAATTGAATTCACGATTCTTGAAATTAGAATTAGACTCTTGAAAACAGAGCTTAATAGAGCCTAATGCATGTGTGAGCATAAATCTACTTCTAAAAGACTCATGTCAGTTCTTTATCTGTTTTTTTTTCTTGAAGTAATGGGGAGCTTGTTGCCTCCTATTCCATTTTGGGGGCATTATAGATTGCTAGAAATAAGAATTCTAGTCTAGTAATAACTGTGTGACATAAGGGTGAGTCATTTAACTTTTTCAGCTTCTTTTACCTCATTTTTAAAATGTTGCTAATACCATCCTGAAAGCAGTGAACTAAATTGAATGACCTTTTCATGCACCTTATAAAATTTAATTTTAGGTATTTTTCTCTTTTGTGTTTTGCTGTATCCTCCAGGAAAGGGACCCTTTTCAGATCAATGGTGTCCATTTTATCCTGAGCTGTGCACTTTAATATGTCCTTTCATATTTCTTAGCTTCTCTATTAGAATATTATCACCACAAAAAGTTTTCGATAGTTCCTAAATGGAAAAAGAAATTGATAGTTACTTCAGTGGCAAAGTGTTTTTTAGTGTTCAGTCGTCACTTATTTCATTTGGAAGAGTGGGAAAACTTAAACTTTTTTTTTTAGTTCTTTTACATAGAACCAAATGAACCAAAATCATGGAAAATTCCTCCTCCTGTTCCTTCTGCAAAGATAGAAAAAGACCAAACTATGATGTCCTGTGGGACTACTAGTGGTGCCCTGATGGTCACTTCTACAACCGCTATGAAAACAAATCCTGAACTGGATGTGGGCAGATTTCCTGCATTGAATTCTGGTAAGAAAAATGAAAATCTGTGCCTCCTCTCTGAAGTTTTGAGATTATCATTTCAATATTCCTTCTAAGACCCAGGTTTTGATTCTTACTCCTTCATTTTTTGCTTTGGCAAAGGAAGTTTCTTCACTAGGGTTAGGGCTAAAAATCTTGTGCCAATGAAACAAAAGTCTATTCCAATGCTGATCCATATGCAACGCATAGTGTGAGGTGAGAGAGAGTATAAGGAGGTATAGAAAAAAATTTTAACGAGTGAAATTAAATCTATTAAATTAATTTCTTTCTTGTAAGGAAAACTTGCTCCGGTAGTGTACATCTATGCCTGGGCATGGGTTTGGGTATTTCCAAACCCAGCCAGTAATCTTTTTTTTTCATTTGAAAAATGCTATATTAACTTCTGATTTACATCATTCATTTCTGCCAGATTTTGAGTTGTAAATTTTCTCCCCATTTTTCCCCTACCCACTGCCCCAAAATAGCAGTCCCACAGGATATCCCCTCCTCCAATCCGCTCTCTCCCATATCTTCTCCCATATCCCCTTCGACTTTTCCAGTAGGGCACGGTGGATCTCTATGCCCCAGTGCCTGTATATCTTATTTCCCAATTACATGTAACATAGTATTAATAATAGTATATATATATATATATATATATATATATATATATATATTTTAAACATTTGATTTTAAAACATTGAATTCCAGATTCATTCCCTTCCTCCTTTGTCACCCACCCTTACTGGGAAAGATAAGCAATTCGGTATAGGTTGTACATGTGTAGCTACTGCAAAACATTAACATAGTAGGTATATTGTAAAAGACTGACTATATTTCCCTCCCTCCTATCCCACCTCCCACTTGTTCTATTCTCTACTTTGATCTCGTCCCTTTTCAAAAGTGGGTGCTTCCCACTTCCCTCCCCCCAGCCTGTCCTCCCTTCTATCATCCCCCCTCTCATCCCCTTTCTCCCTACTCTCCTGTAGGGTGAGATACCCTATTTAGTGTGTATGTCATTCCCTCCCCAAGCCAAATTCAATGAGAATAAGATTGACCCATTCCCTTTTGCCTTCCTATTCTTCCCCTCCATTGTAACCATTTTCCCTTGCCTCTTCTATATGATAGTTTACCCCATTCTGTCTCTCCCCATCTCTTCTCATTATATTTCTCTCTCACCTCTTAATATCACCTTTTAAGTATCATCCCTTCCTATTAAATTGGTCCTATACCCTCTATCTGTGTATACCTGTAAACATATATACACACATTCACATATGTATTCATACGCCCATATATCCTCTGATATAGACATGTATATATATATATATGTGTGTGTGTGTGTATATATATATATATATGTATATATTCCCTTCAACTATTTTCATACTGAGAAAAGTTTCATCAGTTACAATGACTGTTTTTCCACATAGGAATGTTAAAAGTTCAACTTTGATAAGTTCCTGATGATTTCTTTTCCCTGTTAGGTTCTCATGCTTCTCTTACTTCTTTGTGTCTGAATGTCAAATTTTCTATTCAACTATGGTTTTTTCATCAAGAGTGCTTGAAAGTCCTCCATTCCACTGAATGACCATATTTTTCCCCTGAAACATGATACTCAGTTTTGCTGGGTAGGTGATTCTTGGCTTTAATCCCAGCTCCTTTGACCTCTATAATATCATATTCCAAGCCCTTCGATCCCTCAGTGTAGAAGCTGCCAGATCCTGGGTTATCCTGATTGTGTTTCCACAATATTCAAATTGTTTCTTCCTGGCTGCTTGTAATATTCTCTCCTTGATCTGGGAATTCTAGAACCTGACTATAATATTCCTAGGAGTTTTCTTTTTGGGATCTTTTTCAGGAGGTGATTGGTGGATTCTTTCAACCTCTATTTTGCCCACTGGTTCTAAAACATCAGGGCAGTTTTCCTTGAGAATTTCTTGGAGAATGATTTCTAGGTTCTTTCTTTGATCATGGCTTTCAGGTAGTCCAATAATTTTTAAATTATCTCTCCTGGATCTATTTTCCAGGTCAGTGGTTTTTCCCATCAGATATTTCACATTGCCTTCTATTCTTTCATTTATTAGTATCTGTTTAACAGCATCTTGATTTCTCATAAAGTCATTAGCTTCCATTTGCTCCAATCGAATTCTGAAGCAATGATTTTCCTCAGTGAACTTTTGAGATTCTTTTTCCATCTGGCAAATTTGGCTTTTTAAGGCATTCTTCTCCTCAATGCCTTTTTGAGCCTCCTTTGCCATTTGAGTTAGTCTGTTTTTTAAGATGTTATTTTCCTCAGTCAGGCTGTTGACTCTCATTTCATAATTTTCTTGCATGGTTCTCATTTCTCTTCCCAATTTTTCCTCTACTTCTCTTATCTGCTTCCTAAGGTCCTCTGTGGCCTGTAACTAGCTGGTATTTTTCTTGGAAGCTTTTGGTGCAGAAGTTCTGACTTCACTGTCTTTCTCCTGTTCCATGCTTTGATCCTTTTTGTTCCCAAAATAGGAGTCTAATGTTGGATTGCTTTGCTTGGTTTGCTTCCTTTGCCTGGTCATTTTGCCACTCAATTATTTGACTTTTGGGCTTTTTGCCACAGTAGCACTCTGCCACCAGACAGGGGAGCTTCGTTCCAAATGCTGGGGTTTTCTCAGCTGCCAGAGGTATTAGTTGGGTGCCCTCTCTGAACCCTCCACATGCTCTGGAAAGCTGGTCGCACACCCCAGGACCTCCACCTTAGACTGCAATCCAGGTCCAAGCAGGTTAAACAAGAGCAATTACCCCTCAAATTGGTCGTTTGGTCCCCCTACACCGCAGGCCAGGAGCTGAAGCTGCCATGGGGCAGGGGCTGCACCGCAGGCCTCAGTGGCTTCTCGCCCCTATGCACTCCCACTTACTGGGTCCCAAAGTCCACACTTCACTGACCTCTCACTTTGTCCTTAGCATCTATGTGTCGATAATTTTGGAACGCCACAGATATTGTTGATCTCAAGTCCCTCCAGCCAGTGGCTGGTCAGGCCTGCCATGGGGCTAAAGCCTCAGCACGCTGCGCTGGCCTAATCCTGCTAGCCAAATCCTGCCAACCTTCCAGGCTGTCCTCAGCAGGAGGTTAGCTTCTCTGTGTCATTTTGTGGGTTCTGTAACTCCAAAGTTTGTTCAGAGTCCCCTTTTACATGAATTAGAGGTGGTGGGAGCCGGAGCTGCATGGAGGTCCTGTTTCTACTCTGCCATCTTGACTCCCCAAGCCAGCAATCTTTAAAACACAGCTATTCTTAATTTTATTAACTGATATTTCTTACTTGAATGTATCGCAGAAATCTATATCACTCAACTCACATGTGGAAGAATGAAGTATGTTAGCAAGAACATGCTATATTGTACAAGAATCCTAAATATAAAGAATTCTAAGTATAATTAAAATAATTCAAACTATTGTTGACAGTTTTTTAATATATTAGGTTTTTACCACCCCCATTTTTTTTTACTGTGATCAAATTGAAAGTAAACAAAAGTAAAAATTTATAAAGAGATAACATTAAAAAGTTCTTGAGGGGGTGGCCAGGTAGCACAGCAAGTAAGAGCACCGGCTCCAGTGTCAGGATGACCTGGGAATCAAGTCCGGGCTCAGACACTTAGCACCCACCCAGAAACACCTGGCCATGTAACCTTGAGCAAGTTACTTAACCCCAATTGCTTAGGGGCAGCCAGGTGGCTCAGCAAGTAAGAGCACTGGCTCTAGTGTTGGGATGACCTGGGGATCAAGTCCGGGCTCAGATACTTAGCACCACACCCAGAAATAATTGGCCATTTAACCTTGAGCAAGTTACTTAACCCTGATTGCTTTAAAATAAAAAAGTTCTTGAGGTCAAAACTTTGCCTTTATCAGTTGTATAAATTTTTAATTGACATTAGCAAATGGCTTTAAGTGTAACTGCTGATTGGAATAATCATTTGATTGTCATTTATAATGTAGATATGTTCTTAGCAGATTTTTCTGTGAAAACTCCTATTAAAGTCAAACTCATTGAAAAGGATATCTTGGTTCAAGCAATTTCTTGCCACAGTGCTTTCTCCTCTTCAGATACAGGTAATGTCTCTGAGATTCTTTTTTTCTCATGGCCTCATTTGATTTGTTCCTTATCCAGTTGTTCTTCCCTACTAAGTAATAACATGTTGCGGGGTAGGGGTGTGAGTGTATGATAAAGAATGAGGGAATTAGTGTAGTTGGGTCAAAAAGATAGGCTTGGTAGTATGGCTTCTACTTGGCTCAGATGTGGAAAGCTAGAATTGAACTTGGAAATATGATTAAAATGTCATTTGTTTCTTTTTTTTTTTTTTCCAAATACCATACAGCTCTTTAAAGTATCACAAAAAAAAGTGGATGGATCTCTTATATAGAGTATCTTCTATACCCATATATGTTATATCATGGATTTATTATTCACTAAAGTATTGCTAAAGGGGTGGCTAGGTGGCACAGTGAATAGAGCAC
This sequence comes from Petaurus breviceps papuanus, assembly GCF_028583685.1. Lineage (NCBI taxonomy): Eukaryota > Metazoa > Chordata > Mammalia > Diprotodontia > Petauridae > Petaurus > Petaurus breviceps. The sequence goes on along the minus strand of NW_027187374.1, from coordinate 4,631,785 downwards.
CAGCCCTGGAGTCAGGAGAACCTGAGTTCAAATGAGGCCTCAGACACTTAATAGAAAAACTAGCTGTGTGACCTTGGGCAAGTCACTTAACCCCAATTGCCCTCCAAAAAAAAAAGTATTGCTAAAGAACCTCCTTAATGACTAGTTTTTGATGTTGATAAGATGAGAAGTTTTAAATAAAAGTATTATGATTTTTTAAATTTGATGATAGTAGCTATTTTAACTGTCAAATTTTATTTTGATGATTCTGTATCTTACCATGGAAATGTTTTAATATTTCTCATAAGGAGAAATAATTACTTTCACTTTAACATTATAATGAAAACTTTCTTTATGTTTTCAAATGAACAAAATTCCAAACGATCTAGGATCTTGATGAAATTAACATTCTCTTCCCCTCTATAAAATTGTCAGGGTTGAATGATTCTGATCCAGTTGCAGAAGCTGCTATTCAACAACTAAGTCATTCTTCAAAGTTGAAGTTCAAGTCACCAAAGAAGAGTACTATTATCATAGAAGGGGAGTCCAAGGTAAAATTATAATGACCATCTGTATTTATTGGTATGTGTGTGTGTTATATTTGTTCTTTTGCCATACATATATGTGCTTTGCATTCTGTTAACATCTCCATGATTATTATCCCCTTTATATACATTATATTAAATGATAATGACAACTGTTATTGACTTAGCTTTTGTGATAGAATTCATTTCAATTCACCAAATATTTATTAAGTCCCTACTATGTTTTAGGCACTAGTCTAAGATAAAAATTATCTAGCCTTTGCCCTCAAGGTGTTTAGATTTAACTGGGACAGTGGATAGATAGAACATTTCACAGAATAAGTATGATACAAGGTAGGGAGTAAAAGACAAGACCTGGTTAGACAATTTGCTCTAGCAATATTAGGGAAGCCTTGAAAGAAGATAAGGATTTTGGAAGACAGAAATTGGAAAAGGCCATTCCAGGCATGGAGATGGATGATGTGTGCTAGATACATGTAGGCAGGAGATGACATGTCAAACACAGCCATGACTAGCAGTCCACTTTGGCTAAAACACAGAGTCCATGAAGGAGGTGTAAAGTGAGGAAAGGTAGAATATAGCTAGATTGTGATGGTTCTCAAATGCCGGGTTGAGAAGGTTTTTTTTTTCCCTAGAAGCAATAGGGAACCACTGATAGCTTTTGAACATGAAGATGACATGATCATATCTGTTCAATGATAAAATCATTTGGCGATTGTGTGTGGATTATGGAAGGGTGAGCCAATAGTCCAGTTGATGAGAGAATGAACTAGGTTGGTGACAGTATGAGTGAAAAAGCACAGTGACCACGTCAAGATTTGGAATGTTCTACTTGTCTTCTACTTACCTATATTCTACCTACCTTTGATAGCTACTCCTGTCTAATGATACTAAGTCTGGATACATTCCCCAGTGTTTAGCAGACTCCCATCCTTTCTTCCTCTCCCAATCAAAGTGATACTAAATCTTCAACTGCTCAAGAGTAAAACATTCCCAACTGAAATTCCTGTTGTGTATTCTTTCATTCAGCTCTACTGAAGCCCTATATAGATCTCAGTCTAGATCTGCCTACTCCTTTTGCTGTGCCCTCTGGAACTCCTATACTATAAATAACAAACTTCCTTTTATTTTAGATCTATAACTCTCATGGCTTCTCTTCATATGCCACTTTATCCCTGTCCATCCTTCCATCCTTTCTAGTACTGGTTGTACCTTCTGTCATACCTCTGGATTCACTGATCCCATTAGAGGAATAAGGAAAGGCGGGATGTTAGAAAACTCTATATTCCTTGTATAGCAACACAGAATCTCTCTGACTCCAGGGCCGGTGCTGTATTTACTGTGCCACCTATCCACCCTAATTTAAGGACTCTTTTTTTGGTGTGTATATTCCTTTTCTATTCCTACTTCTGCCTAGACTTATTTTTAAAGGTTCCTTTGGGATCCAGATCTGTTTATCCTTTTGAGTTGCTCCCTTTCTAATTCACTGAGAGCACTTATTTGAATTTCACAAAGATATCAAATAAGTGGCCAAAACTTTAACAGTTTACCTTCTTGTTTCTCCCTTTTCTTTGACTTTCAAAGATCAACTCTTTATGGTAGTTAGGTGGTACAGTGAATAGAGTTCTTGGCCTGGAGTCAGGAAGATCTGAGTTCAAACCCAGCCTTAGACACTTACTAGCTCTGTAACACTGGACAGATCACTTAACCTCTTTCTGCCTCAATGTTCTCATTTAAAAATAGAATAATAATAATACCTACTTCCCATGTTTTTGTTAGGATCAAATGAGATATTATTTGTAAAGCTCTTAGCACTAGGCCTGCCACAAATTAATAAATTTGTGCTCTCTTCCTTTCCCCTCTCCCCCTACATTCATCCCTTAAACAGTTAAACATTTATTGATGCCTGCAAATCAACTGAGATGCATTTGGGCATATATGTCCATAGTTCCAAATTCTGGGTATCTTTTCAGTGTAAATTATATGCATATCCTATTATATGAATGCCCCAACAGTATATAATTATATAATTAAATAAGCATAATTGTATATAATCATCATAACAGAGCATTATGATACCAATAATTTTACATAACACAACATACATAAACAGCATAGCATATGCAAATAGATAAACAGTAAAATTACATGTAACTGGCAGATATGTTTATGGTACACTGACAAGCTGTAATTACTTTATTTGTCAGTGAACAATGCAGTTATGTATCAGAACAATGCAGTAAGGCACATCTCTCACTGGTGTTGTTATCTGACTACATGTGTAACCACTTTTCCATTTTCCTCTATAACATCCATCATGGGTTATTTTGGTCACAGGTTGAAATAGATCTTGGTATCCTATGACTCTGTCCTTGTGTTTGAATTAGTTCATCAGAAATATAGTCTTAAATCTCTATACCTGAGCTTGTGGAGGATTCAGGTTGAGCTAGCAGCTCACTCTGCGGGAAGTTTTCTGTACTTTAGGAATCTCTACAGCTCAGATTTTAGACAGAAAAAGTACTGACTCTGGGTTTAGTTCTCTTCACTTATTTGGACAGATTGCAAGATCACAGTATACTGAGTTTTCTTTCATCAAAGTGTTCCTGAACCATTCTCTGGTTAAACAATCTGAATAACTGGTAGGTTGTCTCTTTTGTTTAGAATTCTCTGAGGTACATACTCATCAATCACTTCTTATTCCTCAGAGAGTCCAACTAATTCTCTTGTGGACAATAAGGTATTGTGGTAAATTGTTTTTATAGGGCCCCTGTCTATTTCTGGAGCTAATATTTGAATGAGTAAGTTGCTTAGTCTCTACATAGCTAAATTATGGAGTAGCTTTCCATTTACCCTAAAGAAGTCACTTAACTGCTGTGGGTCTCAGTTTCCTCACTATACAATGAAAAGTTGGACTCAGTGAGTTCTAATGTCCCTTCTAGCTCTTTGCCTATAATCTTGTGACCCAACTCTCTGTTAACTTGTGTTTACCATGATCATCAAAATTTCTTAGGAAAACCATCTCAGTGTCAATAACTTAAGCATCATAGCACCATTTGCTTTTGTCAGTGCTCTTACAAGCTAAAGAAGTTTGTGATAAACTTTTAGATTCTCTTTCAGCCGAGCAATGATATGTGAAGATCTACGAAAGAGGATTTCTGGAACACATCACTGTCAGTTACCCTTTGCTACAAATGCATTCTACACATGTGCATCACTACCTCTGTCCTCAGAGTCCATTCAAGGAAATTTTTGGTTTTGTTTTTTTGGAAATTTTTAATATTCGTGAGAAAATATGCCCAGACTTTTGTGGGGGTGGGAATGTTTTGTACCAACTGTTCTTACTATACTGTTTTAATAAATGCCTAATTTAAAAAGCTAATTGTCTACTTGTTGACTGTCAATGGGAAATACCCTGGTCGGGCCTTGTGAGCTATGGTAGTAATAGTAGCCATCTACAGGGTTACCTTTAGAACACAAAATCGCAGCCACCTCTAGGGTCCCATCCTTGCAAGTCCAAATGCATACTGGGGGATAGCTCAGAGTAGATGGTGCAGCATCATCACAGAATCTAACAGTCCATGAGTCACCTGTAGTCCTAGCGTTGAAAAAGAATGGAAGATTAAAATGCTGTTAGCTATTATTGTTACACATATGTGTGAATTACAGAACAAACAAAGTAGACTAGTTAACTCATCCTGTTCCCCTACTAATGCTCCTTCCCTGACCCTAGTTCTTTCCTTTTGGCAGCTGGTGGTTTAGTGGATGGAGTCCTGGGCCTGGAATCAGGAAGTTCAAATGCAGCCTCAGACACTCAACTAGCTGTGTGGCTCATCTCACCTCAGTTTCCTCATCTGTAAAATATTAGCAACTAATTTGCAAGGTTATTATGAGGATCAAATAAGATAATAATTGTAAAATGTTCTTAGCATGGTGTCAGGCACACGATATAAAGGCTTAGTCCCATATCTCCTCTTCCTTCCCTTGCTGGGCTGACTTAGTTTTTCTGACTTTTTGTAGGTTTGAGGGAGTGGGGTTTAGGTATTCTGGGCAGAATTTTGAAAGCTTTGACATTCCTAGGGGCCAGCCCACAGGGAAGCCTGATTCTCTATGTGCCCTCTCCCAATGTGATTTGGTAGAGTATCTGCTACTTGTTTTTATTTTTTTATTTTATTTTATTTTATTTTTTTTAAGCAATCAGGGTTAAGTAACTTGCTCAAGGTTACACGGCCAGTTATTTCTGGGTGTGGTGCTGAGTATCTGAGCCTGGGATTTGATCCAGGTCATCCCGACACTGGAGCCAGTGCTCTTACTCGCTGAGCCACCTGGCCACCCCTAAGCAATTGGGGTTAAGTAACTTGCTCAAGGTTACACGGCCAGGTGTTTCTGGGTGGGTGCTAAGTGTCCGAGCCCGGGATTCGATCTCCAGGTCTTCTCAACACTGGAGCCGGTGCTCTTACTCGCTGTGCTACCTGGCCGCCCCTGCTACTTGTTTTTAACAGGGTGGCATGTGCAATCTCTGCAATAGGAGCAGATTCTGTCTTTGGGTCTCAGGCATCACCTCTGTGGACTGTTTCATGGGCTCTGTTGGAACATGGAAGTTTGTGGGGGTACTGCTGAGTGAGAGCCTTTAGGATGAACATTGCCCAGTATTAATTCCTAAGGACTTCTTACTTGTCCTATAGAATCGTCTGTATTTGTTCTGCCTCTACTTCATGATTTTTTTTTGGCCTTTTGGAGGGCAATTGGGGTTAAGTAACTTGCCCAAGGTTACACAGCTCGTTTTTCTGTGTGGGTATTAAGTGTCTGAGGCCGGAACTGAACTCAGGTCCTCCTGACTCTGGGGCCGGTGCTTTACTCAGCTGTGCCACCTAGCCGCCCCTCTTCTTCATGATTCTTGTTTTAGCATTTGGTAGTTGGGTTTGTTTTGTTTTGTTTTTGTTTTTAGTTTATGGAAACCAGAGAAAATGTCTAATCTGTGGGTCTTGTTCATTTCATTTTCTTTTAAGGAAAAACCAGCCTAGTCTGATGTTACCATTATGTTCCCATTCACCACTTACAGACCCTCTGATACCATCACTCTAATTGACCCTTCTCTTTTGTGGGTCAGTCTCTTTTTCAAAACCTTTTAATAATTAAAAAAATGTGAAATGCTTCACAAATTTTCGTGTCATCCTTGCGCAGGGACCATGCTCATCTTCTCTCTATCATTCCAATTTTAGTATATATGCTGCTGAAGCAAGCACTGTGGGTCACTCTTTCTAAAGTCATCATCCAATCCAGATCTTGGGGATATCTACTGGCCCCTACTATATTCTTCCTCTTTTTCAATGAGTTCATTGCCTGCTAGTTTCTCCCCTCATCCACTCCTCACCCCCCCAACTCTCCCACCCTAACTCCTACCTTTATACTAGGAGAATTCAGAATATGTTTTCTCAAACACCATTACCTCTCAGTTCTTTTTTTCCCAAATGCTTTATTAACTTCTGATTTGCATGATTCATTTCCACCAGATTTTGAGTTACAAATTTTCTCCCCATTTTTCCCCTACCCACTGCCCCAAAATAGCAGTCCCACAGGATATCCCCTCCTCCAATCTGCTCTCTTCCATATTTTCTCCTATACCCCTTTTGACATTTCCAGTGGATCTCTATGTCCCAGTGCCTGTATATCTTATTTCCCAATTACATGTAAAATAGTATTAATAATAGTATATATATATATATATATATATATATATATACATATATATTTGAATATTTGATTTTAAAACTTTGAATTCCAGATTCATTCCCTTCCTCCCTTGTCACCCACCCTTACTGGGAAGATAAGCAGTTCAGTATAGGGTGTACATATGTGTCTAAACCAAAACAATAACATAGTTAGATATATTGTAAAAGACTGACTATATTTCCCTCCCTCCTATCCCACCTCCCATTTGTTCTATTCTCTACTTTGATCCTGTCCCTTTTCAAAAGTGGGTGCTTCCAACTTCCCTCCGCCCCAGCCTGCCCTCCCTTCTATCATCCCCCCTCTCATCCCCTTCCCCCCCTATTCTCCTGGAGGGTGAGATACCCTATTTAGTGTGTATGTCATTCCCTCCCCAAGCCAAATTCAATGGGAACAAGGTTGATCCATTCCCTTTTGCCTTCTTATTCTTCCCCTCCATTGTAACGATTTTCCCTTGCTTCTTCTATATGCAATAGTTTACCCCATTCTGTCTCTCCCCATCTCCTCTCAGTATATTCCTCTCTCACCTCTTAATTTCACCTTCTAAGCATCATCCCTTCCTATTAAATTGGTCCTGTTCCCTCTATTTATGTATACCTGTAAACATATATACATAGATTCACATATGTATTCATATGCCCATATACCCTCATATATAGACATATATATTTCTATTCCCTTCAACTACTGAGAAAAGTTTCATCAGTTACAATTATTGTTTTTCCATATAGGAATGTTAATAGTTCAACTTTGATAGGTTCCTTATGATTTCTTTTCCCTGTTTACCTTCTCATGCTTCTCTTGCTTCTTGTATCTGAATGTCAAATTTTCTATTCAAGTCTGGTTTTTCAGCAAGAATGCTTGAAAGTCCTCTATTCCACTGAATGACCATATTTTCCCCTGAAACATGATACTCAGTTTTGCTAGGTAGGTGACTCTTGGTTTTAATCCCAGCTCCTTTGACCTCTGGAATATCATATTCCAAGCCCTTCAATCCCTCAGTGTAGAAGCTGCCAGATCCTGGGTTATCCTGATTGTGTTTCCACAATATTCAAATTGTTTCTTCCTGGCTGCTTGTAATATTCTCTCCTTGATCTGGGAATTTTGGAACCTGGCCATAATATTCCTAGGAGTTTTCTTTTTGGGATCTTTTTCAGCAGGTGACCGATGGATTATTTCAACCTCTATTTTTCCCTCTGGTTCTAAAACATCAGGGCAGTTTTCTTTGAGAACTTCCTGAAGGATGATTTCTAGGTTCTTACTTTGATCATGGCTTTCAGGTAGTCCAATAATTTTTAAATTATCTCTCCTGGATCTATTTTCCAAGTCAGTGGTTTTTCCCATGAGATATTTCACATTGCCTTCTATTTTTTCATTTATTATGATCTGTTTAACAGCCTCTTGATTTCTCATAAAGTCATTAGCTTCCATTTGCTCCAGTCTAATTCTGAAGCAATGATTCTCCTCATTGAGCTTTTAAGATTCTTTTTCCATCTGGCAAATTCTGCTTTTTAAGGCATTCTTCTCCTCGTTGCCCTTTTGAGCCTCTTTTGCCATTTGAATTAGTCTATTTTTTAAGGTAGTATTTTTCTCAGTCAGGCTGTTGACTCTCATTTCATAATTTTCTTGCATTGCTCTCATTTCTCTTCCCAATTTTTCCTCCACTCCTCTTATCTGCTTCTTAAGGTCCTCTATGGCCTGTAACCACCTCATATTTTCCTTTGAAGCTTTCGGTGAAGGAGTTCTTACTTCACTGTCTTCCTCCTGTTCCATGCTTTGCTCCTTTTTGTTCCCAAAATAGGAGTGTCGTGTTGGAATCTTCTGTCTGCTTTGTTTCCTTTGCCTGGTCATGTCACCCCTCAGTCACTTGACCCCTGGACTCTTTGCCACAGTAGGATTCTGCCACCAGACAGGGGAGCTTTCGTCCCAAACACTGGGGTTTTCTCAGCTGCTGGAGGTATTTGATGGGTGCCCTCTCTGAGGTCTCCACACACTCTGGCAAGCTGGATACATACCCCAGGACTTCCACCCTAGACTGTAATCCAGATCCAAGAAGGTTAAAGCAAGAGCGATTACTCCTCAGACTGGTTCTTGGTCCCCCTACACACTGCAGGCCAGGAGCTGAAGCTGCCATGTGGTGCTGGCCGGCTGTGCTGGCTACTCAGCAGCTTCTCGCCCCGGGGGCAAAAGTCGAGGCACTCCCACTTACTGGGTCCCAAAGTCCAGACTGCACTGACCTCTCACTTTGTCCTTCGTATCTATGTGTTGATAAATCTGGAAACAGCCACAGCTGCTGCTGATCTGGAGTCCCTCCAGCCGGTGGCTGGTCAGGCCCACATGGGGCTAAAGCCAAGGGTGTGGGGCTGGGCTCGGCTCCCAGAGTGCTGTGCTGGATTCCTGCCGGCCTGCCAGGCTGTCCTCAGTGGGAGGTTAGCTTCTCTGTGTCATTTTGGGGGTTCTGTAGCTCCAAAGTTTGTTTAGAGTCCCCTTTTTACATGGATTGGCGAAGGTGGAAGCCGGAGCCGGGAGGTCGTGTTTCTACTCCACCATCTTGACTCCGCCCCCACCTCTCAGTTCTTTACTCTATTCAACTTTCATGACCTACTTCTCTCAACCTCAGCTGCACAAAGGGATCAGCACATCTTTGATCTTTCCGTCATCCATAGCATTTGATTTCCATGATCAAGAATGCTGAAATTGCTTTATCTGATTATAATCTATTATTCCTTTTCTACTTATCCCTTAGTCTTTCCAAATCTATTCTTCTCAGCTTCACCATGACCTCACATCTTTCTAAATCCTCAGTAACTTTCCATTTGACCATCCTGCTCTAGCCACACTCCCTTTCCTTCCCAGTCTTAATGAAACTCCTTTAATAAGCCAATTCAAATATGCACAGTTCTCTAATTTCTCCTGGTTTGATCACTATTCATGCCTTGCCAAACCCCACATTTTTTGTGTTATTCCCCACAGCCTGCCTCTTTTACTTTTACTGAGATGTTATTGAACAGATTTAGAAGAAGTTACACAATCATTCTAACTAGTTTCAGTATTAATCTTAATTCAGTATTAATCTTAACTGGGACCTTAATGTAGCAAAGCATTGTTTTTTGCTTTTCCCTAATTGATTCTCTATCCCATTACCCATACATAGCAGCTATTTCAGACCTTCTTTCCTCTTCTCAGCCCTCCTGAAGGACCTTCCTTTCTGTCTGCATCATTTGAGGCTGTTCGTTGCTCTCTTCTTGATATTCTCTTCATTCTAGGTTTTCAGGACACCACTCTTTCTTCATTCTCCTCCTACCTATCTGATTACTCCTCCTTAGTCTCCTTTGCTGCATCTTCATTTAGGTCATTCCCACTAACAATGAGTGTCCCACATGGCTCTGTCCTGGGCCCTCCTTTTTTTCCCCTTCTATACTATTTCACTTGATAATGTCATCAGTTCCCAAGAATATAATTTTCATCTGTACACTGATGATTTTTAAATCTACTTACCCAGTCCATACCTCTCTGCTGAAATCTAGACTGCCCGTTGTACATGTTTTATTGAATGTCTAATAGGCATCTTAAACTCAACATGTCCAAAACTGAACTCATCTTTCTCCCTAAACCCTCCTTCTTCCTAAGTTTCCTATTACTATTGAGGATGTCACCATTTTCCCAGTCCCCTAGGCTTGTAATCTAGGTCTGTCCTCAACTCCCCAGTCTCTCTCTCCACCCCTCCCCACCATATCCAATCTTTTGTAAAGCCTGTCAGTTTTACCTTCATTACACCTCTCACTTACATTCTCTTCTCTCCTCTACACAGCAGCCACCCTAGTTCGGGTTCTCATCACCTCATGCCTGGGACCATCATAACAGCCTGCTGGTTGGTTTCCTTGACACAAGTTTCTTCCACTCCAGTCCATCCTTCACTCAGCTACTAAAGTGCTCTTCCTAGAGCACAATTCTGACCATGTCAGCTCCCTTCTCAATAAACTTGAATGATGCCCTATCCCCTCCAGGGTCAAATATAAAATCTTGTTTGGCATTCAAAGACCTTCATAACCTTGTCCCTTCCTTTTTTTTCAGGTCTTCTTATACCTTACACCCCCCACACATGCTTCAATTCAGTGACAATGGTCTCCTTTCTGTTCCAGGAACCAGAAATTTCATCTCCTGCTCAGCATATTCGCTGATTGTCTTTCATGAGCTCTCCTTCCTCACCTCTGCTTTTTGACTTCCCTAATCTCACCTTCTAAGATCTCAGCTTTTCTGATCTCCCTTAAAATTCTAGTGCTTTCCTTCTGTTGATTTCTTCCAATTTACCCTGTATATAGCTTGTTTGTACATAGGCATTTGCATATTGTCTTCCTCTCTCATTTAGACTGTACATTCCTTGAGCAGAGACTGTCTTTTGCTTTTCTTTGTTTGCTCAGTCCTTAGCACAGTGTCTTGACACATGAAGGTGCCAGAAGAAGAGGAAAGGGGCATGAGGCTCAATTTCCATTTCCCTTTTCTGCCTCTTGTTGCTCTGGTGCTAAGAAGAGTATCAATCTTCCATCTGACTCTGCACCTTCCATCTCCTGCTGCACATCCCCTGAGGAAAGAAGAAGAGGAAAGTCACTGGGGATCAGGATTTCCATCTCCTGCTAAATGTGTTTGACTTGCATCTCTGGTTGTACTGTCTCCTGCCTGATCACCATCCTTCTTCTGGGAAGAAGAGAGACATCTTCCAAGTTAATGATTAATATACTCACACCTGTTCTTACCCTACACATTCCAGTGATTCTGAACTCCTATATAACATTATCCAAACCCCATTTCCTATCCCCTACCATCTAATTCCTTATTCCCATCCCCTTTAGCCCACCCACCCTAACATCTCAATCAAATGCTAACTACTCCTTCCACTGAGGCCTTGAGAATGTCTGTACTATAGGCAGCAAACTTGCCTTTCTCTAAAATTATTTCCTTTCCCATTAACATCATTTCTCCCTCTCCTTTACTACAATCTCTTATGGTGAAGTTGCCCTTTTTTTGCCATGGCCAACTATTCTATATATACTGCTTTCTTTAGCAGAACATCCCCCCAATCATCTCTTTTCTAATCTAATCTACATCCTCTGTCTACTTGTTTCTTATCAGCTGCCAAAAAACATGTCTAGGTCTCCTCATTTAGTGGAAAAAAACCCTTAGATCCTACTATTATTATTATCATCTTATATCTCTTCCCTCTTTATCAGCCAAACTCAACCTCAAAAAAGGTATCTTTGTATGGCAACTCCACATCTCCTCTCACTGTCTTTTAAACCCTTAATGTTGTGTGGAAAGGAGCCAGACAAGAGACCCCCAAGAGTAAAATTTGGAAGTAGATTTTATTTTCCACGGGACTGTTCCGGGTCAGGCCCAAATTGAATAGTGAGTCTGCACAGACAATGTGTCTGCTTTTAAAGGGATGCCACACAGCCAATGGTTAGGTATTACACAAGCAGAAACTTGCAGAGGCCAAGAACAATGACTAGTCCATACATATGTTGAAATTCCCAGGGCCAAGTCTCCCTGACCCAGAAGCCCACTGTAGAAGTGGGCTGTCGGACATCAGTTGGGAGAGAATGGAACTGACCTGGCAGTCTGCTCACTTCCCTGAGGGAGGGCTGAGGTTGGGGGATGAGAAAACCAGGTAGCCAGGTACAACATTAGCAATATGGTTTCCAACCCCATAAATCAAATGAAACTTCTGTCTCCAAAGTTATTCACACTCTTAATTGCCAACTCCTAGAGTCTTTTCTTAATTCTCAGCCTTTCTAACTCCTCTACACATTATAAACATCAATATAAATTACATCCTCCTCTTGAGTATATTCTCCTCTGGGATTGTCTGACACCATTCTCTTAGTTCTCCTTCCTATTTGATTGTTCCCTTTTATTTTATTTTGCTGGATCATCATCTATGTGATTCCCACTAACTGTGGGTGTATCCTAAGTCTCTTTTCTGGATCCTCTTCTCTTTTTCTCTATAATTTCCTATTAAATGGCTTCATAAGTTCTTGGGAATTTAATTATCCACTCTCCTGGGTCTTCTCCTGCCCTACTGCCCCTTCTTTGTCTCTTTTGCTGGAACTTCCTCCAGATCACACAGTCTAATCATAGGTGTCCCTTGGGGCTCTGTCCTGAGCCCTCTTCTCTTCTCTCTCTAAGCTACTTAAGTGATTTCAGCAATTCCCAGAGATCTCTCAAATCTACCATTCCTGCCCCAATCTCTCTGCTGACCTCCAGTCATATCTCTAATTGCCTCTCAGCCATCTCTAACTGGATGGCCAATAGACATTTTAAATTCAATATGTCCAAAACAGAACTCATTATCTCCCCCTGCCCCACTCTGGGCCCTAAACCCTCCCTGTCCCCCCACCCCACCCCCCCCACATACCTTTCCTAATATAGTAGAGGACAACACTGTCCTCACAGTGTCTCAGGCAAGCACCTAGACATGTCATCCTGGATTCCTCACTATCTCTCAGTCCCCATATCCAAGCTATTTCTAAGCCTGTCAATTTCACCTTCGCAGTATCTCTTGAATATGTCCTCTTCTCTCCTCTGACAGTGCCACCAGTCTGGTGCAGGCCTCATCACCTTATGCCTTTTGTTGTTGTTCTATCACAAAGGTTCCCAAGCTTATTTGGTCTGCTGACCCCTTTTAAAAAAAAAATTACTTATCGCCCCCCTGTAAGTCTATTTTTTTAAATCTTTTAATGGTATTTTTTTTTTGAAATCTGTATTATTTCAATAAAATACAAAATCTTTTTTAAGAATGACACATCTTGGGGGTGGCTAGGTGGTGCAGTGAGTAAAGCGCTGGCCCCCGAGTCAGGAGGACCCGAGTTTGGTTCCGGCCTCAGACATTTAACACCCTCACACACAAAAAAACTAGCCATGTAATCTTGGGCAAATTACTTAACCCCAATTGCTCTCCAAAAAGCAAAAAAAAACATCTTAAATTTAATAATTTATTGTAAATTTGTGGGTTTTTCTCTGCATTTTGAAATTTTGATGATGCAGTAGTATCATATTGTAAACAAGTCATTACATGCACATATTCCTGCTGATGCAGATACACACATTTGCCTGCCAACACTTGTTTATTAAGATTTGTCAGTGGACCCAGGGACTTGCATTTTGTGTGTTTATTTGGAAAATATTATCACTATGACTTTAACTCTGTTACATAACAGATGAAACATGTACTAAGGGTTTTTCAAAATTTCTTCTCTATTTTTCCTTATGCTTCCACCATGCCCTTATGTTTATTCAATGCCCCCCAGTTGCACACGAGGCTACTACTGTTACCCCCATTGTTCCACCGCCTCCCAGGGGGTAGTATCACCCACTTTGGGAACTTATTATTTCAATCATGTCTAACTCTTCATGATCCATTTAGGGTTTTCTTGGCAAAGCTGCTAAAGTGCTTTGCCATTTCCTTTTCCAGCTCATTTTACAGATAAGGAACTGAGGTGAACAGGGTTAAGTGACCTGCACAGGGCCACATAGCTAGTAAGTGTCTGAGGCCAGATTTGAACTCAGAGGAGTTTTCCTGACTTCTGTCCCAGCACACTGCATCACCTAGCTGCCCTAGAGTCTGTGCTTGGACTGTTGCAATAGCCTGCTGGTGCATCCCTGCCCCCACTCCAATCCATCCATTCAGCCACTGAAGTGATTTTCCTAAAATGTAGGTCTGATCATGTCACCCCTTTACTCAGTAAACTTCAGGGACTTCTTATTGCCTCTAGGAGCAAATATGAAATTCTCTGTTTGATATTCAAATCCCTACATAACCTAGGCCCCTCCTATCTTTCCAGTCTTTTTATACCTTACTCTCTAACATACTCTTTGATGCAGTGACACTGGCTTCATGGCTATTCATAAATAAAACATTCCATCTCTTGGCTCTGGGCATTCTCTCTGGCTTGTCCTCCACACCTAGAATGTTCTCCCTCCTCTGGTCCAACGGTTTCCTTTAAGTCTCCCTGGCTTCCTTTAAGTCTCCACCAATATCCCACTTTCTAGTGAAAGCCTTCCCCAATCCCTCTTAATTCCACTGTGTTTCCTATGTTAATTATTTCCTGTTATCCATTTTATACCTAATTTTGCTCTCTATCTCTTGTTTATTTGTAAATTTTTCACCTCTCCATAAGTCTGATAAGTAATATGTTTCATGTTCTTCTAATTTTCTTGTAAAATCTCCTTATATCTAGATCATGTATCCATCTTGACCTTGTCTTGGTAAATGGTGTGAGATATTGGTCCATGCCCAGTTTATGCCATATTGCTTTCCAGTTTTCTCAAAAAAATTTTTATCAAATAGTGAATTCTTATTACAAAAATCTTAAGTCTTTACACTTGTCAAATGCAAGTATTATGCTTTTTTTCTGTAAATTATATGTCTACTCTATTCCATTGATATACCTTTCTATTTCTTAACCAGTACCAGATACTTTTGATAATTATTACCTTATAATGAAGTTTAAGATATTGTATTGCTAAATCTTCCTTTATACTTTTTTTCCCATTATTTCCTTTAATATTCTGGACTTTTTGTTTTTTTCCAAATTAATTTTGTTATAATTTTTTCTAAATTAGTAAAAACTTTTTACTAAAAAAAATTTTACTAAAATTTAAAAAATTTTTAAAATAAAAAAAAATTGGCAATTTAATTGAGATGGTGTTGAATATATAAATTAGTTTGGGTAAAATTGTTGTTTTTATTATATTGACCCTGCCTACCCATGCACAATTATCTCTCTGATTATTTAAATCTGATTTTATTCATATAAAAAGTTTTTAAAAATTTTGTTCATATAGTTCCTCTGTTTGTTTTGGCAGGTGTACTCCCAGGTATTTTATACTGTCTGCAGTTATTTTAAATAGGGTATTTTTTACAATCTCTTCTTACAGGGTTTTGTTTGTGATATAGAGGGATGCTGATAAATTATATGGACTTTATATCCTGCTGCTAAATTATTAATTGTTTCAACTAATTTTTGGTTGAGTTTTTGGAATTTTCCAAGAATATCATGAAATTAAAAAGGTTTTGTACAAACAAAACAAATATAACCAAGATTAGAAGGAAACAGAAAATTGGAGAAAACATTTTCTAGACACTTTATCAAATAATGGTCTCATATCTATAATATATAAAGAACTTTGTCAAATCTATAAGAATATGAGCCATTCCCCAATCGATAAATGGTCAAAGGATATGAACAGGCAGTTTTCCAATGAAGAAATCCAAATAATTTATAGTAATATAAAAAATACTCTAAATCATTATTGATTAGAGAAATGCAGATTAAAATAACCTTGAGATATCATTTTATGCTTACCAGATTGACTAAAATGATAGAAGGGAAAAGTAACAAATGTTGGAGAGGATGGGGGAAAATTAGGACACTAGTTCATTGCTGGTGGAATTGTGAAATGATCCAACCATTTTGGAGAGGATTCTGGAATTGTGCCCAAAGAGTTATTAAACTACCTATGCCCTTTGACCCAGCAATACCACTACTTGGTCTTTTTCCAAAGATAATTAGGGAAAAAGGAAAAGAACCTATATGTTCTAAAATGTCTATAGCAGCTCTCTTTGTGGTGGCAAAGAACAGGAAGTTGTAGGAATGCCCATCAATTGGCGAATGACTGAACAAATTATGGTATATGAATGTGATGAAATACTACTGTGCTATAAGAAATTATGAGCTCAATGATCTTAGAAAAACATGGGGGGTGGCTAGGTGGCATATTGAATAGAGCACCAGCCCTGGAGTCAGGAGGACCTGAGTTCAAATCCAGCCTCAGACACTTAACACAAAAACTAGCCATGTGACCTTGGGCAAGTCACTTAACCCCAAATTCCCTCCAAAAAGGAAAAAAAAAACATGGAAAGACTTGTAACAAACAGTAAAGAGCAAAATGAGTAGAATCAAGAGAACATCATATACAGTGACAGCAATATTGTCTTAAGAGAGACTTAAAGTTATTTTGTCTATTATAAATATCCAAATAAGTGTAATATAAAGAAAGATGCTATCTGCATCCAGAGAAAGAACTGATAAATAGAAGCATGTGTAGAATATATACCTATTTGTGTCTAATGGTAGACATCTCTAGGCCGGGGGGAGGGGGGTGGTGGTAGTAAAGGGGGGGGGTCGGGAGGGGGGGGGGGGGGAAGGAGGAGGCAGTGTGGAGAGGGAAGAAAAAAATTATATGATAATTTCATTGTATATTTGAAAGGAAAAGCAAGTTGTCCATAGCAGATTTACAGTTTCATGTACAATCATTGTTTTTATTGTACTGTGTTATGGAAATGCTTGTTTTATTACATAAATTAAAAATAAAATAAAAGAATCAAGTACAACAGGAGACCAGTATACAAAATGACTACAATAATGTAAATGAAAACAACCTTAAAAGGCATCCAAAAGATTGAATGCAGTGATCAGTTTTGGTCTCAGAGTACAAATGCTAAAATTCTCTTCCCTCTTCTTGGTAAATGGTTATGGAATTATGGAAGTAAAATGTTCAATCAGATTCTATCATTGTATTTATTACAAGAGAGGGTTCAATGGGAAAGGGTATGTGTATTCTGTGACTGTGGTATTTAAAAAAGGCAACAATAAATCTTTATAAAATTTGTAAAAAAAAAAAATATTTCCTTTAATTTTGTATATGGCTTACTTTGTATGTTGTCTCCCACATCAGACTATAAGGTCTTTGACAGCAGAGACTATCTTTTTCCCCTTTTTGTATCTCCACTATTTATCACAGGACTTGGCACATAGCAGGTGCTTAATAAACATTTATTGATTATCGTCTCTATGTTCATGATTTAGTTCTCTAGAGTTCCAGCAGAATATCACACTGCCTATTGGACATTTAAAACTGAATTTTCCATAGGAATCTCAAACTCAACATGTCCAAAACAGCACTTATTATCTTTCCTCCAAGATGCCCTTTCTTTCAAACTTTCCTGTTTCTATCAAAGTTATCCCCATTTTTCCAGACACCCACTTTGCCACCTTGGTTTACCCTGACTCTCATTCATCCCACATATCCAATCAATTGACAAATCTTGCCATTTCTATCTCTATAATATCTTTTGCATGTGCCTCTTTTTCTCTGCTCATACAGGCCCCACCTTATCACTTCTCACTTGAACTAATGCTTTGACTTCCTAATTTGTTACCCTAACCAATTCTTTCTCCACTCTAAGGCATTCTCTATATAACTCCCAAAGCAATTTTTCTAAAGCAAAGTTTACCATGTCACCCCAGTACTCAACAATATCCCTATTGCTGCCAAGATCAAATATAAACTACTTTGGCATGTAAAGCTTTCCCAACCCAGTCCTATAACTAGCACTTAAGGTTTGCAAAGTGTTTTACATACATTATTTTATTTGAGCCTTGTGACAACCTATGAGGTAAGTGCTTTCTAGCATTCTCAACTATAGTATCCCTTCATGAATTTTACAGTCTACTGGGAGTGGGGACTCTGTGGCCTCAAAGTCACATGTAGCCTTAATAAAATGATTTTTTCTGTGAAGTTTAGATTCAGTCAAAGGGCTGCACTTGAGGACCTAGAGGGCCACATGTGCCCTTGAGGTTGCGGGTTCCCCACCCCAGTGTTACTCTGGCCTTCTTGCTTCCTAACACACAGTGCTCCATCTGCTCTCTCTGTGCCTTTGCACTGGCTATTTCCAGTTGGCTTCATTCCCTATATAACTGAGTTTATGACTATGGATTTCGCCACCATAACTCATCTGCTTTCTCACTCTGGAACACGGCCTCTTCTCCAATAGATTGGTTCATTTTGAGGGTCCTCCATTTTGGCGATGAGACCAGTCATGCTTCTTTCCCCTCCCTAATGTGCTTCCAACTCTGGACTTTACCTGTATCCTCCATCATGGGTACCATATCATCTTCTCTATGCCACCCCTGGCCCCATACTTTTCAATTTCCTTTTATGTGTTGTCTTTCCCCCATTAGAATGTAAGCTCCTTGAAACAGAAAGGGATTGTCTTTTTGTATTTGTTTCTTCAGTGGTTAGCACAGTGTCTGGCACTTAGTAAGAGCTTATAAATGCTCATTGTTTGTTTCCCTCCACCCCTTTTCATAATATTTTTTCCTTCCTTATCTCCATCTCTTGTAATGACTAGTTTCTTTCAAGACTTAGCTCAAGCACAACCTTCTGCGTTGGCCATTTCTGCTCTCCCCAGCTTCTAGTGCCTTACCCTCCAATGTTACCTTGCATATGTTTTGTTTCTATCTATATATGTGTATGTTATTACCCACATTAGAATGTGTACTCCTTCAAGGTTGAACACTCCCATTTTGTCTTTGAATATCCAATACCTGGATTAATAGATGGAAGAAGAATGGACAGGATCTGTCAACTGATTGTAAAAGGAGAATGAGGGAGAGGGAAATTGAAGATAATTCTGGAGTTTTGAATCTGACTGGGAAGGATGATAGTAACAAACAGAAATAGGGAAATTTAGAAGTAGAAAAGTTCTTGGTGAGAAGGTGATAAATTCAGATTAACTTGAAGTGTTAGTGGGACATCCAGTTGAGGAGGTCCAGCAGGCAATAAAAAATGCAGGACTAGGGACCAGGAGAGAGATTAGGGCAGGAGAAATTTGGGAGTCTTCTACATATAGATGATAGTTGAGTCAATTGGAGTGGATAAGAACACCAAAGGAGAGAAGAGGAAAAAAGACTCGGAATAGAACCTTGGAGACAGGAGAGAAATTTTTAACCAGCAAAGGAAAGGATAGTCAAACAAGAATTAAGAGCCATATCCCAGAAACCAAGAAAGGAGAGGATAATCTACAGCATGAAAAGCTAAAGAAAGGTCGAGGAAAATGAAAACTAGGAAATAGTAATTAGATTTAGCAACTGACATGCAATAATGTGTAGTTTTAGGGGTCAAAAGCCAAAATGCAAAGGGCTGCCGAGTGATGAAGTAGAATCAGTGAGTACAAACTGATGGTATAGCAGTGATAGGAGAGAAATATGTAGTACAATAGAGATGATGGCAGGGTCAGGAGAAAGGGTTTTGTTTTTGTTTTTTATAGGGACAGGGGAGGTGGATGGTGAACTGAACATATTTTCTAAGTAGCTGAGAAAGAACCACTGGTACAGAGAGAATGAAGGTGACAGAGGTAATGACTAACTGAATAAGTTCCCAAAGAAGACTGGAAGGAATTTAATCAAAGCTATAAATAGAGGGACTGGCTTTGAAAAAGAAACAGAGCTACCTCATCCAAAACAAAAGGAGAGGGAATAAACAGATTAAGATGTAAAGAGATTTGAAAAATTAAGTAGGAGAAATGAAAGAGCTTGTTTTTTGTTTTGTTTTGTTTTGAACAAAGTAGGAAGTTTGGTTTAGAATTATAACTACTGCAAGTATGAGTGAAAGTCAGTGATAAAATTAATAAAAAGACTGCTATTCAGCAGTGAGCCCAGTAAAGGTTAGGAATCTTTAAGAGTGTGCTGGAACTGATGAGGTACAGGCTCTGGGAACCCCCCCTTTAATTCTGATTGAATCTTCCCATTTGATGAGGCATTTGCCTGAGGCAATAAGCCTTTCTTTGTGGCTTGGCCCAAACCTTGGTTACTAGCCTAGCCTTCCTTTGTCCAGTTACTTCCCACCCTTGATCCTCCCAAAATATCTATACACCCTTAAACTAGCCTAGCCCTCCATTGTCTCATCTTCAGGCAGCCTTCAGATATTTCCTACCCTTAACCTCTCATCACTGGAATCTGACCTCATTTGACTCCTCCTGAAGACCCTCCCCAAACTCCTCTAGATCACCCCTGGATTCCTCCCACAGACTTTCTGTATATAAGACCCCATCTTGCCTCCATGAAAGAGAGACAGCAGGAGCGACATGAAAGAGAGACAGCCAGGTAGCACAGCGAGTAAGAGCACTGTTTCCAGTGTTGGGATGACCTGGAGATCGAATCCCAGGCTCAAACACTTAGCACCCACCCAGAAACACCTGGCCGAGTAACCTTGAGCAAGTTATTTAACCCCAATTGCTTAGGGGCGGCCAGGTGGCTCAGCGAGTAAGAGCACCGGCTCCAGTGTTGGGATGACCTGGAGATCAAATCCCAGGCTCAGATACTCAGCAGAAATAACTGGCCGTGTAACCTTGAGCAAGTTATTTAACCCTGATTGCTTTAAAAAAAAAAAAAAAGAGACAGCCAGAGAATTATCCAGTGCAGACTCACTCTGTGTCAGATGATTCTGGCCTGCTTGTCCAGTACAAGTGTCACAGATACTGAGGCTCCTTAAGAGTCTACCCAATATGGCAAACCTTTAATAAACTTTCTTCTCTTTGGCTGAGAGAAAACTTGAGTTGAATTCATTCGGTAGGACCTGGCATGCTGGTATTTGGGGTCTCGAGCACCCCTAACCTTAAACCTCTACATTTTATGGTCGGTCCCCTGCTCTCATCAGAACCACCCAATATTGGCTCCTGATTTTGGTCATTAAAATTTTAGTGTGAGCATTTATACCTCAGAAATCAGCAAACACTACAAATCAAGGCTTGATTTATTGTTTTGTTGACTTGTCTAAATTTAAGAAAGTGATGGAGAAAATGTTAATTTTACAGAATAAACTTAAAAGGTATGCCATGAGGGGCAGCCAGGTGGCTCAGCGAGTAAGAGCACTGGCTCCAGTGTCTGGATGACCTGGATCAAATCCGGGCTCAGATACTCAGCACCACACCCAGAAATAACTGGCCGTGTAACCTTGAGCAAGTTACTTAACCCCTATTGCTTTAAAAAAAAAAAAAAGGTATGCCATGAATATATTTTTTTTTCTCTGAGAGTCATTTGTTAACCATTTACCAGCATGCTATTGGATATCATGATTGTGTACTTGATTTAGTCATCAGAATCATATATTTTCCTTCTGTAGCATTTATCAACCTAGGAATAGAAGTAGGGATGGCTCGGCATTAAGGACTAACAGATCATGAATATTAGAAAGCCACCTGGGAAAGATATTCTAAGATGGAGCCAGTTCTCTCTGAACTGGCTAACAGTGGGGCCTAAACTATGAAGTGAGGAAAATGAAAGTATAATAGAAAGTCAATGACAGATGAATAAAAAGACTGCTGTGCAGCAATGAGCCCAGTAAAGGTTAGATATCATTCAGTAGTGTGCTGCATCCAGGTCATACTGGCTCCTGATTTTGATTCCTTCTAGCTATGTCTTGATTAAAGGGAACATAATTTTGGAAGATCACTGCTGGGGAAGGTAGGCCAGGGAATGGGAGCTTTGGACAGCCAAAAAAACATTTGGGCACTAGGAAGATAAAAGACAGGTGCCATCAGAAAATAAGATGGTTTCAGAAAGAGAGGTGATATCCTGAGAAAGAACTAATGAGAGTTGGAATGCATATTGACGCTATTTTTCTGTTTTTTTTTATCTTTGTTTTCTTTCACAATGTGACTAATATGGAAATATGTTTTGCATGATAGCAGATTGATAACCTATATCAAATTACTTTCCTTCTTTATGGTAGAAGGGGAAGGGAATTTGGAATTCAAGATTTTTTAAAAAAAGAATGTGGGGTGGCTAGGTGGTACAGTGAGTAAAGCGCTGGCCCCAGAGTCAGGAGGACCCAAAATCAGGAGGACCCAAGTTCAATTCCAGCCTCAGACACTTAATACCCCCCACACACAAAAACTAGCCATGTAACCTTGGGCAAGTTACTTAACCCCAATTGCCCTCCAAAAAGGCAAAAAAAAAATATGTTAAAGATTGTTTTTGCGTGTAATTGGAAAAAAAATATTTCAGACCTCCTTTCCCCCAAAATAAAAGGAAAATATAAAGAATATCAAGACCCTAAAAAATAGGGAGGTGATGATATATCAAAGATAAATTTCACTTGCTTTACAAGTTTGCATTGGGTCCACATACCTTTCCGAAGCATTCTATCTCTGGTTGCCACTAGGTGATTGGTGCCTTTCTTAAGGTAGTTTAGATTGATGATCACACTTTGTTTGAGCATGGGTAATTGAAGTAAGGATATAATACTCTATTCACTTGTGCTTTCCCTCATACATACAGGCATACATACACATATGTATGTAATGTGTAAGGACATAGTACATTCAAGGCTTAACATCTACTTTCTTCTAAGTAACATAATTTTAGAAGTTTTAACATACAACGTGCTCTTGTTTGTTTTGTATAATCTCTACTAATTTAACATTTCCTCTATACTAAAAGGGAAACATAGGCCACTTTCTAAGGTTTATAAGCTAAATTATAGACAGTTGCAATCTATGTTGGTAGAGTTAACATCATACTAGCCAAATTATATTCTTGATTACTGTCTTCTTAAAGACAGTAAAGACCCTTCTGAATGTTTTTTTATATCATAAAAGAAAACAAGTTTTTTATAATGTTATTTTTTCCCCCACTATACTTGGTTTTAATTCTACTTACAGCAGACTTCCTTTCACTCCCTAGGTACTGATAATGATTTCTTTTCATTATCTCAGGACAGTGAAGTTCCACTGATGATAGACTATGCAGCCGCCATGGACAGCTCATATCAACAAGAAGTTGTATCTACTGAGCTTATTGATGGAAATTTGTCAAAACATATATTGCCTGCTTTAGACCCACAAGAAAATGAATTTAATACTTGGAAACTGGAGAGGAATGCCAAATCTGAAGAGTGGAATAGTGATGCTCAGATAGACCAGGATAGTGAAGAGATGCCAAGGAGTTTATCAGCAGTTTTGAGAAAATGTAAAGGTACTTCCTTTGGCCTTTCCTCCTTGGACATAAATATCTTGGCACTTTTAAATATTGTAGCTAGTTTTTAAGAGATAACTTTTATAGGTTTAATCTGTTTCTTTTATCTTCTTTGACAAAACCCTCAAACCTTTCTCATTACATTTTTAGGGCAAATATATTGACTTTATATGAATAGAGACTAGATTTGGGATTAAATTAGCACAGAGAACTTTAATATGAGGAATCTCCCTCTACTAATGCAGGTTGGTATCTTCTCTGCAATTTATAGTCATAGAAAGTTACCTAGAGTACTGAGAGATTAAGTGATATGCCCAGGATCACACAGCCAGTAAGTATCAGTGGTAGAATTTAAACCAAGATCTTCCTGGCTTTTAAGCCAGCTCTTTCTCAGCTATACTACAATGCTTCTCTAGATCTGACATTAATAATAATAATAAAAAAAAAACAATTGTACTTTTTAAAGTTTACAAAATGCTTTCCTCACAACTCTTCTTGGTATGTAGTATGAGGATCCTTATCTCCATTTCACAAACCAAGAAACCTGGGCTGAAAATGATTAAGTTATTTGTTCACAGTTACCCAACTAATAAGTTTCAGAATCAGTATGCAAATCTAATTCTCTGCATTCCACATCTAATACTCTTTTTTGTTATCCTTACTTTTCCTTTCCTTTTAAATGATGCTAGAAGAACAAGTAGTAGGCTAAATGCCTTTTTATTTAGTAAGTTCACTTTTTTTTTTTTTTTTGCTTTTTGGAGGGGCAATTGGGGTTAAGTGACTTGCCCAAGATCACACAGCTAGTTTTTGTGTTAAGTGTCTGGGGCCGGATTTGAACTCAGATCCTCCTGACTCTAGGGCCAGTGCTATATTCACTGTGCCACCTAGCCGCCCCAAGTTCATTTTAAAGACAAAACTACTTGTCAGTATTTCTTCTCCTGCATGTATGATATAAATTTTGGTTAATGTGATTGTTTGCAATGATCACCAAAGATTATTTAGTGAATAGTCACTCTATACCCATTTTGACTAACTGCTAACCTTACTATTTTCATATAGAATACCATCTGTATATTTCTTATTTGTCCTAAGTTATTTTCCCGTTTTGTCTTAACTTTATTAGTCCCAGTCTCCTTTCATTCATATCCTGGTGGTGGTGATAACTTTAATCCAATAAGAGATTTCCACAGAGAATTCCACATTCCCTTTTTGATCATTATGGCAATAGATTAATCACCTTAATCTATTGTGTACAATAATGAAAGGATATTTTTATTAGTCATTTTAGTAAAAATATATGAAACAATGTAGGTGCTAAATGAATGTCAAATAGCATAATATTAATTTTTGTTAATAATATATCTTAATTATTCAGTGATATTTATATAATTATTTGTACCACAAATATTTAATTGATCTAGATATGATAGCTATTTATTACAAAGAGAAAGTTCATGTGGAAAAAATGACGATGTTAAAAATAATTTATATCTTAAGTACTATTCATAAAAGACACTTAATTAGTGTCTTTTTAAATTAGACTTGACAGTAGCCCATTATTTGGTAAACATCACATAATTCTCTCTACTTTGAAACAATGAGGAGGGTATGTAATAAGTATAAAAATTGAGGATGAAAAGAAGAGTTAATATATCCTGAGATAGACGGTCAGCCAGTGAAAGAACAGTAGGCTTTAATTCCTAGCTCTGAATCTCATTTCAGTGGCCTCAAGGTGACTTTACCTTTCAGGAGAAAATGGCTTCCGGAGAATGTAAATGTTGAGAATTATCAGTCACTTTTCGGGGAATCTTGGTAAGGTTCAGTTTCCTGATTTCTCTTCCCCTCCTTTTGCTGTAGTAAAATGTGTTAAAAATATATGTTCATTCTTTGTATACCCTTCCCTGTTTTGCTTTTAAACGGGTTGTTTAAATACTGCATTGTCTGTCCCATTTGTATCATAATTCTATGGTTGTCTTCTTTCTACCTTGCCAATAAAAAAAAAGCAAGTGTATGGGGGGGGAGGGGGGGAGGAGAGAGAGAAAGGGGAATGAAGAATGGGTGTGATTGATAGAATATTGTAATGAAAATCTAAATAATGCATCCTTCTTTTGATTGGTTAACTGCATGATCCAGAGGTTTTGAGTGACCCATGAATGCCCTGGAAGAGTTTGGGGATCTGTAGATGTCTACTGTTTCTTCCCCTCTGTAACATATCTTATTTGCTTGCTATTTAACATAAGCTTTTCAGCTCAAGTTTATTTAAGCTATGTTTGGGATAGTCTCCACAGCACAGCTTTACCAAGATTCTTGACTTTGTACTGAGTTTAGGGAACAAGAAATTGAAGGGAGAGACTAGAAGATAAGTCTATGAATGGTTACAAAGTATAATGTGCATGGAAGTTTATCTTTTTGTTTTTATCTTTCACCTTGATATCAAAGTCTTTGGAGATTTTATCTATTTTTTCCTCTGCTTATTGAATCTTATGCTTTCCTCGTTTCCTTTCACTTTCTTACCGACTTTGTAAATTTAGGCGGACTGCTCTGCCAACCAAAATTAATTGCCTACATAGTAAGTTATTTTCATCTTACAGTTGTCCCCTAGAAGGAACAGTTAGTGTGAAGGAGAAAAGTGTTAAGAGCACTCCCATGCCACCTTGAATTGTACCTTGTATACCCTGATCTATTTCATGATTAACGTTTGTGAACCTACATGGTCTTTATCTCTACCCTATAACAACTTTTCTTCTCTCTTTCTCAGTTTTCCATCTGTATAATATCCTTTAATCATGAAATAGGCAAAGTTTGCTGAACATTCCATAAAAGGCTTTTGTGGCTATTATCAGTAGTCAGGATGGATTTGCTTGGGACATTGTTTCAACATGTACTTACCCGTTCCATTTTAAAAATGGGCACTTTAGAATAAATCATTAATTCTTCTTAGCTATATGATTTTGTTCAATCATTTTTTGTTCATGTCTGACTCTCTGTGACCCCATTTGGAGTTTTCTGGGCAAAGATACTAGAGTGGTTTGCCATTTTCTTCTCCAATTTATTTTACAGATGAGGAAACTGAAGCAAACAGGGTTAAGTGACATTGCCTAGGATCACATAGCTAGTGTCTGTACCCAAATTTAAGGTCAGGAAAATGAGTCTTCTTTATTCTAAGCCTGGCATTATCCACCCTTGAGCCTATCAAAATATCAGCCCACCTTTGAACTGGCCTAGCCCACCATTATCTGTAGTCTCCAGGTAGCCTCCAGCAACTTCCCACCCTTAATCACTCATTGACCTCATTAACTCCTTCTGAAGACCCTCCCCAAACTCCTCCTCTAGACCACCCCTAGATTCCTCCCACAACCTTCTGTATATAAGACCCCATCTCACACCATAGAATGACCTAGCACAGACTTACTCTGTGTCTAATGTAAGCGAACTTTTTACAAATTTTAATTTTCTTTGGCTGAGAAGACTTGACTTGAATTCATTTGACAGGACCTGGAATGTTGGTATTTTGGGGTCTCCAGAGCAACCCTAACCCTCTTGGTGGGTAACCTCTTCATTTTTATGGCAAAGACATTAAGCAAACAAAGACCAAACAGGCACCAAAAAAAAAAAAAATAGAGGAAAGACAATTTCCCTGGTAGGAATTAAAGATGACTGTGGGTAGGCCAAAACGCTGTCAGATATCCCTTTCCTTTCTAAATTGCTCCATGGAGGTAGGGGACTGGGTATGTCTGGAGACATCTCGTAGTTTTCCCTTGATGCCCCTTACCTGACTGGTCAAGGGGAGGGTAGAACCAATTGGTTAGAACAGAGAACTTAGCCATAACAAAGTGGGTAACCTTACCTTCAGCCTCAATGCTTGCCCAAAGTTCAGTGACAGAAATGGAGAAAGTGGGAGGACTGCCAAGCCCCATGCTTCCCCTTCACTTCAAATCTTAAGAAGACTGGAGGACAGGGTACTGGGAGGTGGCTCTACCACTTTTCCAACCTCGGGGACAATCCTTCCTCCAATGTCCCTCCTGGTTAGATGGGCACAGTTCTAGAGGTGTTGGTTCCTGAGGCTTCCTCAAAGAGGAAGGCGCCTTGGAGGGGCACCCCTTGGACCAGTGACCCTTCTTGTGGCATCAAAAGCAGGCTTTCCCACTGCCCAAGTGACTGGGCTTCCTCCAAGGGGGTCCCCTGGAGGGGCTTTTCCTGGCCATGGCAACAGCCAAGAATTGAGCACATTCTCTGTCTCTGGTTTGTTCCCTGAATTCTTTCTCCTCTGCTGCAACCAGGTGTCTGTTATTAAAGACTCTAAAGGCCATCTCCAGTAATTGGGCCTGAGGTGTTTTGGGTCCCAATGACAATTTCTGTAGTTTCCTCCTAATACATGGGGCAGACTAACTACTAGGATCTAAATTTGTGTACTTTTTAATAGATTCTACAAGTCTGTCTAGGAAAAGAGCTGGGTTTTCTTGGTCTGAGAAATTTCTCTAACTGATAATTTGCTTGCTTTTGAAATGCAGTTCTTAGGCCTTCTAACAGGCAAAGTACAATATGGTCTCTCTTCTCCCTCTCCCCTGGTTTTGATAATCCCATCCTGAGTCACTAGTGGGAACAGCAGCTATTCCTGGGGGGTATTATCTGGGGTCATTGATAGCCAAAGTATCTCCAAATTTTGGGGCTTGTTCCCAGATTCTCCTCTTCTCCTCAATGGAACAGCAGGTAGAGAAGAGGACATGCAAATCACCCCCAAGAAAGCTCAAACTGCAGGGATAAATGCTTAAAGCCTTCCATAAACTTTGTTGGGTTTTCAGAGAATTTACCCAACATTTTTTTAATTTGATCGAGATCCAAAATGGACAATGAGACATGCACTTTAGTTGTCCCACCTGATGATAGAGCTACTTCCCTTAAGAGAAAAAGCCCTGAAGGCAGTGTGGGAACAGAGCCTTGGGAAGGGAGATGAGAAGTCCCACTTCCTGTGAGAGAGTGACTTGGGGGTACTGGCTGAACTGGATCAGACTGCAAGACTCGGGGATCTGGCTGGCAAGGGGGAAAATCAGCGGGCACATGAGGAGTGGAAGGGGTCAGAAGAGGAGATACCTCTATGACTGGCTTGGGGGTAGGGCCTGAGGCCTGAGTAGGTGTTGCATCAGGGGGAGGATCCAGAGAGCGAGGCACTTCAGCCTGACCAGTGGCTGAGTCCTGAGCAGGGTTCCCTGAGGGGGGATGGGGTCATGCTGGGAGATGCAGGGTAGGAGACATGGATGGTGTAGGAGACAGGAAATGAGGGGTATTGGGCTAAAGGAAAAGGGAAGGGGAACCAAGGGGAAAAGGGTTCGGGTACAGCAGAAGGGGCTGGGGGAGCTGCCTCAGTGACCTGAGCAGGAGTTGCTGAAGGGGGAGGGACACGGGCTGAAGCCATAAGAAAGGGGTCATTTAATTGGTCCCCATTGCCCCTCTGTGGAGGGGCTCTAGCTTCAAGCATCTCAGTCTTTCCTGAGAACCTTGTTCTGAGAAAGTTCAGAAGAAGCCATTAAGTAGGCAACTTCAAGACATTTTCCTTCTCTGCCACAGTATGATTCTAACTGCAAGAAATTATTTTTTAAAGTCCCAAATACAGGCCATGATTCAGTCTTCTAGGCTATACCTAGGCCAAACAGTGTTGCAAAAAAAAAAAACAAAAACAAACCACCAGCTTTTCCTTTTTAAGGTCTCCAGACAAACTAAATTTTTTCCAATGCTGTAAAAGACAACCCAAAGGCAAACTTTTGGGAGCTACGGGCATGGGGCCTGGAAGTCCCTTCCTCCATAAAGGAAGGCTTGAGAGTAAGACTCGAAAAATGAACAACCCTCCCCCCACACACAAAAAAAATACCTGAAGTTTTCCCAGTTCCCTAGCGCCCAGAGAATTGAAAGAATATGGCTTACACTTCCAGATGGGGCATCTGTCCTCATCTTCTATTCTTCAGAAACTGTGCACATGTCCATGTTCTCCAAAAAAACAGGACTGAAACCCTGAGGTCATGCTGAGCACTTAACAGCCTCCTAGCTGTCTGACCTAATGGGACCTGAGAGGTAAGGACCCCCCCACAAAAAACCACACACACACAAAAAACACAAAACAAAACAAAAAAACCCTGCACTTCCAAGGTACTAGGGAAAGAGAGAGGCTTATGTACCTTCCAGTACTGGCTGGAGAAAAACTCGAGATTAGCAGTGTTTCCCGGTCAGGGAACCATAAGAATGAAGACATTACCCATAAAGAGGGTTAGGGTTACTCTGGAGACCACAAAATACCAACATGCTGGGTCTTGCTGAATGAATTCGACTCAAGTCTTCTCTCAGCCAAAGAAAAGTAAAAGTTTATTAAAAGTTCACTTGCATTAGACACACAATAAGTCTGTGCTAGGTCACTCTATAGAGCTCTCACTATTCTATGGCGCTCTGACATATGCAGACAGGAGGGGGTCTTATATATAGAAGGTTGTGGGAGGAATCTAGGGGTGGTCTAGGGGAGGAGTTTGGGGAGGGTCTTCAGGAGGAGTTAATGAGGTCAATGAATGATTAAGAGTGGGAAGATGCTGGAGGCCATCTGGAGACCCAAACAATGGTGGGCTAGGCCAGTTTGGGTGGGAAGTAGATGAACAATGGAGGGCTAGGCTAGTAACAGAAGGTGGGAAATCTAGTAACAGACTTGCCTCATGCAAATGACTCATCAAATGAGATGATTTAATTGGAGTTCAAGGGCCTGTACCTCAAGGACTCAAGGAGAGCTTGAAGGGGCTCCCGGAGCCCATACCTCATCACCGGGGAGTTGGTATTCTGGGGTCTCACATACCCTTAAACCTTTGACCTTTACATCTTATGGTTCCCTAACCTCAATAGTACTAGGTCTCTTCAATTACTTAAAACTTTTTTAAGGTGACTTGATTCCCTTTTATTTAATTCTTCCTCTCTTTTTCCCCTCTTAGTAAAATGAATTCCCCCTTCTCTTACCCTTCTACCAGTTTTGTTCACTAGTTTTTAATTTTCATTTGTTGCACCCATTTCTAGAAAGGTCCTCTTAATCTATAATAGACCTCACTTTCTGGTCCATGATCCCTATAATTATCTAGTCCCTTTCTATCCTCT
Source organism: Petaurus breviceps papuanus (assembly GCF_028583685.1). Taxonomy (NCBI): domain Eukaryota; kingdom Metazoa; phylum Chordata; class Mammalia; order Diprotodontia; family Petauridae; genus Petaurus; species Petaurus breviceps. The sequence continues at coordinate 4,601,598 of NW_027187374.1, read as the reverse complement.
GTATACCACAATGAATCTAAACTTTCAAGGTTATGTATTCTGGGTTCTCCCCTGTGCAGTTTCTGTCATTTCCTTCTAGAGCTTGTCTTGTGGTTCACTTCCAGAAGAATCCCTACAGGTGAGAGAGAGGACACTGTCTCATGTTAGGAACTTTCTGATGTTCCTGATTATGTAACTCACCAATCATCTATATACCTTTCCCTGGTTACTTTCTTTCTCCAGCTGTATCAAAATCACCTCCCTGGGTCCATGCCTTCCCACTTCCCCAGGTGCTAATGGGGTATAGGCTCTGGGAACTCCCTTGAATCTTCTCATTTGACCAGGCATTTGCCTGAGGTCATAAACCTTTCATTACTTCTAGGCCCAAATCTCTGTTACTCTTAACCCAGCCTAGCCCTCCATTGTCTAGCTACTTCCCACTCTTGATCCTATTAATATCTATACCCAAAATATGTTACCCTTAAACTAGTCTAGCCCTCCATTATCTGTCATCTCCAGGTAGCCATCAGCTATTTCCCACCCTTAACCCCATTCCTTGAGTCTGACTGCAGTTCATCAAGATCTTCCTTAGACTCCTCCTCAAGACCCTCCCCAAACCCCTCCTCTAGACTACCCCTAGATCCCTCCCACAATCTTTCTGTATATAAGATGCCTCTTGCTTCCATGAAGGTGCTCAGATTCGGTCTAGGGCAGACTCAGTCTATGTCAGATAGTTCTCACCCCACTTATCAATATGAGCATCACAAATCTCCTTAAGAGTCTGCCCATTATGACAAATCTTTAATAAACTTTGTTTTACTTTAGCTGAGAGAAGGCTTGAGTTGAATTCATTCAGCAGGACCTGTCATGTTGGTATTTTGGAGTCTTGAGTACCCCTAAGCCTCAAACCTCAACAGTGCCAGTTAGCCCCAAGAATTCCAATTCCCTCCCTCCCAAGACAGGATGAGAAGTATTTTTAACCACTAAATTCTACAGACAGTGATTAGCACAAAGTCCCTTTCTCCCTTCACAAAACATTTCACCCAGAGAAGTATTCATTAATGGAAGCTTGTCCTACCACCAAAACAAGGCCTTCTTTTCCTTTCCCTTTTCAATCCTTTTGCCTCCTCCTCAACCATTCTCTCCTGTAGGCTCTTTTCTTCTTGAGAGATGACAAGTATCATCTGCTCATTGCTAGTTCTCAGTATGACCCAGGCACATTGCACATTCTTTTCTCTCTCCCTGCTCCTCTCCCCACCTTTTTTTAAATTTCCAAATGCTTTATTAATTTCTGGTTTACATCATTTATTTCTGCCAGATTTTGAGTTACAAATTTTCTCTCCATTTTTCCCCTACCCACCGCCCCAAAATAGCAATCCCACTGGATATCCCCTCTTCCAATCTGCTTTTTCCCATATCCCCTTTGACTTTTCCAATAGGGCATGATGTATCTCTATGCCTCAGTGCCTGTATATCTTATTTCCCAATTACATATAAGATAGTATTAATAAGAGTGTATATGTATTTTAAACATTTGATTTTAAAACTTTGAATTCCAGATTCACTACCTTCCTCCCTTGTCACCCACCCTTACATGGAAGATAAGCAATTTAGTATAGATTGTACATGTGTAGCTATGCAAAACATTACCACAGGAGATACATTGTAAAAGACTAACTATATTTCCCTCCCTCCTATGCCACCTCCCACTTGTTGTATTCTCTACTTTGATCCTGTCCCTTTTCAAAAGTGGGTGCTTCCAACTTCCCTCCCCCACAGCCTGCCCTACCTTCCATCATCCCCCCTCTCATCCCCTTCCCCCCTACTCTCTTGTAGGGTGAGATACCCTATTTAGTGTGTATGTCATTCCCTCCCTAAGCCAAATTCAATGAGAATAGGTTGACTCATTCCCTTTTGCCTTCCTGTTCTTCCCCTCCATTGTAACCATTTTCCCTTGCCTCTTCTATATGCAATAGTTTACCCCATTCTGTCTCTCCCCATCTCCTCTCAGTATATTCCTCTCTCACCTCTGAATTTCACCTTTTAAGTATCATCCTTTCCTATTAAATTGGTCCTGTGCTCTCTATTTATACCTATAAACATATATACACACATTCACATATGTACTCATATGCCCATATACCCTCCTACATATATATATATTTCTATTCCCTTCAACTGTTTTCATACTGAGAAAAGTTTTATCAGTTACAATTATCATTTTTCCCTGTTTACCTTCTCATGCTTCTCGTATCTGAATGTCAGATTTTCTATTCAACTCTGGTTTTTTCATCAAGAATGCTTGAAAGTTCTCTATTCCACTGAATGACCATATTTTCCCCTGAAACATGATACTCAGTTTTGCTGGGTAGCTGATTCTTGGTTTTAATCCCAGCTCCTTTGACCTCTGGAATATCACATTCAAAGCCCTTCAATCCCTCAATGTAGAAGCTGCCAGATCTTGGGTTATCCTGATTGTGTTTCCACAGTATTCAAATTGTTTCTTCCTGGCTGCTTGTAGTATTCTCTCCTTGATCTGGGAACTCCGGAATGTGGGTGTAATATTCCTAGGAGTTTTCTTTTTCAGATCTTTTTCAGGAGGTGATCAGTGGATTCTTTCAACCTCTATTTTACCCTCTGGTTCTAAAACTTCAGGGTAGTTTTCCTTGAGAATTTTTTGGAGGATGATTTCTAGGTTGTTTCTTTGATCATGGCTTACAGGTAGTCCAATAATTTTTAAATTATCTCTCCTGGATCTATTTTCCAGGTTAGTGGTTTTCCCAATGAGATATTTCACATTGCCTTCAATTTTTTACATTTGTTTGGATCTGCTTAACAGCATCTTGATTTCTCATAAAGTCACTAGCTTCCATTTGCTCCAATCCAATTCTGAAGGAATGATTCTCCTCAGTGAGCTTTTGAGATTCTTTTTCCATCTGGCATATTCAACTTTTTAAGGCATTCTCCTCCTCATTGACTTTTTGAGCCTTTTTTGCCATCTGAGTTAGTGTATTTTTAAGGTATTATTTCCTTCAGTCACGTTGTTGACTCTCATTTCATAATTTTCTTGCATTGTTCTCATTTCTCTTCCCAATTTTTCCTCTACTTCTCTTATTTGCTTCTTAAGATCCTCTATGGCCTGTAACCAGCTCATATTTTTCTTTGAAACTTTTGGTGCAGGAGTTCTGACTTCACTGTCTTCCTCCTATTCCATGCTTTGATCCTTTTGGTCACCAAAATAGGAATGTAAAGTTGGGTTGCTCTGTTTATTTTGTTTCCTTTGCAAAAGTGTTCATGTCACCACTCAATCACTTGACCCCTGGGCTTTTTGCCACAGTAGGACTCTGCCACCAGACAGGGGAGCTTCGTCCCAAATGCTGGGGTTTTCTCAGCTGCTGAAGGTATTACTTGGATGCCATCTCTGAAGCCCCCACATGCTCTGGCAAGCTGATCACACACCCCAGGACCTCCACCCTAGACCACAATCCAGATCCAAGCAGGTTAAAGCAAGAGCAATTACCCCTCAGACTTGCCACTTGGTCCCCCTACAATCTGCAGACCAGGAGCTGAAGCTGTCACATGATGTGGCTGCACAGCCTTTCCCCCTCAGCCGCTTCTTCCCCCAGGGGCAAAGGCTGACCGCACTTCCAACTATGGGGTCCAAAATTCCACACTGCACTGACCTCTCACTTTGTCCTTAGCATCTATGTGTTGATAATTCTGGAAACTACCACCTGGTAATCTGAAGTCCCTCCAGCCAGTGGCTGGTGAGGCTGCCCTGCAGCTAAAACATCCAGCTTGGGTGGGGCTGGGGTTGGCTGCTGGCCTGCCGGGCTGTCAGCAGGAGGTTAGCTTCTCGGTATCATTTTGTGAGTTCTGTAGCTCCAAAATTTGTTCAAAGTCCCCTTTTACATGAATTGGGGGAGGTGGAAGCCAGAGCCCTGTGGAAGTCCTGTTTCTACTTTGTCATCTTGACTCTGCCCCCTCTCCCCATCTTTCTTATAGTTTCCTAATTTGTAATGATGGACCACAGAAAACATAGATTCATCTGTAGTCTGGGTGTCTGTGCATTATGTCCAAAATCCACCTCTTTACTGTTACATCCTACAGTCTTCTGATTTCACCCCTGCCTCCTTCTGTACATTTAGGGGGAAAAAACCCACAAACCCCCCAGATTGTTCATGTCTCTTCTGTCACTATTGCTGTTGCTATTCTTGGTTGCTGCATGTGTTGCCTTTGTCTTGCATTTTTGTTGTCTGAGGAGTTCAAGAAGCAAATATTCTTCATAGGACTTATTTTCTAAGAATATTGCACAATTCTCTTCATTTCTGATCATTCATCTTTATCATTTCTTTTTTTTTTTTAAAGCAATTGGGGTTAAGTAACTTGCTCAAGGTTACACGGCCAGTTATTTCTGGGTGTGGTGCTAAGTATCTGAGCCCAGATTTGATCCCCAGGTCATCCCAACACTGGAGCTGGTGCTCTTACTTGCTGAGCCACCTGGCCGCCCCTAAGCAATTGGGGTTAAGTAACTTTCTCAAGGTTACATGGCCAGGTGTTTCTGGGTGGGTCTGAGCCTGGATTCGATCCCCAGGTCATCCTGTCACTGGAGCCAGTGCTCTTACTCACTGTGCTACCTGGCCACCCCTATCATTTATTTCTAAGGTCATATTTTCAGGGTAGGTCATTATGGTCTGCATCTTGAACTTCATTGCTTTTTGGAACACATTCCACTTCTACCTGCATTTCCTGGTGGGTGTAGAATAGTGTTATGTTATTCAAATTTCCTTTCCCTTGTATTTGAAGCTATTTCTTCTGGTTGCCTACAGAAGTTGTTTCTGAATTAAAATGACAGATTTAACCAGTAAGCGTCTTGCAGTTCATAGCTTTGTTTTTTATTTTTCCTGGAGGAGACATATGAATTATTTTGTTATTTTATTTTCCATGTTTAGAAGTTCTAGGCAATTTTCTTGTATCATTTCTTGCATTATGTTTAGGTTTTTTAAAAAAAATATATCATTTTTAGAATTCTTCTGGGAGACTCCTGTTCCATATATTATCTCTATATGTCCTATCTTTGAGATAAATGTTTTGTTTGGGATACAAAGCATTTTTTTTTCTTTTAACGTTATTGCTTTTTGCTTTTCTTCTAGATTGCCCATGTGTTTGTATTCCCACTCAGCTGTTGTCTTTTTTGTTCTTTTGTTGAGATTTATCACCCTAAATTTAAGTTCTCCTGTCTTGCCAATTAATTTTTATTGTGCAGGCTACAAATTCTGCTCTCATCATTCTCATTTCTCTCTCTCTTTTTTTTAAAGCAACTGGGGTTAAGTAACTTGCTCAAGGTTACACAGCCAGTTATTTCTGGGTGTGGTGCTGAGTATCTAAGCCAGGATTTGATCCCTGGGTCATCCTGAAACTGGAGGCAGTGCTCTTACTCGCTGAACCACCTGGCCGCCCCTTCTCATTTCTCTTTTAAAATACTCAAAAAAACTTTATCATGGTTCCAAGTTTTCAAATTCCACAGCAGACTGTCTCATGAAATGTTGGTTCAATTTTCTTTGTTTTGCAATATTTATTCACAGATGCTTGAACTCTTTTAGTAGAACTGCAAGCCATATTTTCTTCTGCTGTTAATATTTTCCCTTTTGATTTATCTGCTTATGATCAGGGACTTAGAGCTTTTTCTTTCTTCTGAGATTTTTGATAATTTGTTTTTCTAACCCTTTTGCTTTTTCTGATTCCCCTCTGCTGGTGATATCAAATGCAATAAAGTAGATAGAAGCTGATGGAAGCTGACATGGTCCCCTTTTCCAGACCCATGAACTGCCTGAGGCTGACCAGCTCCAATCTCAGATTATTTTGTAAATACATAACTCTTCCCTTCAGAGATTCCCAAGCCTTCTTTAAGAACTTCAGTTGTTATGCAAAACACTGTAGTCAAACCAGAGGATGTCCCAACCTTCTTTACCTGCTGTCTGGCCTCTGGAGAATCTCCTTTGCTCATCCTTCTACTCTAATCTTATAAATAACCTTCTATAATAACCAGCCCCCCTCCTTGGGCTCTCCAGTACTTGGTTGGTTGTTGTCCTTCATGCTTATACTCAGAGGACCAAAATTACTTAATTATGTTGGGGTTAAGGTACAGAGTGTCTGAACTATGACTGATCAGACCAATATGAACTTGGAAGGCTGTACCACAGGTCAGGCACAAATAGTCTATATCAACATTTGGAGTGATGTCTCAAACTTTGGACATCTCATGTTTCTTTTGAGCTACTGTAAGTCTGCTTTGCTCATAGAGCACAGTCCCTTCTTTGATGTTGGCATTCCATGCTGGGCAGTCCTGTGCCAGTGTTTCCCATGTCTCACAATCAATTCCAAAGTTTTTCAGAAAGATCTTGAGAGTGTCCTTATATTGTTTCTTTTGACCTCCATGTGAGCATGGTACTCCAGTTGCAACTCCTTTGCAATTTAAAGTATGTTTGTAGCTGGGAGTAATTTCTGTCATTTGAAGTCTCCAAGGCTCATTGGGGCATGGAGTTATGCTCTATTTCAAGCCTAGACATGTGCTTTTCCCCTTTCCCTCAATCCATCCTGGGCCATCTGCAGTCATCCTGATTTCTGGTCACTGGACCCAGATGGCAACTGGAGGAGGAAGTGAGGCTCCAATTCATTTGCAAATCATGGCACCATTTTCCTGATGTCATGGTCCTCTTCAAGAATGAAAGACAAACCACAAGATTCTTCTGCACAGATCTTTTGCTATGGGGAATATTGCTGAAATGCTAACTAGTGTCCCCATCAAAGTCACACAGCCTGGAGTTCCACTCTCCATAGCACAGAAACAAAGGAGGGAGAACTGAGGACTAGGGTCAAGTTCTTGGGTCCTTGGGTCTACTAGTGTAACCTTGCTGATAGTAGAATGGTGTTTGGTGTGGGAGGGGATGCTGAGTGAATTCAAGATAGGTAGTAGTTCATAGATTAAAAAAGAAAAACCTTTAAACTTTCTTTGGGGTTTGGGACATCCTAGACCATGAAGAAAATAAAGTAGTTTTATGTAATTGATAGAATTTCTGTTTTTGAGAGGTTATAAGGATCAGAAAAAATGCCTGGTCTTCCATCTTGCTGGTCAATGTGATCCAGAAGTCCAAAAAATAAGAGAATTACTTCATATAAAAAATAGCTTACTTAGAAAATGAAATTAGAGAGATATCTTTAAAATCATTGGATTACTTGAAATCCATGATAAAATAAAAGGGACTAGTCATCATACTTTTAAGAAATCATAAAAGAAAATTGCTCAGATCTCTTAGAATCATAGTGCAAAGTGGAAATAATAATAAAAGTCATTGGTCACCTCCAGAAAGAATCTTCAAAATAAAAAATCCCAGGAACATTATAGCCAAAATCAAGTGTTGCTTGGTTTAAAAAAAAATGCAAAAAATCAGAAAGAAGTAATTTAAGTACTAAGGATCCACAGTTAGGATTATATACAATTTGACAGCTACTATTATGATGACTGGATAGTTAGATGGCAGTGTCAGGCCTGGAGTTAGGAAGATTCTTCTTTCCTGAGTTCAAATTCGGCCTCAGACACTTACTAGCTGTGTGTCCCCAGGCTAGTCACTTAATCCTGTTTACCTCATTTTCTTTATCTGTAAAATGAGCTGGAGAAGGAAATGGCTAACCACTCTAGCTAGTATCTGTGCCAAGAAAACTCCAAATGTAATCACAAAGAGTTGGATGGGACTGAAAAACAACTAAACGTTATAATGAATAGGAATGATATTTTAGTAGGCAAAGGGCATGTTTACAATAAACAAATTTTTTTTAACTTACAAGCAGGGGGCATTTTAATGAAATAGAGGACTTCCAAGTATTCTTAATGAAAAGATCATAGATATAGAAGCTTCTAAGCACAAACACAGGAGCCAAGAGAAAAAAAATGTAAACATGAGCAAACAATCATAAGGAATCTAAAAAGCATAATTTTACTTTCTAATATGGAGACATATGTGCTCCTCAGTATTATCATCAATAGTCAATGACAAAAGATAAAATCTGGTATAACAGCAAGCATCCTAGCTAGCACATGATAGCTGCTAGCACAGATTCTTTGATCTGCTTTTCTAAAGGAAAGCAAAAGGGGTTAACAGTCTTACTTTAATTAAACATATATATCATTCACTTAACTTCAGGGGAAAAGTCAGCACCCTGAACTTCAGAAAATACAAATATGGGAAGACTAGGTGGTACAGTGAATGGAGCACCAGCCCTGGAGTCAGGAGGACCTTAGTTCAAATCCACCATCACACACTCGACACAAGGAGCACAAGGACACAAGGTGTTGGGCAAGTCGCTTAACCCCTAATTGACTTGCCTTCCCCCCTCAAAAAAAAATACAAACAGAAATTAAAATCAGCCAAAAAATACAGGCAGAGAAAATAACACAATTCAACAGACCAACAAACAGGGTTTCTTGCTGTCTGACTATTGCATCTGTACATAGTTAGTTACCAGAAAGAGAAGCACCAACATCTGGGTTTTCAAAGTCAGGAGTTCAACAGCTACCTAGAGTATCATCTGGCCAAATCACACAACTCTTCCCATAAGTGAGCCCCAAAGCAAAACCTCACTTTAGAGTTTATATAACCTTCTTCAGGGTAAGAGGACATCACAACCTTCATGAATCACTGCCCTAATTACAAAGTAACAAAAGGTATGGGCCTTCCTGAAAAATAAGCCTCCCCTAAGCAAGCTTCTCTTGTTGGGCTACAAGTGAAGTCCAGTAAGGGTCAGGGAAGATCTTGAATTTTTTTACCATTACACCTGGTTAATTATTTGTGTGTCAGACCTTAACTGATGTCTGTAGCATCACTTCTCACCCTGGAAGCACCCTCTGCCCTGGAGGCCCCTCCCTCTGATTGGAGGGTACAGGACTTCTAGAACCACCCCTTAAGGAGAGCTCCCCAGGTCAGCCATCTCTTCATTTTTCATCAGGCTGAACTCCTTTGGACTTTTTTATTTTGCTCCCTCACTGAGAACCTTCTTTTCCCTTCCCCCTTTTAGCTCTTTTTTAAATGTTATTTTTCTTATTAGCATATAAGCTGTTTTAGGACAAGGACTATCTTTTTTTTTTTTTTTTGCTTGTATGTGAATTCCCAAGCCTGTTACTTAGTTAGCACTTGATAAATGTTTGTTGACAGGCAAGACAGAAAATTAGCAAATACTTCAGTTACGGTCCATTTCATAACTGAATTTCAGTTACAATAATAGTATTAAGTAAAAAATAGTATTGATTTATGAATTTATAAGCTTTTCTTCATTGTTTATATTATTAGTCATTATTGCATCTTTAGGAAACATAGTAATTAAAATTCCTTTTCCTGCTACATATTTTTAGTATCTATATTTCATATGTAAAATCAAAATTTGCATAGCTATACATACAAGTATTCTGATAAATTAAAAGTTTATATTAAAAAAAACTTTTTATATTTGAAGTTTCTCTAAGAAACTGGACACACTGTTTAAGGAGTCTTCAATTTATTTTTAAGTCTACACTGTTCCAAGCAAATAATGCAACTTCACCTTTTTTTTTAAAAATTAATTTGCTTATTTACTTTTTGTTTACAACATTCAGTCCCACAATCCCTTGAGTTTCAAATTTTCTCCCCTTCCCTCACCTCCCGTCCCCCCACCCTCATGGCGGCATGCCATCAAATATAGGATCTACAAATACCTTCACATTAAATATCAGTCAGGTTGTAAAGAAGGATTGTAACCAATGGAATGAACAATGGGAAAGAGGAAACAAAACAAAACAAAAAAGAGCAAATAGTGTGCTTCAATCTGCATTCAGAATCCATAGTTCTTTCTCTAGATGTGGATATCTCTTTCCAAACCTTACACTGCTGAGAGGAGACCAGTCTATCAAAGTTAATTGTCACACATACATTGTATCTGTAATTGTGTGCAAATTTCTCCTGGTTCTGCTTTTCTCAACATTAGTTTATATATCTCTCCAGGTTATTATGAAGTCCATCTCCTCCTCATTTCTTTTTTTTTAATAAATTAATTTATTTGCTCTTAGTTTACTATATTCGGTTCCACAATCCCTTGAATTTCAAATTTTCGCCCCCTTCCTGTCCTCCCTTCCTTCTCCGCCTGGTCCCCCCACCCCCCATGGTGGCATGCAGTCAAATATAGGATTTACAAATACCTTCACATCAAACATTAGTCAATCTGTAAAGAAGGATTATAACCAAAGGGATGAACAATGGGAAAGAGGAAACAAAACAAAACAAGAAAAAGAAAGGGAGCAAGTAGTTTGCTTCAATCTGCATTCAGACTCTGTAGTTCTTTCTCTGGAAGTGGATCTCTTTCCATCATGAGTCTTCTGGAGTTGTCTTATAACTTTACATTGCTGAGAGGAGTTTATAATTGTGTACAAATTTCTCCTGATTCTCCTTTTGTTACTCAACATCAATTTATATATGCTTCTCCAGTTTATTATAAAGTCTGTCTGCTCCTCATTTCTTACAACACAATAGTATTCCATTACATTCATATACCACAACTTGTTCAGCCATTCCCCAATTGATGGGCATCCCCTTGATTTCTAATTCTTAGCCATCACAAAAAGAGCTGCTGTAAATATTTTTGTACATATGGGTCTTCCTCCCACTTCTATGATCTCTTTGGGATACAACCCTAGAAGTGGTATTGCTGGGATAAAGGGTATGCGCTTATTTATAGCCCTTTGGGCATAGTTCCAGATTGCTCTCCAGAATGATTAGAGCAGTTCACCACTCCACCAACAATGCATTAGTGTTCCAATTTTTCTACATCCTCTCCAGCATTTATCATTTTTCTGTTTTGTCATCTTAGCCAATCTGGCCAGTGAGATGTGGTACCTCAAAGTTGTTTTGATTTGCATTTCTCTAGTCAATAGTGATTTAGAGCATTTTTTCACATGCTCATAGATATCTTTAACTTCATCCTCTGAAAACTGCCTGTTCATATCCTTTAACCATTTATCAATTGGGGAATGACTTGTATTCTTATAGATTTGACTCAATTCTCTGTATATTTTGGAAATGAGGCCTTTATCACAGACACAGTATGGTTGTAAAAATTCCTTCCCAATTTTCCACTTCCGTCTTAATCTTGGTTACATTGGCTTAATTTGTACAGACACTTTTCAATTTAATATCCATTTTGCATTTTATAATGCTCTCTAACTCTTGTTTGGCCATAAAATCTTCCCTTCTCCATAAATCTGACAGGTAAACTATTCCTTGCTCTCTCAAATTGCTTACAGTATCAGCCTTTATATCTAAATCATGAACCCATTTCAACTTGATTTTGGTATACAGTGTTAGATATTGCTCTATGCTTAGTTTTGCCATACTGTATTCCAGTTTTCCCAGCAGTTTTTGTCAAATAGTGAGTTCTTATCCCCAACTGGGGTCTTTGGGTTTATCAAACAGTAGATTATTATAGTCATTGACTGCCGAGTCTTGTGTACCCAATGTATTCCATTGATCCACTGCTCTGTTCCTCAGCCAGTACAAAGTAGTTTTGATGACTGCTGCTTTATAATACAGATTAAAATCTGGTATAGCTAGGCCACATTCCCTAGCATTTCTTTTAATTAATTCCCTTGATATTCTGGACCTTTTGTTCTTCCAGATGAATTTTGGTACTATTTTTTCTAGCTCTATAAAATAATTTTTTGGTAGATTGATTGGTATAGCACAAATCATGTTATTTAATTTAGTTAAAATTGTCATTTTTATTATATTATTAGCACGACCCAGCCATGGGTGGAGCAACTGATGTTTTTCCAATTAGTTAGATATGACTTTATTTGTATGAAAAGTGATTTGCAATTGTGTTCATATAGTCAACTTTACCTTCTTTATTCTATTTAATGGAGTAGAGAGTACAGATTAGCAAAGCTAAATGGGCACATTTAAATCTATTAAGGTAGGGTATACTTGCCACTACTATTAGTACTACAGCTGGAAATACTCTAAAGGCAGAATACACAAACACACACAATCATATATACACTGATATTTACTTTACAGATGCAAAATTAAAAAAGAAATACTGACAATGATATCTTTTCTTTTTTTAAGCAATCAGGGTTAAGTAACTTGCTCAAGGCTACACGGCCAATTATTTCTGGATGTGGTACTGAGTGTCTGAGCCCAGGATTCGATCTCCAGGTCGTCCCAACACTGGAGCCGGTGCTCTTACTCGCTGAGCCACCTAGCCACCCCTAAGCAATTGGGTTTAAGTAACTTGCTCAAGGTTACACGGCCAGGTGTTTCTGGGTGGGTGCTAAGTGTCTGAGCCCCGGATTCGATCTCCAGGTCTATCTCAACACTGGAGCCGGTGCTCTTACTCGCTGTGCTACCTGGCTGCCCCTGACAATGATATCTTAAGATTATTGTTCCCTTTTTATATTCTTTTTCATTATAGATTTTTTTCCTTTTTGCATGTCAAAGACCAGAAGAGATTGTGTAGTATGGTCAGAGCAATCTCCTAACTCTGTTCCCATGAAAGGTAGGCAAGCATTTCTTTAATAGGTATTAAAACAATTCTTGAGACTTATTAGCTTAGAATGCTAAAGGCCTAGACCGTTGACATAACTTCTTAGTCTTTTGAGTAAAAAAAAAATAGCCAGGATTAGCTTATATTTGGCTGGTCGACCCAGAGGCAAAGGAGCTTTGCTATGCAGAATCATCTCAATGCATATACTTGTTGAATATCCTTCGCTGGCCATGGCTAATTAAATTTCCCGTTGCTAATTGTTAAATGAGTTGCAAGTATCTCATTTTGTTCCAATATTGTACTTAATCTAAAAGAGGACTGGCATATCCCAGAACACATGGATAAATAGCAAATTTAGGTAAAAGAAAGAGTAAATAGCAAATTCAGACATACTAATCTTTTCTTTAAAGCTATTTTATTTTGTTTTTCAGCTTCCATTAAAAAAGTGATTCATATTTTAGGTCTGTCTCATTGGCCACATAAATAAAAATACTTTTTGCTGTTTCAGATGGAATTTTAAGAAAGGGAACAAAAGTCTTCCATCCATGGAATCATCAGAAAGATTTTGGAATAAGCCAGTCACATAATGAACTTATTTCCTGCAGCAGCCTGATGAGATTCACAGAAAATCAATAAAGATAACAAGAACTTTTAAGAAGAATTTGCTTTCCATTCACAGAAGCAAGAGTAAATTGAATGTCTTCTCAGTGGATCCCTCTTTATAAAGCTCTGTGTTATCTTATGTGACATGCATCTCAACTAATTGATTATTTATTAAGCAACATTAAAAGATATGAACATAGACATACAACTGTGTACTTTGAAAAGTGCTATTTGCTAGATCTCTGAACCTTATTATAAAGGGAAATCTCTGGCTATTTGACATTTTGTTTAGAGGGTTTAACAGTTGTTTTTTCAGACTGATATATTAAAATAGGCCCTGATGGTAGATAGGGAAAAAAAAAAAGGTTGACATATATATTTTGGAAATAAAAATAGACCTATATTGAGAATGCAAAATGAAACCCCAAAATGCACAAGAATATTTTCTTTTGATATTATCCATATTACTTAATGTTTTGCAGTTACTTAACTAGGTATATATTATGCTAAACCTTTTCTAAGTTTATTTTGAGCATACTAGCAAATGTTAAATATTTTTAGAAATTAGGGTTTATATTTTTCACAACTACACAAAAAGCTAATACTGCTATTGTAGCATTTAATGAATAATTTCCTTATGTAGGATACTGGTTAAGAAAACTTGAAAAGAAAATAGGAAAATAATACTGTCTTGAAAAGAAAATAATACTGTTTTGGTCACGTCTACTATGAAGAAGGAGGGAAATGTAAACAGGCTACAATCCGGAGTGAACCAGCACAGGTCAGAAACATAACAGGTCAAAACTTTTGTGTTCATTAGTAGTTGCATTAAGTCAGTGGGTAGCATCTGCATTTCCAGCCTAGAGGCATAGAGGGATGTTGCTCCACAGAGGGCCTATTGCTGCACAGTGATATCATACTTCTTGGCCTAAGCAAATGTCTCCCTTGGATCTCTGAAATGTGGTCACCACCATTATTTCTATTTGACTTCTGCTTTTATCCATGTCATTTTTTGTGCATTTATTAAAAACAACTCTTAAAATCTCTTGTTATTAATCTATTTTGCTGTTTTATTGCTTTACTCTTCTTATATTTATTGTATAATTTCTTTGGGTCTGATTTCTTTCTAAAAATGTTCTGATCACCTCTTTTATTGAATATTCATAATTTTTTTTGGTGCTTTTTTTGGAGGGGGGAAGGCAGGGCAATTGGGATTAAGTGACTTGCCCAAGTTCACACAGCTAGTAAAGCTGGATTTGAACTTAAGTCTTCCTGACTCCAGGGCCAGTGCTCTACTCACTTCTCCACCTAGCTGTCCTTCATCATTTTTCATTAATGATTAGGCTCAGATTTGCAAGGCAAGTCGTTTTGGATTGCATCTTGAGCTCCTCTGCACACATTCCATTCCCTTCTGGAATTTCTGGTGGGTTCAGAATAATCTCATGTTGTTTGAATGTCCTTTTCTTTTTGCTTTAAAGGTCTTTTTCCATTACAGAATTTGATATCAGTGAAACTGTCTGTTAAATTACATTTAACCACTATATGTCTCAGAGTTGGCAGTATAGATTGTTTTAGGGTTGTCTGTTTTTCTGGAGGCAATCTATTGATTCTTTCAATTGGCGCTTTTTTTTCTGTGGTCAGAAGTTTCAGGCAATTTTCTTGCATTATGTGTTCAAGTTTTTTGACTTGTCATGTTTTGGGAGCCCTAAGTTGTCTAAAACATGCTGTCTTTTGACATCCATGTTTACTTGTAGAGAAATCATGCTTTCTTTTAATGTTATTGCTTTATGCATCTCTTCCTCTAGATTGTCCTTTTCTTTTATGTATTAATATTCCCATTCAGTTATTTTCTTTTGCTTCTTTGATGGACCAGAACCATGGATTCAATTTTTGCTGTTCTACCAGTTATTTTTGCTTATTCAGGTCATAAATTCTGCTAGTCTTTTGAGTTTTATTCCTCTTGAGATCCTTGATAATTTCAACCTTTTTTCCTTATTTTCCTCTATTAATTTCTGTTTCCTTTCCTT
The DNA here is from genome assembly GCF_028583685.1 of Petaurus breviceps papuanus. Lineage (NCBI taxonomy): Eukaryota > Metazoa > Chordata > Mammalia > Diprotodontia > Petauridae > Petaurus > Petaurus breviceps. The sequence continues at coordinate 4,586,422 of NW_027187374.1, read as the reverse complement.
TGGATGGCTGTTTCTTTGGGGACAAGATCTCAAAGCTGTCTCAATTCCCTCCCATGCCAGGCAATTGCTGGTTCACTAGCTTTGCTCTCTGCCCTAAGTAACAACTGGGGGGAAAGCTGGACCCAGCTAGATAATGCTATAGTTCATTTTTGTACAGTGGAGTGCCCCTTGGCCACACAAACCTGTCCTACTCCAGTTCCCTCTCCTCAGTTCTCTGGCTGAGTGCTGTTGCAGCACCAAGCATTGTTGTGACACAGAGGGCTATTGCTGCACAGTGATAACATGCTTGTTGCTGCAGTCTTAACCTAAGGGGATTTCTCCCTTAGATCTGTGAAGCACTGGGTGGGTGAGTGGGTGGAGGTGTTCCTATCACAAACCCTGAAGCTGTATCATTGTGGATGTGTAGAAAGTGGTGCTGAGTGATTAAGAGTTGGGTATTATGTCAGTTCACTGAGTTTTTAACCTGTTTTGGGTTTTTGATGTCTGAGACAGTGGAGAAAACTGATTGCTTTAGTTCTTGCATATAATACCAATTTTGGAGAGGTTTAAGAGGGTGTGAGGTTCAGAGGAAATGGCTAGTCCTTGGTCCAGAAGTTCTGATACTCAGTCTCAAAAACAAAACAAACCAAAGCTCAGCCCCAAAGAAGAGATATGAGAAGATACTCCCATCTCACTTCTTTGAACAGGTGGGAGATCTGAGATGTGGCATATTACACATATTTTTTAGACTTCTGCTGATTTTTCTCTTTTCTTTAAAAATAAAATTTGTTATATGGTATAACTCTCAGGGTGGGAGGGGGAAGGGAAGGGATTTGGGAGAAAATTTGACTTAAATGAAAGCTATCAATTTTTAAAAAATATGTAATGGAGTGGATGGAAATACCCCATATTCTCTTAAATGAATCTTCTTATATATTCTACAAATTTTCATAATAAATTCAATAATACTGATAACATTTGCCAATGTAAAAATTATGGCTTAAGAGGATATCATTCCTACTCTCTAATCTTCAGTCTCTGGTCACTTCCTTAGTGTCTACAAAAAAGCCCTATCTCTCTGATCCCCTCAAAACTCACTTGATCCTACTAGCTATCATCCTGTATTTCTCCTCCTTTTTGTGGCTAAACTCATTGAGAAAACTGTCTACAATCAATGGCTTCTACTCTTATCATTCAGCCAAAACTGATGTCCCCAAAATTCTCAGGGATGTCTTCACTGCTAAATCGAATGGCCTTTTCTCCAGTCATCCTTCTTGGTCTCTGCAGTTTCTGACGCTGTTAATCACCCTCTTCCCTCTGACAGTCTAGGTCTGCATAACACTGCTCTATTCTGGACTCCTCCGTCTCCTTACCTTCCAGCCCGACCCTCTCTCCTGATCTCTAGTCTTGTATGTCTAGCCGTCTAGTGGGCAGCTGGACATGGATATCCTGTGGACTCCTTAAAACTCAGTCTGTCCAAAAGGGATTATCTTTCCCTTCAGACTCTCATGCTCTTTCTGACTTCCCTATAACTGTCCTTGGCACTACCATCCTCCCAGAAAACAAAGTTTCCAACCTAGGCATCATCCACAGCTCCTTGGTCTTTCTCATCATCTTCCATATCCAATTTGTTGCCCAAGTCTGTTGATTTATTTTTATTTTTCGCTTTTTGGAGGGCAACTGGAGTTAAGTGACTTGCCCAAGGTCACATGGCTACTTTGTGTCTGAGGTCACATTTGAACTCAGGTCCTCCTGACTCCAGGGCCGGTGCTCTATTCACTGCTACCACCTAGCTGCCCCTGGTCTGTTGCTTTTATCTTTTGTAACATCTCTCCCTTGTGCCCCCTTCTCTCATCTGATACTGCTTCTAGTCTCCTGCTGGCCCTTATCACCTCATACCTGGATGCAATAGCCTTTTGGTTGGCCTCCTAGCTTCAGATCTCTTTTAGCTACATTCAGCTATCAAAGCAATCATCCTAAGGCATAGGTCTGACCATGCCCTCTGCTTAGTCAGTAAACTCCACTAGCTCTCTATTACCTTCAAGATCGAATGTAAACTCCTCTCTTTGGTTTTTAAAGCCCTTTAGAAATGGATCCCTTTCTCCTTTTTCCAAGATTCTTATACATTACTCTCCTTCATGTGTTCTGCCATCCAGTGCTTAGCTGGGTGCCTAGCACTTAATAAATATATGCCTGTTGACTTGACTTGCCACTGGTCTCCAAGTATTTTTCATGGGAGACACTCCCATCTCCCAACTCCTTGCATTTTCACTAGCTGTCCTCTATGCCTGGAATATTATTCCTCCTTACTTCCAACAAGTAGCAACTAAACTGGGAAAGGCCTTTCCTGATTCTTTCTGATAGGGCCCAATCTCTGTGACTGTCTTTCACTTATTCCATATCTATCTATCTATCTATCTATCTATCTATCTATCTATCTATCTATCTAATCATCTATCTATTTAGTTGGTATAGATGTTTTCTTGTTGTCTCCCTTCATTAGACTGTGAGCTTCTTGAAAAGAAGAATTGTTTTTTTTCTCCCTTTATTCCCAGGGAATAGCATAGTGCTTAGCACATAGTAGGAGCTTAATAAATGCTTGTAGACTAAAGAAAAATGTCAAAACTCCTTTTTTAAAAAGTCTACGAGAATGTCTTCAGTTCTCTGGAATTCATTATCTTGTCACTTTAAAACATCTTTCACTTATATCTTCACTTACAAGAAGGCATTTTACTCTAAAATACCCTAATGTATAGGATCTTAAAGACTAGTTTTTAATAATAATCTGTGAGAGTTCAGGATTTGGTACTTTATTTTATAGAACAATGTTTTCACTTCCTGTTTACTTTGTTCTGCTTTGTCTATTTTTTCCCCCTGCCATTCAAAATTTAGGGAAAAAACTTGTTATTTAGTAAAATGATTTTAGTAAAATGCAGCAGTGCACCCAGCCTTTTGGGACACCCTGTGTTTTGGAAGAACTTAAGCACAACAAATTAAGTTCATGGCCTGATTGTTATTTTTTTAAACAATGAATGCTCACCTCTAAGGTTACTGATACTACCCCCTACAGAAACTGTCAAAAGATATGGCCATTTAAGAAATTGTAAATCAAAAATTTAATTACATTAAAGGTTGACCAAACCCCCTAAAATCAGAGAAGGGGAAGTCAAGTTTACCTTATCGCTACAGTCGAGTCGACAATCTTTCCTTCTAACACTAGAACCAGAGTACTACATTAATTTAACAGTGAAGGGGAATTTGTCTTATTTTACTTCATGGAACCACAGGAAGGCCCAGTGTCAGGCTGCCAGGAAACTGCCATCCACTTGGGGGCCCCCAACTCTGAACCGTCTAGACAGGGCGCTACTTGGGGCCCTCCTACCAACCCTACAGCCCCAGCTCGCGAAGAGAGAAGGGGGACCCCTGTGTGCGTACCGGTCCTGAATGAAGAAGGGAGGGGGAGGGAGAAGAGGGGGAGAGAAAGGGGCAAAGAGGAGGAAAGAGAAAGGGAGGGAGGGGGAAGAGGGAAAGGGAGAGGGAGATGGAGAGAAGGGGAGAGAGGGACGGGGGCAAGGGGAGAGGGAGAGAGGGGGGGAAAGAAAAGGGGGGAAGAGAGAGGAGAGAGAGGGAGGGAGAGAGGGGGAGAGGGAGGGGGGAGAGGGAAAGAGAGAAAAAGAAGGGGAGAGGGAGGGAAAGAGAGGGAGGGAGGGAGAGAGAGAGGGAGAGAGAGGGGGAGAGAGAAAGAGAGAGGGAGGGAGGGAGAGAGAGAAAAGGGGGGAGCGGGGGAGAGACCAGGTGACCTCTCAACCTGACCAGGTGAGAGGAGTAATTTGCAGGACACACCTACCACAAGAAACCTGAAGAAACCGCTGTGGGCCCCGGAAGCATGAGCCCTTCTTGATTTTCTTATCCCTCTAAAGTTAAGAGCCTAAACTCACCTCTCCCACCCTGCCACAAGCTACATAACTCCAATAACCCCGTTCTGAGACGAACTTGGGAAGAGACTGGATCCGGGTGTCTGAGAGCAGGACAACTGGTACGGGCGAGCCAATCATAGTATACTACAACTCCCAAGATGCCTTTTCCGCCCTCTCGGTTTCCGGTGCTGCGTAGTTTCCGGAGCGGATCGCAACCTGGAGTCCGGATCCGATCCCGGTCTGCACATTCCAAAGGCAGGTAACCCCCCCCCCCCCCCCCGACCACCCCCTGCACGCGCTGATACCTCCAGCTCCGCTCACCCCAATCCTTGCCCCGTTCACCGGCACCCCCAGTGAACACCCGAGTGTTCCCAGGGGCCCACCATTAGAGGGAGAGGAGGGAATCCTCCCTCCTTCCCCTCCTTCTCTCTAGCCCCACAGGGTAGACTTGCACTCAACACACGGTCCCCAATCCATCCGCCATGCCGACTGTTCTTTGTTACATTCTCTGAGTTGAAGGGGAACAGTTGGAGATCGGAGTCAAAACCCGGCTGGATTTCAGCAGAGTAACTCCTGGATTTCCCTGGTTTGCTCTATGTACACACCAGCGCCGCGTCGCACTGCTTAGGGTTGCAATGGGAAGCAGCTTTAAAAAAAAAAAAGCTGCCAGGGGCTGGTTTCTTGGCCTGGCTGACGGATCTTGGGTTGGACCAGTGTGTGCCTTTGTGTGGCGCCCCTGTATTCTTGTCTTGTCTTGGGGCTTTCCAGAACCCTAAAAAATCCATACTCATTTGAGAGGTTAGGAAAAAACAGGGTGTCGTGGTGAGGGTGTGGCAATGACATTCTGTTCTAGAGCTCCATCTTCCACAGCTGCTTTCTTTGCAGGAGGGTTTTGGAGGAGGGACAGAGAAACTGATTTTGGATGATGAGGCTATATGTCAATTCGTTGTGCTGGGATCTGGAGGATCGTTTTTCAGCTAATCCAGGCCACATTATTTTCTACCCTCCCTTACGTATTGGTTTAAATGGGCTCTTTTGTAAGGCCCTGGAAGAACTTAATTGGTGGAGAGCCCTGGATTGAAATTTGGAAGAGATTTCTCATTTCTCTCTCCACCCACATTTTAAAAAGAGATGCATACCTCGAAGGAGACGTCTTGATGAAGCATTCAGCATTCCCTCCTTCGCCCCCCAAATCCATTTATATTAAAGCCATTTTTGGTGGGGAGGTATATATATATATATACATATGTTTATATGTGTTCAATAGCTCCACATTTATAAATCCCCGAGATTTCCGTTATAATGCAAATGATGATCCGATGATTGGATAATTGTGATTTAAGAATTGCCTCTCCCAAGTCCTTTGAATCAGTTCCTCCTGTTTTTTTTTTCCCCTGAGATCAAGGTGCTTAAAGGTGCTCATCTTTACCATCTAGATGGCGCTGTTCTCAGCTCCCAGATTTTACACTTTGGGATGAGCTGTTAGATTCCGCGTAGCAAAGAAATATTCTACCCCAATACTCTGTGGAATGGTGCATCCAAGTATTATAGTTGACAATTCCTTTCCTTTAATATTGTGGTAGTTTATATATAGTTATTGCATTATTATACACATTTAATATTATTTTTATACACATTTAATATTGTCATACAGAATTATGTTATATGCAATAATTATATTGCTGATATGAACAATATGCATAATAATATTGACCAATGTGGATTGGATGACCCTCAATTGCCCTTCCAAACTGATTGTCATTTCCTCAGTGTTGAAACAAGTGTGATTTCTAAGACACCTCGTTCTTTTTAAAAAAACAATTATTTGCTTTTTGGAGTGGGAAGGTAGGACAATTGGGGTTAGGTGACATGCGCAAGGTGACAGGGCTAGTAAGTGTTAGGTATCTGAGGTCAAATTTGAACTCAGGTCCTCTTGACTCCAGGGCCGTGCTCTATTCACTGTGCCACCTAGCCACCCCAATTCTAAGTATTCAAAAACCAAGTGAAAGAAGTAGTTGGGGAGCTGCTAGGAGGCTCAGTGAATAGAGCACCAGCCCTGGAGGACTCGAGTTCAAATCCAGAGTCAGATACTTAACACAACTAGCTGTGTGACATTGGGGTTAAATCACTTAACCTCAATTGCCATGCCCTCCTCCAAAAAGCTAAACAAACAAAAAAAAATAGTTGGCTTAGTGGGTAGAGCATTGGACTTGGGGTCAGGAAAACCAGAATTTAAAATAAACCAGTTAGGTTTGTAGTCTTCCAGCTTAGCTTTGGGTATATACTTTTTTTTTTAAAGCAATCGGGGTTAAGTAACTTGTTCAAGGTTACACGGCCAGGTGTTTCTGGGTGAGTAATAAGTATCTGAGCCCGGATTGGATCCCCAGGTCATCCCGACTCTAGCCTGTGCTCTTACTTGCTGTGCTACCTGGCTACCCCGTATATACTTTTTTTTAATAAAGATTAATTATCTTTCGAAATTTCAATTCAAAAATTTAATTAAATATTAATTATTTCATATTGATTTGATTTTGTGTTAAAATTTAAAGGACAAATTTGTTTGGGTGGTGTTTTTCCCATGGACCATAGTATGGTATAACCATTGTTCGTGGTATAACCATTTTTGCTGTTTTGATTTCAAATGATTATTTTTTTTCTGCTGCAGTTTCAGAAATGAATATTTATCTTATGTTGTTGGGTCTGTTCCCTTGTATCTCTCTCCTTGTTGACTTCATTCTGGTGTGGTGATTAATAAAGTATGAAGCTGTAGCATAAATTTTGAAGAAAAAAATGCAAATATAACATTTTGCATATTTGTTTGCTTTTTGATATACTTTATTCTAATTTGGGAAAATGGTTGCCACAGAAATGTAAATAACAATATAATGTTTAATATTGGAACTAGGAGGGACTCTTTCATAGGCAGGTTTCAAATTCAACCATATTAGATTATAACTAGATTCTTTGAGACAGAATTTCTAGGGTATATCATTTTAGGAGGAGGAAAGCTAGGAAAAACAGTACTGAATTTAGAGGCAGAAGACTTGGGGAATGACTCTACTATCTGTGTGATCTTGGAGAAAGTCACTTAGTATTTAAAACCAGAGTTCCCTCATCTGTAGAAATGAATGTAGAAAGTAGATATAAAACCTACCTTCTCTTTCATTTGGGTTATTGTGAGGATTAAATAATTTAATGTAGCTAGTACTTTGAAAGCTATAAAGCCTGTCAAAGCCTTTTTCAAATGTAAACTTTTTTTTACTACATATAAAATTTTAGGGCTTATGTGAAATTACCGTATTGTGAATTTGTATGACTAGCTTTAGCAAATTTTAAGAGTAATGTGTATGTACTTTATTAGTCATTTTAATGCAAGTGCCTTAAGATCCTTAAATATTTAGGACAAATATTTTGTCACTGGCAGCATAGCCCCTATTTTTTATGTAGTTATGGGACTTTTTTGAAGATTAATTTATTCTTCTCTTATTTTATACATCTGGAATCTTACAAATGTCTATGTGTAACTCCTCATATATCCTTATATTTCTAAATATCTGATTTCATCAGAATGGGGGAATCTTTCTACTGATAGGCATCAAAACCCCTCCAATATTATCCCATCCTTTTCAACTCTTCTTCATGCTTATCCACAGATCTTCAGTGAAGGATTTATCCAACAGAATTGAACCCTTTGAAATAGAAGTGTATTGCATTTCTGACTTTCCACCTGTTGTTTTTCTCTTTTATTTACCCTATCTTTTTCTAGCTATTATCCAAATAATGTCCTTTATTAAAGTTCATTTGGTTTTAGAGTTCAAGTCTTTTTGACCACAAATCCAGTATTCTTTCCACTATACTTTGCTGCTACAGTCTATTTTGTACCTGCTATTAATCTTTCAGTTGTTCTTTCTGAAATTATCTTGTTCCATTATTCATAGCTATATCTTCACTAGGAAAATAGGGGCATTAAATACATGGAATTTTTTGGCACCAAATTATTGGGGATCATTTTAAGTTCTATATGATTCCTCAAATTTGATGTAGCCTGATCATTTCTCACTATTCAATATTGGGTCCATCTGCTGTCCCTCTGCAATGTTGATGTCTGTGGATATATTGTTTTACTGACTTCACAGGCTGCCCACCAAACTACAAGTCATTGGCAGTATATAGTTTTCATTTATTTTGTTCTCAATTGTGGGTTATTAGTCCAGTCTCTTTTACATTGCTATGGTTCTCTCTAAGGAAAATTTTGTAAAATGTGGCTTAAACTACAAAGTCAATTTGTAAATAGAAACCTTGTATTCAGAGAATTCATTTGTACTTTTGCTAGACATCTTCCGTGAAATTGGCAAGCATCATCCATAGTAGAAAGAGTGCTGGACCCAAAACCTGAGTTGTAATCTTGCTCTTGATACAAATTGTGTAATCATGGACAAAATCACTTAACTACTCTGAGCCTCAATTTTCTTACCCGTAAAACTGAGACAATATTTGTAATAAGTACTCTACAGATAAAAATCAAATGAGATTTTTGTGAAGTATTTCTCAGACCTCAAAGTTTTATGAATATATAGACAGATATCTTTATCAATTTGTCTTTTACAAAGAAATACTTTAAAATTATGCCTCGGACAAACATATAAATATTTCTCCTTATTATCTCAGGGTGTAATCTCCTCCTATACCTCATTGGCCTTCAGAGGTGAGGAGGAGGGGGAAAGATTAGACTTAGAATTTATCTCACTTCCTATATAGCATTGATTCCACCAAATTTACATCCAAAAGCATCACTTCCAGATGTATTCTTCTAGGCTGAGGTCTCAAATGTTACTTCCAGTGATCTCATTCTATATTATTAATCACTCCTTGCTCCTTGTGGCATCAGCTCTGAGCTGGCTACAAAACCTGGCCTGGTTCATAACTTCAGGATTCTGGTGGCTGATTTTTCCAGCCATTGAAACTCCCCATATCAAATATTCCCTCATTACCCCCAGCATTTAGAAAGGAACAGAATAAAAAAAAGACTAAAAAGGCCTTTCTAAAGGAGTCATAGGAAAAGGGAAGTTCCCCTTGATCTTCCCTTTAAAGTATGTTTTTTCTCCCCAGTGGATAGCCTCATAACACCAGAGTGCAACTGAAGATAATGATGTGAAGAGTCTAAGGTACTATTGTAATTGTCAGTTGTTAATTTTATCAGTGTTATCATCATCTTAGTCCTGGTCTTCAGCTTTTACCTTTTTTGATGTTAATATTCTGGATTATTAAAATATTTCTGAGGTTGTATATGTCAGCCTTATAAACTTGATAGATGCTTTGCATTTTTTAATAAGAAGAAATTATTTGAGAGCCTACAAAGCATGCAAGTTGGGTGCAGACTTTTGACAGGCCAAGTTTATCCTTTCATTAAGGGGATATGTTCTGTGAGGTTTGGATTCAGTAAAAGGACTGCACCTGAGAATGTAGAGGGCCACATGTGGCTTTAAGGCCACAGATTCCCCCGCTCCTAATTATATAAACAAGGGATAGAGGGGCAGTTAGGTGGTGCAATGAATAGAGCACTTGCCCTGGAGTCAAGAGGACCTTAGTTCAAATTTGACCTCAGACACAGTAACACTTAATAGTTGTGTGACCTTGGGCAAGTCACTTAGCCCTAATTGCTCTGCCTTTCCCCCTCCAAAAAAAAAAAATAAGGGATAGAGATAGTTACAAAAAGTAGTTATTTTTAACTACTTAAATTAAAAGGTTATGTAAACAAAAATACATCTATGATGAGAAGGTAAGTGGTTGAATAGGGAAAGGAAACTTTTTATCTAATGTCTCTTAAGTGTTTGGTATTCAGAATACATAGATAACCAACAGAAACATATGACCAAAAAAACCTGCAGTAGAAAAGGGGTCAAAGGCTATGAACACACATTTCTCAAATTAAGAATTGTAAACTATTAAGAACCATATGAAAAGAATTCTCCAGATCACTAATGGTAAGAGAAGTATAAATTAAAGTAACCCTTAGGCTTCACTTCACACACTTCATATTTTTTTTTATAATTTAGAATTATGCAAATAATTCTACTGCTAGGTCTGGCAAGACAAAGGAAAATGAAACAACATCTGAGGAAGCAGAAGATCCTGTTGGATTCCCAAGGAAGCATGGACCCACAGAAGGGTAGTCCCAAATAGTTCATCAGAGAAATAAGAATCATAAAAGCAGAACTTTTGGCTTGTAAAGAAGAAATGTAACCAGGATAATAGAAAAACTTGAATCCACTGTGGTGAATCTCTCCAAAGAAAGAAAAGAGAGGACAGTTGATTGAGAATGCCAATACCTGTGTCGGGGCAAGCTGGAGGAATCAAAGAAAAAATTAGTAACATTAAAAGAAACATTTATATAGGGAGATAAAGAGCAGCCTTTCATGGATCCTTTATTGCCTTTGGAAAAAACATGTTTTTCAGTCTGCCATTTAAGAGTATGTTCTGTTTTTAATCTCTTTGAAGACATTTCATATTGTTCATTTCAACAAACATTAAGTAATTCCTATGTCAAGTACTATGCTAAGCACTGGAACAGAATGCTGAAAACAAAAGGGAGGGAAGGAAACTATACAAAGGAAAGTAAATACACAATATATACAAAATCAGTCAGCCAATAAACGTTTATTAAGCACCTTCTATTAGTTATAGAATTTGGGGGCACGAAAGGGCTAACAACTGGGAAGTTCTGGAAAGGTCTCTTGTAAGAAGTGGCACTTGAGCAGATGTGAATGGAAGTCCAGACTACTGGGGGCAGATGGGAAGAAATGCACGAGGGGGGTGGGGAGAGAGGAATACCCAGAGTCAGGAATATCCTAACTACTTTTCTTTTCAGGAATAACTTTCAGCATACATACATAGATACACATATATACATTATGTACATGAGAATATGATTGTGTCAGTACATATACACAGAGTGGGTTATCACACTATTCAACTAACAAGCAAGCCAGTGTGCTAGCAAGGAATAATATGAAATTGAACTGGAAAGAGATTGTTACCACCTTTAAAAACAAATAGGAGAATCTGTATTTTATCCTAGAGGCAAAAAAGAGCCACTGAAAGCTTTTTAAATGGGGAAGTGACAGTCAGATCTATGCTTTAAGGAGATCATTTTGGCAGAGAGACTAATTATATTGTAATAATGCAGCAGAGAGATTCATTAGGGTGTGAACTGGAACAGATTCAAGAAATGGTAAGAAGATGGAATATTCAATATTTAGCAACTGATGAGACCATTATTCTCTGTATTCATTGTCATGACATTCATTGACATGTACTCATTGTCAATATGTCACCAGACCATTATTCTCTGTATTCATTGCATTTTTTGTTTTTTACAGCACAGTAATATTCATTACAGTCATGTACCACAATTTGTTTAGTTGTTTCCCAATGGATGGGTATCTATTTTTTTCCCCCAATTATTTGCTGTCACACAAAAAGCTCCTATAAATATTTTGGTATATGTGGGTACTTCAGGTATGCTAGGTATAATACTAGGCACACCTTCTGAGTTATGGGCTCTCAGAGGTTATAGGCATTTTAGTCACTTTATATAATTCCAAATTTGAAAATGCTTGTGCCAGTTAACAGCTTCATTGTTAATACACTAGTAGGCTTATTTTCTCTTTATCATCTTTGTCAAGATGAAACTTCAGTGTTTTGATTTATACTTCTCTCATTATTAGAGACTTGGAATATTCTTTCATACGGTTAGTAGTATGCAATTCTTTTAAGAACAATATCCTTTGACTTTTCTGTTGGGGAATAGCTTTCAGTATACATACATATGTACACACATATATACACATACAGAATATGATTATGTCAGTACATATACACAGAACAGATTGGTATACATATGTCTACATACTCACAGACATATACACACATTTATATATGTCTGCTAAAAGCTATTCCCCAATAGAAAAGTAGTAAATGGATATGAACATAACATTGAGTATGTATTATATTAATATGAATATGTAATTCTTTTTTTTGGAGGGGCAATTGGGGATAAGTGACTTGCCCAAGATCATACGGCTAGTAAATGTTAAGTGTCTGAGGCCAGATTTGAACTCAGGTCCTCCTGACTTCAGGGCTGGTGCTCTATTCTCAGCATTGCCTAGCCACCTCTGAATATGTAATTCTTAAAAGAATTACAAACTATTACCAACTATATGTATACATATATTATACATACACACACAGTTGTGTATGTATATATATGTGTATATATATATGTATGTGTGTAAACACCAATGGTACACTGAAGTACCTTTTTTGTGAACAGCCCTCCACTGTTTGTAATTTTCCCTTTTTTGTTATTGTTGTTGTTCACTAGAGCATATATACCAGCAGGCTATTGCAATAGTCCAGGCATGGACTATAGGGCAGCTAGACAGCACAGTGGATAGAGTACTACTGGGCTTGAAGCCAGGAAGACTCATCTTTCTGAGTTCAAATGTGGCCTCCAACACTTATTGCTCTGTGACCCTGGGCAAGTCACTTAACATAGTTTGTTTCAGTTTCTCATCTGTAAAATGAAGTGGAGAAGGAAATGGCAAACCACTCCAGTATTTTTGCCAAGAAGACCCCAAATTGGGTCATGAAGAGTCAGGCATGACAATTTAACACTTAGCATTTTAAGAAAAACTACATTTATTCCTGTGCTTTTTAGTATTTTTAAATGCCTCTATTGAAGTAATTGTATGATTTTTATTTTTGTTATTGTATGGTAAATTAGATTTATAGTTTTTCTAATATTGAACTAGCCTTCTGTATTCCTGGTATAATTCCAGCCAGATCATAGTTTACTGTCTTTGTGACATATTGCTGTAGTCTTTGTGCTAGCATTTTATTTAGAATTTTTTTTTTCAGTACTCATTAGGCAAATTGATCAGTATTCATTTGTTTTGATTCTCCCTGGTTTATCAAGCATCAAGACTATATTTGTGTTATAGGAGGAATTTGATCTTTGCCCTCTTCTGGGTGAGTGAGGCAGTGAGGTTTAAGTGACTTGCCCAGGGCCACACAGCTAAGTGTCTGAGACTGGATTTGAATTCAGGTCTTCCTGACTCCAGTGCCAGTGCTCTCTACCTGTTGTGCCAACTAACTGCCCTTTTGCTTATTTTTTTTCTCAAGCAGTTAATGTAATATTGGGATTAATAGTTCCTTAAAGTTTTGGTAGAATTTGTTTGAAAATCATCTGGTCCTTGGGTTTTTTCCTTTGGAAGTTCATTTATTTTATTTATGGCTTCCTCAATTTGTTTGTCTAAAATAGGGTTTGTGGCAAGAGAATTTCTGGTTTAGGCCTCTTGCTGCCACTGTGATAAGAGAAAGATAGTGATGGGAAAGAAACTCAGGTATCATCACTATGTTAAGAAGAGGACACACTCTCTATTTTGAGTTTCCAGAGATTGTTCCTTGGAAACTCAAAAGTCAGAACACCTGCAAATTTAGAACTGAGAAAGTCACAGCTTCTGCTTTGGCCAGTTGGTGATGTTCATATTTTGTCCTTTCTCTTATCAGATATGTATATGCTTATCTTCCCTTCCTACTTTCTGTAAAATTCCATTTTTCTATACTGCTTATATATTCACATTCCAAATAAGATTGCTGAAGCTGATTCTCTGGACTCTCTGACTTTTCATACAGATGAGCCTGTGTTCCAAGTGTAAATAAAATCTTCAGATAACTATTTCTGCATGGTGATTGGCAGCTGTACCTAATCAAAGGATAATTTTTTTGCATCAGATTATTTAAGTATTCTATTTATTGTTCTGTTAATCTGAGCAATTTATATTTTGGTAAATATTCATCCATTTAATTTAAATTGTCAGCTTTGTTGACATATAGTTGGATGCAATAGTTCCTAATAATTGCTTATATTTCTTCATTAGTTGTGAATTCAACTTTTTCATTTTTTATATTGATAATTTTATCTCTTAAAAAAAACAAATTAGCTAGTGGCTTATCTATTTTATTTTCTTTCTCTCAAAAAACCCAGCACCAAAGGACTGAAAGAGGACTGAGACAAGACAGTAGGACAGAGTCCAGGGATCTGGGGTGGGTGCAGGAACAGTTGCAGTCCAGCAGCCCTGTTGCTCACTCCGCAGTTGTAAATTACAAATCCAGGACAGAGGAACAGTTGCAAACATAGGTACTGAGCTGTGTAAATGTGCCTACGAGGTTCCCATCACAGGAGCTCTAGCAGAGCAGCTTCAGCTCGGCGTTTTAACTTGCCCAAGGGAGCTGACAGTTCAGTCACTTCTGAACCTGTGGCATCTCCTAGCAGGCTAATACTGACTTAATCTACTGAAACTCAAGTGCAAGCCAATAGACCCAAACATCAGTCAGGAATTTCCAGAGTTTAGATTAGGACTGCTTTGGAATACTTTGGGTTGGGGGTGGGGGTGGGAGGGAGTTGGGGGCACGTACTTCAGTCTACACCCCGTCCCCAGTGTCCACACACCTCTCTGTCTTCCTGGTCTGAAAAAAGAACTCGGGGTTTTCTTTTCTTGGCTTGCCCATGGGAATTTTGACCAATATGTTTTATAAATTTTTGTCTAGATGGGATAGTGTAGAACTAGGCAATTTCTTCCTTTAAGCATTACCATCTTTACTCTACTTCCACTATATAATTTTTAATCACCAATTTGGATAAAGGCTTAAATCGTATGCTTATCAAATTTATTGATAATTCAAAACTAGGATGGATGACAATCAAGATTCAAGAATTTCTTCATAGGCTAGCACATTGGGTTGAACAAATAAAGACAGTGATAGATACTGGACTGATGATATCATTGGTTTAGGGAGCTCCCCATGAGGAACTACCCCTACCAGTGTAGGTTGTAGGTTATCATTTTAGAGAATTATCTAAAGTAGGAAGTAAAGTGACTTTCCTTGGGTCTACTAGCCTGCCTGTTAGGTTTTCTGGCTCTCAGTCAGTCTGTAAACATTTTTTTTTTTAAAGCAATTGGGGTTAAGTAACTTGCTCAAGGTTACACGGCCAGGTATTTCTGGGTGGGTGCTAAGTGTCTGAGCCAGAATTCGATCCCAGGTCTCCTGAGGGGCTGGTGCTCTTACTGTGCCACCTGGCCACAGGTGTAAACATTTATTAAGAGCCTGGGATGCAAAAGAATCAAAAGATAGCCTCTGCCCTCAAGGAATTTAGACTCCAACTAGCAAACCACACTAATTTAATCACTTTAATCCTTTGTTTGGTTAAGAATTCCCAATTTAGCTATGGCTCTGAAAGATAGCTGATCTGTTTTTCTTGGAGTTTTTAATCCTACCGTGTTTCCCCGATAATAAGACACTGTCTTATTAATTTTTTTGGACAGAAAAACACCAGAGGGCTTATTTTTAGGGGAGGGCTTATTTTAATGAACATTGACAGCAATTTTAATAAACAGGTAAATATGAACAAAAAAATGTACCTTTATTCAATAAGCAAATCACTGGGGAAGAACAGGATGATGCGCTGACTGCTGCAGCTCTGATTGGATGCAGCTCGTAGCGTGGCGTGCGTTTCATGGGGGGTGGGGGGAGGGACGGTGCATACAGAGGGTACCGTAATGTAGCGTGTAGCGCAGGGGATCACCTTCACTACAGTAGCAATCTCAATAGGGCTTATTTTCGGGGGAGGGCTTATTTTAGAGGAATCTTACACAGTAAGGGGAGGGCTTATTATCGGGGAAACACGGGTATGAATTTTTCTTATCTCCTCCCCCCACCCCTTGTTTATGATGTTTTATTTCCAAGGTTGGGGGAATAGATAAGATTTGTTTCAGAGTCCACAGAAACCACTGGTGTTAACTACTCTCATTCTACTGTCACCTAATACTTCCTTTTCTTCCAGCTCCTATTTGTAGCATATGCTCTTCTCTATAATAC
The DNA here is from genome assembly GCF_028583685.1 of Petaurus breviceps papuanus. Taxonomy (NCBI): domain Eukaryota; kingdom Metazoa; phylum Chordata; class Mammalia; order Diprotodontia; family Petauridae; genus Petaurus; species Petaurus breviceps. The sequence continues at coordinate 4,570,586 of NW_027187374.1, read as the reverse complement.
TAGCAGATGGAACTTAAAAAAAAAAAGATTGTTATAGCTTTAAGTTTTTCTATCATTTCAGTTTTCCTTGTATCCCTCTTTCACCCCTTCCTAGAGAGCCAACCTTTATAACGAAAAAAAAGATCCAGCAAAATGAATCCATGCATCAAAAAAGTCTAAAGTTGTGTTCTTTTTTCCATTGTGATACCATTTGGTCATTATTGTTTTATTTTATGTTTGTTGTTTTGTGATGTTTTGCTGTTCTTAATATTTGCATTATTGTAGTCATTGCATTTATTATTTTCCTGGCTCAGCTTACTTCACTTTCTAATAGTTCAAACATATCTTTACATGCTTCTTTCTGTTGGTGATTTTTTTTTGTAGCACACAGTAATTCTCCATTTTTTTTCTATACCACAATTTATTTAGCCCTTCTTCAATTAATCAGTGGGCATCTTTTTTATTTCGCTTCTTTGCTACTACAAAACAATTATGGTCTTACACATTTAAAGCAAGTACAAAATGATTTTGTGTTATTTTAGCACTACTATAAATATGTGAAAAAGTGCTACTATAAATATTTTGGTGTAAATGGTGATTTTTCTTTTTTGGTCATTGGTTTTATAGAAGTGATGCGATGGAACTTCTAGGGCAAAGGGTGAGGACATTTTATATAGTTTCTTGCTTTCCTGAATTGTAAAAATTCATAATTCCATATCTGTCTCTTAGTAACCCCAGCACTGATTATGGGAAATGGTTTGTTACCTTTGTCAATTTAATTTGATGTGAGATGAGTTATGTTGATTGGTATTTCTTTTATTATTAGTGATATGGAGCATCTTTTTTATAAAAACCATATTGGTTGTTAATAATTTGTAATTGCTTTGGTTATCTTATTTCCTACTCTTCTAATTTTTTTATTTATGTTACCTTTTGTCTAGGTCATGTATTAGTTTAGAGATTTTTGTGATATCTGACTTGAAATTTTGGTCCAAACCTAATTTCTGGCACATTGTTTTCTGCCTTTTCCTTTTTAGTGAGTCCCTATGACAATGATTTCCATCATTGACTTTTTCAAACACTGTGCTTTTATATGTTGTATACTTAATCCATTCCTTTGATTAACTTTGCCATTTTTTTAACCATGGCCAAATCATTTTAATGAGTACTATTTTATAGCTGAGTTTGTGACTGGCTACTGCAAAACCACTTTTCTTTCCTCCTTTTTCCATTATTTCCAGAGAATCTTGACTTTTTATCCTCCAGATCAATTTTATAATTGTTTTCTCACTTTTTAAAGTAGGCCTTTGTTTTGATTGTTATGGAACTGAAGAAGTAAATTCGTTTAGTTAGTATTGTAATTTTTATTATATTGGCTTGAACATGAGCTTAATATTATTTCTATAATAATTCTTAGAATTACAATAATATTATTTTGACCTGTTTTTCTGTCTTTCTGTAACGAGTTTTTGTAATTATATTTAGTTGTTATATGTGCCAGCATGGTGGGTGATTATAATATATCCCATGCATTATTAATTCTCTTTCTATGACTTCTCTTCAGGTTTTATTTAGAAAGGCTAGTGCTTTGTATGCTTTTATTTATTTATTTTATTTTATTTTTCAAATGCTTTATTAACTTCTGATTTACATCATTCATTTCCGCCAGATTTTGAGTTACAAATTTTCTCCCTGTTTTTCCCTTACCCACCGCCCCAAAATAGCAGTCCGACAGGATATCCCCTCCTCCAATCGGCTCTCTCCCATACCCCTTTTGACTTTTCCAGTGGATCTCTATGCCCCAGTGCCTGTATATCTTATTTCCCAATTACATGTAAAATAGTATTAATAATAGTATATATATATATATATATGTATATATGTATATATTTAAATATTTGATTTTAAAACGTTGAATTCCAGATTCATTCCCTTCATCCCTTGTCACCCACCCTTACTGGGAAGATAAGCAGTTCAGTATGGATTGTACATGTGTGGCTAATGCAAAACAATAACATAGTAGATATATTGTAAAAGACTGACTATATTTCCCTCCCTCCTATCCCACCTCCCACTTGTTCTATTCTCTACTTTGATCCCATCCCTTTTCAAAAGTGGGTGCTTCCAACTTCCCTCCCCCTGGCCTGCCCTTCCTTCCATCATCCCCCCTCTCATCCCCTTCCCCCCCTACTCTCCTGGAGGGTGAGATACCCTATTTAGTGTGTATTTCATTCCCTCCTCAAGCCAAATTCAATGAGAATAAGGTTGATCCATTCCCTTTTGCCTTCCTATTCTTCCCCTCCATTGTAACCACTTTCCCTTGCCTCTTCTATATGATAGTTTACTCCTCTTAATTTCACCTTTTAAGCATCATCCCTTCCTGTTAAATTGGTCCTGTGCCCTCTATGTATACCTGTAAACATGTATACACACATTCACATATGTATTCATATGCCCATATACCCTCATATATAGACATATATATATGTATATATATGTATTTCTATTCCTTTCAACTACTGAGAAAAGTTTCATAAGCTGCAATTTTTGTTTTTCCATGTAGGAATGTTAATAGTTCAACTTTGATAAGTTCCTTATGATTTCTTTTCCCTTATGCATCTCTTGCTTCTTGTATCTGAATGTCAAATTTTCTATTCAACTCTGGTTTTTTCAGCAAGAATGCTTGAAAGTCCTCTATTCCACTGAATTACCACATTTTCCCCTGAAATGTGATACTCAGTTTTGCTGGGTAGGTGACTCTTGGTTTTAATGCCAGCTCCTTTGACCTCTGGAATATCATATTCCAAGCCCTTCGATCCCTCAGTGTAGGAGCTGCCAGATCCTGGGTTATCCTGATTGTGTTTCCACAATATTCAAATTGTTTCTTCCTGGCTGCTTGTAATATTCTCTCCTTAATCTGGGAATTCCGGACGTATGCTTTTATTTTATACTTTACTACTTTGCTGAACTTATTAATATTTTCAATTAATCATTTAATTGGCTTTTTGGTGTTCTCTCTTTTTATATTATCTACAAAAAGCCATGATTTTCTTTAATATTTGCCTTTGCTCAAACCCTCAACTGGTTTTTCTTTTCTAAATGCTATTGTTAGCATTTCTAGGATTATGTCAAATTATAGTAGTGGTAATAGACATCTTTGCTTTACCCCAATCTTATTGGAATAGCTTCAAGCTTATTTCCATTCCATTTATTGCTAGTCTTTCTTTTGGGATAGATACAGTTTACCATTTTAAGGAAATATGCATTTACTTTTTAGTGTTTTTCACAGGAACAGGTGTCATATTTTGTCAAAAGCTTTTTATGTATTTGCTGTTATAATATGATTTTTATTGAATTACTAACAAGATGGTGTCTTGTGCTTATAGTTTTCCTAATATTGAACCAACCTTGCAATCCTGGGATGTCTTACCCGGTCATAGTGTACAATCTTTTTAATGCTGTAACCTCTCTTAATATTTTATTTAAAAATTTTGCATTAATATGCATTAGGAATAATGGTATATAGTTTTCCTTCTCTGATTTATGTCCCCCTGGTTCAGGTGGCACTTGAGTCATCGAGGAAATTTGGAAAGATCTTTACCTTTCTTATTTGTTCCAGCAGTTTATGGACCATTTTAAATTGTTCTTTGAATGTCTAAGTGTAGAATTCATTTGTAAATTCACCTTGTCCTTGTTTATTTTATTGTTTTGTTTTTCCATTGGGAAGTTTGTTTATAGTTGTGTACTAGTTTCTTTTTCTGAGATTATGTTGTTTAAATCATCTAGTTCTTGTGTTAATATGGGTATTTAAAAATATTCATATATGTAATTTTAATTGTCATTTTGTTGGCATATTTTGGCAAAATAGTTTCTAATTTTATTCATTTGGTGTGATTTTTAGAATTTCTACATTGGTGTTTATTTGGGACTTTTAAATTTGTTAGTTGTCTAGTCTTTTTTTTTAGTGACACACCCAGTTAACTGATCTGTTGTTTCTCCTTTTCTGTTGATGAAAGCATTTCAAGATAAATGTTTTCTTAAGATTTGTTGGTCTGCATTTGTTGGTTTTTGTATGTTGTCTCATTTTTTCATGAAATTATCCATTATTTTTATGATTTATCCTTTGTCTTGCCTGTTCTTTTTTTTTTCTTTTTGGAAGGGGCATGGCAGGGCAAGTAGGGTTAAATGATTTGCCCAAGGTCACATGGGCAAGTAAGTGTTGAGTGTTTGAGGCAGATCTGAACTCAGGTCCTCCTGACTCCAGGGCCGGTGCTGTATTCACTGTACCACCTAGCCACCCCCTGTCTTCCCTATTCTTTAGGGTTATTTTGTCCCAAATTATATCTTAATTATTTTAAGGCCCTTTTTGAATGTAATTATTACTATGTTTTTATTGGTAAAAAAGCATGTTTAATATTTGTTTTTGTTTGTGAGGTATCTATTTCTTCACAGATGGTTACTTTTTTTGGTAAAAATCCCATACATAGCTAAGATATGTATGTATTTTTATTTCCATTGAATGATTGAGATCTAAAATAGGTAACTTTTCTAAAATTCTATAAAGCTCATCAATTTCTTTCTTGTTTATCTTTTGCTACTCTAGATCTTAGAGGGTACATTGAGATCCCCTCTGCTATGCCATTCAGAGCACATATGTATACAGGGTTTTCTATGAAAGTCATAGTGCAATTCTAAACTTCTAAAGCTTAGAATTGCACTAAGACTTGTGGGACACTATTAAGAATTAATATTGAGTCATTGTGTCTAGTGACTTTAAACATAGTATAGTTTCCCTGTTTAACTAAAGAGATAATTTAGTCTGTTTTTATTTTTGCCTTTTCATGATTGTTACCCCTTCTTTATCAAGTTTACCTGAAGCATAATAGGTTCATCTCCAGTTCTTTAGTTTAATTCTGAGTGAATATGTTTGAAGAACAACATATTGTTATATTCTTTTTAATCCATTCTGCTATTCTCTTTTCTTTTATGGTTGAATTAATCCTATTCTTGTTCATAGATATGTTTTTTATTTGTATATTTTCCTTTATATTATCTATACTTTTTCCTTTCTTGTTCCCTTTTTTTCTTTCTTAATTTTTTTATTATGAATAAAATGGTCGTTTCCACATACATAGTAGGACAGAAAGTGAAGTTTGTGCATGAAACTGCAGATCTCCATTATGTCCGTGGTTTTTCTGATATATACTATTGCACTGTAGCTTTCCAAGTTGTACTGCCTGTCCATGTTTTCCTCTGGCCTTCCCTTATGTAGTATTTTCTATATCTTTTAATTAATTTATTTATTTTTAGTTTTCAATATTCATTTCCACAAGATTTTGAGTTACGGTGTTTTCTCCCCATCTTTCCCCTACCCCCATTCCAAAATAGCAAGCCTACTGAATACCCCTTCTCCCAATTTGTTCTCTCTTGTATCCTCCCTCATCATCCCCCTAGCTTTCTAGTAGGGCAAGATGGATTTCTATACCCCAGTGCCTATATATGTTATTTCCCCGTTGCATGTAAAAAACAATTTTTTTTAAGGCATTTATTTTTAAAACTTTGAGTTCCAGATTTTTTTCTTCTTCCCTCCTCACCCACCCCCACTGGGAAGATATACAGTTCAATATAGCTTGTACATGTGTAGTTACCCAAATCATTTCCATAGTAGTTATATTGTGACAGACTAACTACTCCATCTTCCATCCTATCCTGCCCCCCACTTGTTCTGTTTTTCTCCTTTGACCCTATCCCTTTTCAAAATTTGTGCTTCTAGCTACCCTCTCTCTCAATTTGCCCCCCTTCTTTTCCCCTACCCCCCTACTTTCCTGTAGGGTAAGATACCCAATTGAGTCTGTATGTTATTCCCTCCTTAAGCCAAATTCATTGAGAATAAGGTTGTCCCATTCCCTTTCACCTTCCTGCTCTTCCTCTCCATTGTACCAGTTTTCTCTTGCTTCTTTTATATGAGATAATTTACCCTAATCTATCTCTCCCTTTCTCTCCCAATTAATTCCTCTCTCACCTCTCTTTCTGCATGTTTTAAAGTGATACTCAATGACCATCATGCTGGCCTTGTTAGCCCAGTTCCTTCCATAGTTCCCATTTATTCCTTCTCTGGCTGGTAAATATCTTTTTTACCACATTTTACAGGGTTGGAGAAGGGTGGGATATGTACAAAATGGCAAGTCACTCAAGTATCTTTGTCAAATGGTGTCTAGCAGAGTGGACACAACCAAGATGACTGAACAATAACAACAGATAGATGGTATATTTATCAATTGTGCAGATGACAGATAGGCAACACACTAGATGGCAGTCAGGATCCAAGAGTATTTTGATAGCCTTGAGATTAGGGCTGAATCTAATAAGATAGAATTCAGTAGGGATAAATGTCCAGTCTTATGCTTAGACATAAAAAAATCAACTCCTCACATATAAGATGGAGGAAGTATGGAAAGGCTACAATTGTTCTGGAAAAAGACCTGGGGTTTTTCTACACCACGCTCAATATGAGACAACAATATGATGTGACAACCAAAAAAGCTAATACATTCTTGAGCTACAGGAATACATAGATAATATGCTCACTGTATTCTGTCCTTGTCAGACCTCATCAAGAATATTGTATCCGTTTAGGGTACTGTTTATTTAAGAAGACCCTTGATAAGCTGGAGATTTTTATAGACTAGGACAACTGGAATGGTGAAGGGCTTTGAGCTCATGCCAAATGAAGTTCATTTGAAGGAACTGGACATATTTAGCCTGGAGAAAAGTCAGAGAGGACGTAATAGCTGTGTTGAAATTTTTGAAGCATTGCAGTACAACACAGGGATCAGACTTGCTCTGTTTTGCCCTTCATTTCTATTTATGTGATGCTGAGCATAGCTGGAGAAAATCATGAAACTTCAGCCTACTCCACTACAAATTTAGGTTATATAACCTCTGCTGGGCTTTCACCGGGGCAAGGCATCTTTTACGTCTCCCTAATTCGTTCCCTTGAACTTCATTCTATTTTGATCTTCCTGTGGCAGATAATGTTTTTCCTTAAAAGGAAACAAATCTCATCCACCCCCAACCTATTTACTTAAGGTCTTTAAAAATCCCACCCATGTACAATTAGAGCCCCTCTGACTTGTTCTTGTAAAGACCATTTCTTACATTCTTACCTTATAGGGACTAGGAAAATCTAAGTGCCATTATATCCTTGTTGCATGTCCTTAGTATATTAGGGCAAAATAAACTTCCTTTGATTAACTCTTCAATGATTTGTGAGTGCCTCATAAAATCTGAAGTAAGAGAGTGCTGGCTGGTAGTAGGCCTCCTTCTAACAACATCATGTCCAAAACTGCCCTCATTCTCTTTTCCCCAAAACACTTCCCTTTTCCTGACTTCCATATTCCTGTTAAGGGGAACCACTATCTTCCCAGTGTCCAGGCTCTCAACCTAGCTGTGATCCTCAGCTCTTCACTCTTCCTTAACCCCCATATACAATCTGTTGCCAAGTCCTATCAGTTCTGCCTTTGTAACATGCCCTTCTCTCTTTGACACTGTCACAGTCCCACTGCAGGGCCTGGATTGCTGGGGGAGCCTTGCTGGCTGGTCTCTTTGCCTCAAGTGTCTCTCTATTCCATCTTCCATTCATCTGCCAAAGTGATCTGAAGGGGAAGGGAATAAAATAAGCATTTATATGGTGCTACTGTATGCCAGGCACTGCAAAGCATATTACGAATATTATCTCATTTAATCCTCACAACAACCCAATGAGGCAGGTGCTATTATTTTCCCCATTTTACTGTTGAGGAATCTGAGGGAAATGGGTTATTATTGGGCTAGTAAGTGTCTGACCCTGATAGCTGCCATTTAATAATCTCCAGTGGCTCCCTATACCGCTACAATCAAGTATAAAACATTCTGTTTAGTTTTTAGAACTCTTCATAACCTGGTGCCTTCCTTACACTTTTGTTTCCTGCCGAGTACTCTTCAGTCCAGTGACACTAGCCTCAGTATTGTTTTTTGCATAAAATACTCCTGATTCTATGCATTTTAACTGGCTGCCCCCCATGCATGAATTTTTCTTCTTCATCTCTGTCTCTTGGCCTGTCTGTTTTCTGTTAAGGTCTCAGCTAAAATCCTACCTTTTACAGGAAGACTTTTCCCCTTAATTCTAGTTAGTAAGTCAACAAGAATCTATTAAGTACCTACCATGCACAGGCACCCCCTTAATTCATGCTCTCAGCTCCTGAATTTCAAAGCATTGTAACATATCACTTGAGTTCAATAATAGAATTAATTCATAATAGTAGAGAGAGCTCTTCTGGTTTTGATGAGCAGTTTTGTTGTTCAGTCATAAACAGCATATTGGAGTGGTTCACCATTTCCTTTCATCATTTCATTTTATCGATGAGACAGCTGAGGTAAAAGGGGTTAAGGTCAAACAGCTAGTAAGTATCTGAGGCTGGATTTGAACTCTAGGAGATGAGTGTTACAGATTAGCAAACCCAGTGCTCTGTTCTCTGCACCACCTAAGCTGCCCAATTGTTATACATTATGACATGCAGTCATCATATTTTTCACTTGCCAAATTACTTTCAGACATTCCTAGTCTCAGATTAGTGACTTCCCTCTGTTGATGATCTACAGTTTATCCTATCTTTATCTTCTTTGTAGATAGTTGTTTGCAAGTTGTCTCCCCCATTAGACTATGAGCTCCTTGATAAAAGGAAGCAGTTTGGGGTTTTTTGGTTCTTCTTAGCATCCTCAGTATTGGCATAGTTTCTGGTGCAGAGTAGGCCCTTAAATTCTTGCTGACTTACTGACTGGTCCTAGAGGGAAGAAGTAGGAGAAATAGGAAGAAAGTTTAAAGAATAAAATTTAGGCTTGATGGCTGGGCAAACTTCCAAAAATAGATATTTAAAAGTAGAAAGTACCTTGAGAGTTGGTGGGTTTACCCTCCTTGGAAGTCTTCAAATAGAGGCAGAATGACTACTTTATAAGTATGTAATATAATAGCGATTCTTTCATATACCCATTAATCTAGATAACATTCCTGTGATTTGGGGAGTTGGACATTTATCCCTTTCATTTTGGATACTGTATTCTTATTTATTGCAAACAAAAAATGATTTGGGGCAACCAGGTGGTGCAGTCGATAGAATGCCAGGCCTTGAGTCAAGAAGACTCATCTTCCTGAGTTCAAATTTTATAAGCCACTCCAGTATCTTTGCCAGGAAAACGCCAAGTGGAGTTGCAAAGAATTGAACCCAACTGAAACAACTAAACAACAATAAAAAAAATTGATTTAGTTGTGCTGTCTATATCACACTATTGACATACTGAGTTTGCATTCCACTAAAACTTACTAGACATACCTCCTGAATTATATACTTGCATTGTAGATTTTTGTAAGAAAGTATAGGACTTTATTTTTTTTTGGCCCCCCCCTTTTTTTTTTAAACAATCAGGGTTAAGTAACTTGCTCAAGGTTACATGGCCAGTTATTTCTGGGTGTGGATGCTAAGTGTCTGAGCCCAGATTTGATCCCCAAGTCATCCTGACACTGGAGCTGGTGCTCTTACTCACTGTGCTACCTGGCCGCCCCGAAAGTATAGGACTTTACATTTAGCCCAATTAAATTTTGCATATTAAACTTGACTTGTTTTATCCATAATACTTGGAGGACAAGGTTGAAATGCTTTAACCTTTTCTTTAACCATGAAGAAGCTTTATCCTTTTTTAGTGCATTCTATCAATCAACTTAAACTGATCTGATAGTTTTAATTTTTTTTGAACTTCAGTATTGGTCAGTTGCTAGATTGCATTTTTTTTTGGGGGGGGGAAATTGGAATTAGCTAATAAATGGTGAGTTTCCTATTAGTGGGGAAGTGATAATTAATATTCTCAGCTCTTGAATTTAAAAAACCATTGTGACATATCATGAGTTGAGTAATAGAACTCATAATAATAGAGTTCTTCTGGATTTGATATGCAGTCATTATAGTTGATATGTCATTTGCCAAATTACATTCAGACACTCCTGGTCTCAGTTGGATTGATGGTTTCAGTCCATCAGTAAACACTCCTTAAGCTCCTACTATGTGTCAGACCGCTGAAGATAAAAAGAAAAGCCAAAACTCAGTTCCTGGCAGTCAGGGAGCTCACCGTATAATCTGGGAAGACAACTTGCAATCAGCCATGTACAGAAAAGCTATATCCTATATCAGAGTGCATTGGAGATGGGCGTTGGGGTTAAGTGACTTGCCCACGGTCACACAGCTAGTTTTTTGTGTGAAGTGTCTGAGGCCGCATTTGAACTCAGGTCCTCCTGACTCCGGGGCAGGGGCTCTACTCACTGCGCCACCTAGTGCCCCAAAGAGGTGGCTTTTGTAAGAGATAGTGGGTATTGACTTGCTAGGTTTTGATGAGTGAAGCCATTTCTTCTTGTAAATTAGATCTCTTCCCCCCTCCTCCCACATCACCACTCCTTTTCATGTTGCTTTGGAAATGCAAGCAAACTAGACTCTTTGAAAATATCCAGAAGTTGTTTGTGTTCCCAGATTGTGTTGTGAACTCCCTCCTGTTTTCCATGAGTGCTTCATCAGAATATGTCCATTATTGTGATGGAGAGATACTGGACTTTCTTAGGCTCTTCTTAGGCCAGCTATCTCCTGCAGTTAATGGAAATAGATATTTTATTTTAGAATATAATTTAATTATTTAATAATTTAATTAAATATTTAATAATTATTAATAATTTAATTATATTAAATATAATTTAAATATGAAAGTCTAGTTTTTGTACTTCTTATTGCTGCAGGGAGAGAGAGAATCTTAAAAAAAAATTAAAGATCCAAGTCCATTAGAAAAAAAAAGATTACAAAAGTAAAATTGACAGGACTTAGCAACAGATTGGATATGGAAAAGTGAAAGAGAATCAGTTCAATATGACAATAATGTTGCAAACCTAGGTGACTAACAGGATTACAGTATACTTGAGAGTAATGGGAAGTTAGAGAGGAGGGACAAATGAGTTCAGTTTGGGGTGTATATATATACATATATATATATATTTTGCCTGTTGGAGGGCAATTGGGGTTAAGTAACTTGCCCAAGGTTACACGGCTAGTGTGTGTGTGTGTTTGTCTGTGTGTGTTAAGTGTCTGAGGCCGGAACCGAACTCAGGTCCTCCCGACTCTAGGGCCGGCGCTTTACTTACTACGCCACCTAGCTGCCCTTAGTTTGGGGTATATTGATTTAGAATGTCTACAAGACATGCAATTTGAGATGTCCAAAAGTCAGTTGAAGATGGCAAGATTGGAGCTCAGTAGAGAGGTTAGAACTAGATAAATGGATTGGAGAATCATCAGCTTAGACATGATAATTGAATGCTTGGGAGATGATGAGATTACCATGTGAAATAGAGTAGAGGGGGAAGAAAAGAGGTTCCAGGATAAATCCTTGGGTGACATCCATGACTACTGAGCATGACCTAGTTGAAGATCCAGCAAAAGAAACTGAAAAGACATATAAGAGGCAAACCAGGAGAAAGTAATGTCAGGAAAATTAGAGAGAAGAGAGTCTCAAAGAGTTATTGGGTGTCAGAGGCTACAGAAAAATTAAGAAACACAAAGATAAAAAAAAGGCCAATATATTAGGCAATTAAGAGATCATTAATAATTTTGGAAAGAGCAATCTTTCTTTAAAAATGAGGTCAGAGTCAAGATCAAGTCAAGATTAAGTCAATCAAGATTGAATCAGAGTCAAGAGTAAGAGTCAGCCTACTTTATTCAACATACCTTTACCATGGCCACTTAAAAAAAACCCCACCAGACTGTATTCTGATTGGGAAAGCCAAGAAAAAGTCACAGTGAGTCACTTTTCCAGGTAAGGGCAGTTTAGGATGTAGAGAGGTCTATGTACACAGATGGGGATTGACTAGGAGGTTTACCACAGTGTCCTAGTAAGCAGCAGTGGCACTAGTGTGGAACATCTGGCACAGAGGGCCATAGGGAGACCAAGACTGAACATCAGGGCAGAAAAAGATACTAGAGGACTCCTAAATCAGCACTGGGAACAGGATGCCAGGTGGCATTACCCATTACACATCACCCATTACCTAGTTTCAGGTCACAGTTCCAGGGTAGAGACGAGTGGTTGAAGATGTGAGTGAGAGAGGCCCTAGTTGAATGTGGAGGAAGGAGCAAGTTCTAAGAACTTATTTTGTGTCTCTGAACCCAAGAGCAGAAGAGGGAATCAGTTCTAATTTTTAGCTCAGCACAAAAGTCTGCAGTGTAATAACCAGGGCAAGAAACTAAGACCAAAGGGGAGTTGGATATTTTATTCATTATGAACATGCAGAACTTCCTAGAAAGCTTAGTTATTACTATTAAATTAATAGTAATTGAGTCCAGTAGCTGTCTACTTGAAAGTCAGCCACACAATCCAATAGATCCAAACCTGTTTCAGGAACTTGGAGAGCTCATATCCAGGAGGGCAGTGAACACATCTCTGCCCAGAACATACTACGTTGAAAGCACCAAAAACTTAAAAGCCCCCAGAATGAGTTGTAAAAATAGAAGGACATAAAAAGACAGAATCTCAGGGCAGATATGCTCTCTAGAAATGAGCAAAGGCAAAACTAACATGAAATCTAAAGTTGAGGAGTAAGCTGGAAGAATGAACAAATGGTTGAACTCAATCATAAAGAGATACTATGGTGACAGGGAAGCTCAAGCTATAAACAGAAGACAAGTCAATAACTTTGAAAAAATTTGCAAGAAACCTAAAAGAAAAGTGTAGATTGGACATAAGGCCAACAAGAATTCTAAGAAGAGTTAAAGAAGGAGATTAAAAAAAAAAACCTAAATAAGACCAATAGAGGCAAAAAATAGGGAAATAAGAGCCATGAAAGAGAGTTACAAATGGAGAATGAACAACTTTGAAAAGAAAGAACTTATTGAAGAAAACAACTCCTTAAAAATTAGAATTGGCCAAATGGAAACTAATGACTCCCTGAGACACCACAATATAATAAAACACCCCCCCCCCCAAAAAATAGAACATGTGAAATATCTCTTGAGAAATACAACTGGTTTAGAAAATAGATTGAGGAAAGATAATTTAAGAATCATTGAACTACAAATCCCAAACATCTTATTTCAGCGAATATTAAAGGAAAATTGTGCAGATATCTTAAGAACCAGAGGGCAAAGCAAAAAACAAAAGACTTCACTGGTCATCTGAAAGAAACTCCCAGGAATATTATAACTACATTGAAGAACTCATAGGTCAAGGAGAAAATGCTGTAAGCAGCCAGAAATAAAGAATTTAAATAATGAGGAGTCACAATTAGTATCCCCCAAGATTTAGGAGCCAGTATGTTAGAGGAATGGAGAAGTTAGAATATGATATCCTGAAAGGAAAAGATCTAGAATTACAACTACAAAAAAACCAGAAAAATCAGGAGAAAAAAAAAGACCTTTAATGAAACAGAAAACTTTTAAGCATTTCTGTTGAAAAGATAAGAGCTGAATAGAAAATGTGATATTCAAACATAGACCTCGAGTATAAAAAGGGAAAACATAAGTAAAAAATTATAAGTTACTAAACAAAGCTATACTTTTTGCATTCTTATATAGGGAGAGGATACATGTAACACCTCAGAACTTATCATCACTGGGAATCTTAAGGGAAATAAGGAGATTAGATGATAGGAGGCAGAGGTCAGAAGCAAAACATACTAGAGAGAAAATAGGATAAAAGAGGAAAAGTAGGGATTGTGGAACTAAATGTTGTAAACTAAAAGTAAAAAATAAATTTAAATTTAAAAAGAAGAGATAAAAGCCATTATTTTCAGGAAGAGATCTAAGTTAATAGAATATACTCATTCATTGGCCCCTGTGTCAATTGGAAATTCATCATAGTCCAGTTGTGTAGTATATCACTAAATGATTTACAACTTTAACCATTTTCCTGTTTAATTGACTTCATTCTAACAACATGGACATATTTTGAGCCATCACAATAGACAGACTTAAATAAAAAGACCTATGTTTGAAAAAAAAAAGAGAAGTATAAAAAAATAGAGTGAAGGGAAATACATAGTTAGAAATCACACCTGTGGATGTTAATTGAATGAAATTACTCATTCAAGGGGAAAAGGATACTAAAAGGGATTAGAAACTAGAACCCAACATTATGTTGTTTACAAGAAACACATTTGAAATAACAAGATATACTTAAAATTATATTAGTTAAAATAAGAGTTAAATAAATAAATAAAATAAGAGTTAAAATAAGAGGCTGGAGCAGAATCTATTATGATTCAGTTGAACTAAATAAAAAAGGTGGGGGTGGAGTGGCAATCAATATCATGCTAAGCGGAAACAAAAACAGGTCTAAATGAAAGAGATAAACAAGTAACCTACATTTTGCTGAAAGGTATCAGAGACAATGAATTAATATCAATATGGAACGCATGTAACAAATGACATAGCATTCAAATTCTTAAAGGAAAATAGAGTAAACAGGAGGAAATAGAGTAAAATTATACTAGTCACAGACCTCCTCTTACCTCTTTTAGAACTAACTAAATCTAATCATAACATAAACAAGAAAGAAGTTAAGGAAATTAGTAGAATTTTAAAAAAGTTAAATACATAAATATGTCTGGAGAACATTGAATGGGAATAGAAAGGAGTATAGTGGTTTCTTAGCTGTGAATAGTATCTTCAAAAAATTGGCCATACATTAAGGTACAAAAATCTCAGAAACACATATAGATAAAACATATCTTTTAATAATCACAGTGCAACTAAAAGTGCATTCAATAAAGGACCTTTGAAGCAAAAAGTAAACATTAATTGGAAACTAACTTAAAATGTTAAAGAATGAGTAGGTCAAAGAACAAATTATAGAAATCATCAATAATTCAAAGATGACAGCAATTACTATAGAAAGTGGAACCAAGATAGTAAAGACAGGGATTCACCTGAGCTCTTTCAAATTCCTCTCAAAACAACTTTAAAACAATACCTCAAAGTGAATTCTGGAGAGACAGAACCAGCAAAAAGATCAGGGTGAAACAATTTTCCAGCCCAAGACAACTAAGAAAGGTCAGAAGAAAAGTTCTGTCTCATTGGAGTGAGAGTGGAGCACAGTGCAACAAAGGACATACCTTGGCAAGCCAGTAGAAGGTTTTGGGAACATTGGCAGCAGTGACTTCCAGAGCAATCATCCCAGAGATGATAAGGGGCTCACATAGCTGGTCAGAAGGAGATTACAGGAGTCCCTTTGATGGCACTAGGTGCAAGACTGTTGCATTAACCATACTCAGATCTGGATTTCAGTCCTAGGTCACAGTTCCAGGGTAAAGAAGAACATAAGCACACCAAAGCTTGTAGCTACAGGGCAGCAAGGACCCTAGTCTCAGTTACAGGGCAGAAAAAAAGTGGTTATGGTTGCTCACAGACCAGAGCACAAGTCAAGAGAGCAGGGACCATACCTCTCCTTAGATTATACTACCTTGGAAAGATTCACAGCTTATAGACCTCCAGAACTAGCCCTGAACAGAGTAGCAAGAAAAGCTTGAAACTTGGGACAGTCCCCTTCAATCCTGGGAGCAGAGGCAAGAAATAAGCTGGAAAAATGAGTAAACCACAAAAAAAGAATCTGACCATAGAATCTTACTATGGCAATAGGGAAGAACAACATAAACCCAGAAGACAGTGAAACCAAAGCAAGTGACATTCAGTGCCTCAAAGAAAAGTATGAATTGGTCATGGGCCCAAAAAGAATTCCTGGAAGAGCTCAAAAAGGATTTAAAAAATAAAATTATAGTAATGAAGGAAAAATTGGAAAAGAAAGTCATGTAAGAAAATCATGAAAAGAGAGTGAACAGGCAAAAAAAGTCCACTGAAGAGAAAAGCTTAAAAGCTGAATTAGCCAAATGGAAAAAGAAGTATAAAAATTAGCTGAAGAAACTTCTTTTAAAAAGTAGAATTGGTCCATTGGAAAAGGAAGTACAAAAACTCACTGAGGAAAATAATTCCTTAAAAAGTAGAATTGGGCACGTAGAAGCTAATGACTCTATGAGGTACTAAGAAACAATAATGCAAATTAGAAAGAAAGAAGAAATAGAAGAAAATTGAGGTATCTCATTGGGGTGGGATGGGGAGAGGAGGAACCTGACCTGGAAAATAGATCTAGGAGAGATGATTTAAGAATTTCTGAGCTATCTAAACGGGATCTCCAAATGAAAACTCTCAGGACTATTATAGCCAGATTCCAGAGCTCCCAGGTCAGAGAGAAAATGATGCAAGTTGCCTAAAAGAAATAATACAGATATAGTAGAGGCACAGTCACAATAACACAAGATTCAACAGCTTCTCCATAAAAGCTTAGAAAGACTTAGAATGTGATATTCTGGAGGGCAAAGGAGTTAGGATTACAACCAAGAATCACCTACCCAGCAAAAGTGAGTATAATCCTTCAAAGGAAAAAAAATAGATAATTAATGAAATTGGTGACTTTCAAGCATTCCTGATGGAAAGACAAAACCTGAATAGAAAAGATTACTTTGAAATACAAAACTCCAGAAAAGCATAAAAAGATAAATAAGAAAAAAGATAAGGGATTTAATAAGGGTGAACTGTTTACATTTCTGCATGGGAAAATGATACTTGTATCTCCTAAAACCTTTCTCATTATTAAGGCAGTTAGGAAAAGTATTCACAGAGGGCATGGGTGTGAGTTGACTAAGAGGGGATGATTTTTTTTTTAAGTAAAATTAAGGGGTAAGAAAGAGGAATGCATTGGAAGAAGGAGGAAAAGGAGAGGTAGATGGGATAAATTATTTCATATAAAAGAGTTGTGAAAGGAAGAACTTTTTACAATGGAGGGGAAGATGGAGTTTAGTGGGTAATGCTGGAATTCTAATTGGAATTAATTCAGAGAGGGAATAATATAAACCCTCAGTTAGGTACAGAAATCAATCTAAACCTACAGGGAAGTAGGAAGGAAGGGAGATAAAAGAAAGGTAGGGAATGTTGATAGAAGGGAGGGTGGATTGGGGGAGGTGGTAGACAGAAGCAACGCTTTTGAGGAGCAATATGGTGAAAGGGGAGAAGTGGTCTGGAATAGGACGGAGGGAAACACACAATTAGTGTTCATAACTGTGAAAGGGAACAGGATGAATTCACCTGTAAAACAGAAGCAGATAGAGTAGCTTATAAAACAGAAACCAACAATATGTTATTTACAAGAAACACACTTAAAGCAGAGAGACACACAGAGGAAAAGTAAGAGGCTGGAGAAGAATCTCTTCTTGTGCTTCAGCTGAAGTAAAAAAATGCATGGGTAGCATTCATGATCTCAGACAAAGCAAACTAAAAATAGAGCTGATTGAAAGAGATAAGCAGGGAAACTACATCTTGCTAAAAGTCCCTTAGATGATGAAGTAATAGCAATACTAAACATATACATATATACATGCATACATACATACATATATATATATATACACACACACACACCAAATGGTATAGCATCCAAATTCTTAAAGGAAAAGTTAAAGGAGTTACAGGAGAAACTGGACAATAAAACTATACTATGAGGGATCTTAACCCTTCTTTCTCAGAACTACATAAATTCTAATGAAAATATTAACAAGAAAGAAGTTAAAGAGATGAACAGTTTTAGAAAGGTTAGAAATGATAGACATCTTGAGAAAATTGAATAGGAATAGAAAGAAACATACTTTTTTCTCAGCAGTACATGGTACCTACACAAAAATTGACCATGTTATTAGGGCATAAAAACCTCACAAACAAATTAATAAAATTGAAAGTGCGAAAAACTTTGAGCTAATAAAACTAGGAGCTGGTTTTATGGGGGAAAAGCAATAAAATAGACAAACCATTGGTTAATTTGACTTTAAAAGAAGAAAACCAAATTACCAGTATCAAAAATGAAAAGCGTGAATTCACTACTAATAAAGAGGAAATTGAAACTTTTTTTAATGCACAGAAGAAAGCATATAGAGAATCAGGAGAGATCTCAATGTAATGGATAGACTTTCTTATTGTTTTTTTTTTTTTAAAGCAAATGATGTGAAACAGAAATTTAGATTTACTTTTAGAATCTTCTTTTGGTATTCTGTGTGCATGGAAATTCTCATCTACCTTTTACTTTTCGGTAAATTTTATAATTTGAAAAGAATTAAAATTACCCTAAATCTGGAAGCCTTACAAGGTTGCCCATGACATGTGGCCTTTTCTGCTCTTAAGGAAATTGAACCACATTCACCAACCACTTCCATAGACGTTTCACATCTGTTGCAGAATTTATAATCTTCTTCATACCAGCAGCTATCTCCTTCAAAAATTCAAGCAATTTTTGGCACCATCACTTAATACTTTCCAGCATCGACTTCCAGATAGTCAGGGCCTTTTTCCATATTGCATCTCCAATTATTGTTTCATCACAAGAGGTTTTGTCTTTGTTGCCATTGTTATCTTCATTCATTTTCTCCCTCAACTTCAGCTGCTATAACATTTAAGTTTTTGCACAAAAAAACCCAATGCAATCAAAATTAGAAAAAAATGGGAAAACATTTTTAAGGCAAGTATCAGATAAAGGCCTCATTTCTTAAACACAAAGAGTACTTTTAAATAAAAATGTATAAGCATACAAATTATTCCCTCATCAAAGCATATGAACAGATAGTTTTCTGGTCAAGAAATCAAAGCTATCTATGGTTATATAAAAATATTCTAAATTACTTGATTAGAAAAATGCAAATTAATAGCAGCTCATGAGGTTTCACCTCACACCTATCAGATTGACCATCAGTGTTGTAGAGTATGTGGGAAAACTAGATCACTAATTCACTGTTGATAGAGTTGTCAAATGATGGTAGAATAATTTGGAACTGTGCCCAAAGGACTATAAAATTGTACTTATCCTTTCATCCAGCAATACTACTGCTAGACCTGTATTCTGGAAAGATTTTTTTTGGAGGGGGGAAGGCAGGGCAATTGGGGTTAAGTGACTTGCCCAAGGTCACACAGCTAGTAAGTGTTAAGTGTCTAAGGCCAGATATGAACTCAGGTCCTCCTGACTCCAGGATTGGTGCTCTATTCACTGCCTCACCTAGCTGCCCCCAAAAAAAGATTTTTAAAAAGGGAAAATAACCTATTTGTACTAGAATATTTTTAGTACCCCTTTTTGTGGTGGCTAAAAGTTGGAAATTGAGAGGAGGCCCATCAATTGGAAATTGCTGAACAAATTGTGGTATATAATTGTAATGGAACATTACTGTACGGTAAAAAATGATGTAATTCCATGCACAGAAGCTTTCCAGAAGAACTGCTACTATGAACAGCGTTTTTTTTTTTAAGTAATTGGGGTTAAGTAACTTGCTCAAGGTTACATGCCAGTTATTTCTGGGTGTGGTGCTAAGTATCTAAGCCCGGATTTGATCCCAGGTCATCCTGACTCTGGGTCCGGTGCTCTTACTCACTGTACTACCTGGCCGCCCCTATGAACAGCTTTTAAGATTCTGATTACTCAGTATAGTGATCACTCTATTTATTCCATAACAAAAGCAAGACATTCACAGAAAATCAAGGTACAACATTCACAATATTACAACTTATCACAGAAAATCACAATATAATATTCACAACATAGTCTCAAAGTAAAATAGTCACTCTTAAGTTAACTCAATCATTCACTTATCAGTAGTCTTAAAGTACACAAAGTCTTCCACTCATGGAGCAAAGTCTTGATTAACTCAATCAGTCACTTATCAATAGTCTCAAAGTACAATAGTCAAAGTCTTCAACTCCTTGGGAAAAGTCTTGGTTAACTCAGTCACTTATCAGTAACAATATCTCAAAGTACAATCAGTCTTACTAAGTATCATACACAAAACTCTCCACCCCTTAGGTCACTAATAAACTATAATTCCATAATTATTCAGTACCCAAGGAGAGGTCTTTTCATCTTGACTTGGGGCCTATTCTCAGATTCCCTGGATCCCCTTCCATGGTCCCAGATTCTGGATTCACCAGACTGTCACCTGGGTTCAGTGGCAGACAGCTCCCAGTTCCTTGACCAGCTCTCTGGGCAGGTCCTGCTCCACACTTAACTTCACAGGGTCTGGTCCATGTCAGATCCTTCACAATTTCTGCTCCAAGGAATTCAAAGCTCAACCAAGCTGCAAACAAAGTCTCCAGCATCCTAGTCATGCTTCAGTCACCTGGGCTCTTGGCTCCTGGCTCCAGCTCCTGGCTTTGCCTCCTGGCTCTGGGCTCCTGTTCAGAAGAAGCTCCACCACCACAAGTTTTCAGGACTCAGTTCTCCATTCTTCTGTAGCTGTTCTGCCACCAGATCTTGGTCTCAAGGAAATTCTGACTGCCTCTCTGGGGCTTTTCCTTATATACACACAGCCTGTTTCAGCCAACCCCTTCCTGTTACATCAGTAACAGGAGACAGGAGTTCATACTTTCTGTTTCCCCAACAGAGGCTTTCCTGTTATATCAGTAACAGGAGACAGGAGTTCATACCTTCTGTTTCCCCAACAGAGGCTAGATCAGTTACTAAGTGCTAAGTACCTGCTACTTTTGCCAACACAAAGGGATCTTCAAATTCAAAATTACATTACCATTACAAATGACAAGTAAGAGGATTTCAGAAAAACCTGGAAAGACTTATATGAGCTGATAGAAAATGAAGGGAGCAGAACTAGAACACTGTGTGATGAAAAACTGTGATTGACTTAGCTATTCCGAGAAATACAGTGATCCAAAAGACAATCCTAAAGAATTTATGATGAAAAATGCCGTTAATCTCCAGAGATGGAACTGATGTTGTCTGAATACAAACTTGAGGCATACTATTTTTTACTATATATTTATATATGTATATATATATATATATATACTATATTTTTACTAATATTTACCATATTTTTCCTTTATGTTTTCTTGCCCCAAATGACCAATATGGGAATGTTTTACATGATTGCACACATTAACCTAAATCAGATTGCTTACGGTCTCAGGGATGAGGGAGGGAGGGAAGGAAGGAAAGATAGAATTTAGAATTCAAAACAAAAAAAATCAAAAATTGGTTTTAACCTGTAATTGAGGAAAAAGAAGATATTATTTAAAAATAAAAATAGCATCCTTCCAAATTCCTCCTGTGACATAAATGTTACTGATACCTAATCCAGGAAAAGTCAAAATAAACAAAATTATAGACCAATTTCCCTGATGAATATTTATACAAATATTTAAATATTAGTAGGGAGTTTATAGCAATATCTCACAAAGATCATGTGCAACAACCAAGCTGTGTTTATACCAGAAATTCAGGACTCAATTTTCGAAAAACTAAACCTAATTGACTCTATGAACAACAAAAATCACAAGGCTATTTCAAAGCAAGCAAAAAAGGTTTTTGACAAAATACAATACCTAATCTTGCTGAAAACAACAGAAAGCAAAAGAATAAACAGCTTTCATTAAAACAGTAAATAATAGCTACCTAAAATCAAGAGGAAGCATTGTAATTGGGATAATCTAGGCTCCTTTCCAATAATACTTTTGTGCTTATAAGAAATGATACAGGAGATGGTTTTGGAAAAACCCAAGAATATATATGAACTGATAGAAAGTGATTAGAACCAGGAAAAAATCTATATTGTAACAACAATTTTATAAAGATAATCAATTGTGAAAGATATAGTAACTGATTAGTACAGTGACCTACAACAATTCCAAAAGACTCGTGAAGCATGCTGTCTACCTCCAGATAAAGAACTAATGGACTCAGAGTGAAGATTGAATATATATTTTTTTCTCCTTTTGCTGCTTTTTTTTTTTAAAGAACATGGCTAATTTGGAAATTTGTTTCACATGACTAAACATATTTGTAATGTTTTCTTCTCAGTGATTGGAAGAGGGAATGAAAAGACAGAATTTGAAACTAAAAAAAAGTCCCTATGCTTTAAAAAATAAAATAAAATTGAGATCAAAAGCCAGATTATAGAAAATTATTAAGAAGAGAGTGAGAACAAAGGAAGTAGAGGCACCTCTTATACTAAGACCTTTTAGAGATCTGATAAAATAGCTAGGAAGGATGGATCAAATGAAGGGTTTTTGTTTTTTTGCTTTTTGGAGGGCAGTTGGGGTTAAGTGACTTGCCCAAGGTCACATGGCTAGTTTTTGTGTTAAATGTCTGAGGCCGCATTTGAACTCAGGTCCTCCTGACTCCAGGGCTGGTACTCTATTCACTGCGCCACCTAGCTGCCCCAAAATGAGGAGTTTTTGAAGATCCAGCTATCTTTTGTTTTTAATTTCTGTAAAGCCAAACATGAGTAGGTTTCTAGAGGACTGCTACTGTGAATAGCTTTAAGGTTCTGATAATATAGTATAGTGAACTCTCTATTTATTCAGCAGTAAACTAAGACAAAACATTCACAGAAACCAAGTATAGCATTCACAATGATATAACAACTTATGACTAAAGTGGCCCCATAGTTTTAAACAAAAAATATCATTCAGTAAGTCCTTAACTCAGTCATCCTTAAGAGGTACAAAGTTCTCCCACCCCTAGATCACAGTAAATCATGATGTTGTCAGCCAGCACTAAGTACCCATGGAAAGGTCTTTTCACCTTGAATTGGGCTGGTTCCTAAACTTCATGGTTCCTTTTCCATGGTCCCAGCTCTTACCTGAATTCACCCAACTGTCACCTGGATTCACAGGCAGGAAGCTCTCAGCTCCTCATCCAGTTCCTCGTCCAGTTCTGGTTCCATATTGAAGCTCACAGTGTCCAGTCCACCTCAAGTTCTAAGCAAGTTTCTGTTTCTGGGAAGACAAAGCTTAACAGAGCCAAAGCAACACTAATATAAGTTGCTGGCACCATCATCAATTCACTGTCTGCCTGTGAAATCAACACAGACCCACAAACAAGGTCTGAAAAATACAAAGTATCACAAACACAGATCAACACAGACTGAACAGACAAACAGAGTGCTGGCCATCACAAGTGTTCCCCTTCTCTGTTCTGCTCAGTCCCAGCTTGTGCTCCTCCTTTTATATGGTCAGTTCCTTCCTGTTGTATCAGCAACTTCTTCCCACCTTCAAATCACAAGGGGCTCAAAGAAGGTGCTAAGTACTTCTCTGCTTGCCATTACAATTTCATGTTATTTATAATTATAAAATAGCAAGATTAAATCTAAAAGCTTCTGTGTTCACTGGTTGTCTTCTATTAGTATGTTATGATCATACAAGACTGTGATAAATGCAATCATAGAGATAAAACCACTGTGTATATGTATGTATGTACTTCCCAAAGGTATTGGCCACCGTTGAGATGATATCCTGTATAGAATCAAAATGGATTATAGAATCACAGACTGTTGCAAGCTAGAGATCTTCTCATCAAACACATCCCTGAATATGAATCTCCTCTACATGGAAAGGCATTTCTCCTCTCTCCCAAGGGATGCTGCAGATCAGGCAGGAGACCCAGGGAGATGGATAGATTATCTGACATCATCCAACACATAAAAGGGGACTCTGAGCAAAGGGTTATTTTATGTCTTTGAATTATCTATTCAAGTTGCAGGTAGGGCCCAGGAACAGGTGAATGCTTTGGAAAGCTTGTAGCTCCAGAAGTCTAATGGTTGCTTATTCTGGCCACTGTTTTGTGCCTACCAAAGGCTCGATTCAGGTTGGTCCTTATGTGGGCCTTACAGCATCATAAGGGCTCATGGAATGACACTGCTGGACAGTCTGCTTACCAGGCTATAGCCTGTTCTGGCCACACATAGAAGATGCAGATTTGCAGGTGACATGGTAAATGATGGACATCAGAATACCCACATGGAGAATGTGGGTTCTCTAAAGCCTGAAGAGTCCAATAAAACTCTGGGCCTTCTTCTTACATTATGGGCCTGCATTGCTCAGGGGTCATTCAGCTTATTTGGGACTGTTCTCTGAATCCTGGGTTTTCCTCAAGCCTTATAGGTCCTCAAACTTGGCTGAGCAGACTGGACCATGTATTTTCTTAGGGTTGATTTCCCTATCATTGTCCCTCATCTGGGCCTCCATAAAATACACTTCTTCAGCCATAATGATCTCATTTGGTCAAAACACTTCCTCAGTGTTTTGAATGTTAGATTATTCAGGGATCTCAAGGACATCAATCATTTGATCCCAAAATCTTCCTGGTGTGAGTGTTGCAAGTTCTTGACCTGAGTTTGATTCTGAACAACACAATTAAAGGCTTGGCCCTGAATAGAGTTCCAGTAGACTAAAACTTAGGCACTGTAAACCATCTTCTGGTTCAAAGTTACAAAACTGCAGGTACTTTTTTGATCTGGACTTCCTACTCTGTTTATTTCATTCCAGACTTCAGAATTGACTGGGACTTGGATCTAAGATCCCTTCCTGTTCCTAGTTCAAATTCCCATACTGTCTAATTCTATACTTGTTTCACTCATAGCCTAGGGCCTGTGCCCTTTTGCTGCTCCTGACCACTACTCCCATGCATAGGTCCTTATGTCAGTCTTTTCTGAGTCTATATAGCTCTGGGGTATGAACAACAGAATTGGTAGTTGGAACCTAGCACCCTGCATAGGATCAGGTTCTCCTGGGCCTTATCTGGGACCTCTTCTTGCTCCATTAACAGCCACTGGCAGGTCCTTGTTCAGTCCTTGTGCTACAAGACTTGTTGCATCTCCCTGGTGTCTACAGAACTTTGTTTCCTGATGCCCACTTAGTTTAGAAAAATGACTCACTGCCTTTTTTCTTGGATTTTTGTATCCATCAGTTGCTTTTTCTAGATCTTTGTGAATGATCGTCTGGAAGCTCTGGCTTCCTCCTACTCTACCATTTTGGTTCTTCTCTACTTTCTTTTTTTCATTAAAATATGAAACTTATGGAAGAAATGGAATAAAGGATGCCATCAGGGACATGTACGACCAAAAAAGACAGCAAGATAACCATGATGTGGGAACAAGTGATGAGCCTGAGTGCTCAGCCTGGACACTGAAGCTGTCAGGAAAAAGCAAGGAAGGCCTCTCTCTTCTAGGGGTTCAACAGGCACTGATTACTTATGATCTATGCTGTACAGGGAACATCCAAATTAATGGAGTTGCAGATACACTTTCATATTTGAATAGTTTTTATGGCAATTATTTTATAAATGGTCATTGATGGAGGTCATCTAACATTTAGAACTGGGAATATCCTTAGATACCATCTAGACAGGGCTCTTAATTTGGAGTCTGAACCTGGATAGATTTTGAGGGTTTTTGAACCTAGATAGGAAAATAAGATTCCATCTTTGCTTCAATATAATTTGTTTCCTTTGTAGTCCTTTGTGTTTTATTCATTTAAAAACATTATTCTTGAAAGGAGTTTATAGACTTGAATCCATAGACTACCAGGAGAAGGGAAACAGGGGAAAGAACCATGACACAAAAAAAGTCATAAACCCATTTTCTGTACTAACTACTTTATTTTACAAATGAGGAAATAGAGACCTACAGAAGAGAAGTGACTTGGCCACTAAATAACAAATCCAGAATTTGAATCCATATTCTCTGACTTCAGATCTCTTTACCATATTGTGCTGCAATTGAATCATTATTTATTTATTTATTTTTAAAGCAATTGGGGTTAAGTAACTTGCTCAAGGTTACATGGCCAGTTATTTTTTGTGTGGGTGCCAAGTATCTGAGGCCGGAACCGATCTTGGGTCTCCCGATGCCTGGGCCGCCCCTTAAGAAAACTTTCTACTCAAAGTTTGCAGTATTTTTAATAGTTAAATAAAAGAATTAAAATTAATTGTTTTAGGGGTGGCTAGGTGGCTCAGTGAACTCAGGTCCTCCTGTAGTCAGGAGGAAATGAGTTCAAATCCAACCTCAGACACTTCACACACACACACACACACACACACACACACAAACTAGCTTGGGCAGTTGCCCTCCAACAAAAAAAAATTGTTTTACTAAACATTAATAGAGATATGATCTGAAGGATGTAAAGAAATAAAGTGAGGAAATTATAGGAAGATGATGGTATATTGGGAACTACAGGAGCCCAGATCCCTTACAAACACTTCAATAAAGATTAAAAATGCACGAGTTAAAAAAGAATAAACTACATTACCTGTCCTAGTCCTACACAGAAGTAGCACTAGGATTCTGGAGACACCTAGAAGTAGATAAGCTTAGGTAATTTTGTAGAGCAAAATAACTGTGCAACAACTCCAAGAAGAGTTCAATATGGGACAACTATAAGACAAGCCTTGGGTGAAGGGCTTGAGGTGACCCTGTACTAGTGACCCTGTTTGAGACAATCCCTATCCTCAATTGCAGGAAGGTGAGGGCCCCAAGCAGAGTCTAACTCATGAGGGCTGCCCTGCAGCCTGTGACAAGGAGGTCCTAGGGAGAGCTCAGAACAAAAGTAGCCCCTGTGCCCAGCACCAGTGGGATGGGGGAAGGACCCTAGGTAGAGCATGATGCAGGGTGGGCCATGTGGCAAGAATGAGGCCCTAGGCAGAGGCCAGCCCTTGAGTGTTGCCCCTTGGTCAGAGCTCATCAAGGAGAAGGCCAGAGAGTTCGGCAGCAAGCAGCCCCAGGCAGAGCACAGCTCAGTTGTGGCCTAGCCCTAGAGCACTATAGAAAGAGTTGAGCTCTGCAGCAAGAGAAAGGGGGAGAAGAGCCCTTCAAGGGGTCTGGGTTGAACCTGTTATGAAGGTGGCCCTTGG
The DNA here is from genome assembly GCF_028583685.1 of Petaurus breviceps papuanus. Taxonomy (NCBI): domain Eukaryota; kingdom Metazoa; phylum Chordata; class Mammalia; order Diprotodontia; family Petauridae; genus Petaurus; species Petaurus breviceps. Next base: position 4,543,823 of record NW_027187374.1, on the reverse strand, counting down.
AGCAACTGGAGAAAAAAGCCTCAGCCTCACTTCTTCCCAGAGCCCAGGCTACAATACAAATGGAGCTCTGAATAGCTTCTAGGTCAGACTTTGCATCCAGACACTCTAGGTCTGAGCCACAACAAGAAACAAGGCCAGTTCCTACAGAAGAAAGGACCACTACATTCAAGCCCAGGCAGGGCCTGTCAGTACCGTTTAGGACTAAAGGAGTCAAGCTGACCTAAACATAAGCACCCCAGTTCTGAGTAAGCCAAAGGAAATACCTACTACTATTAGGAAATATCTTGGCCTGCAGGAAGTCTAGGGGTAAACCCTGAGGAAGAGAACAACCCCATAAGTCCAAGTGTTGGATTACAAGATGCAGAGAGGAAAAACAAAATGTCCTGGTTATAAAGATCATAAGAGTACTGGGAAGAAATGAAAGAAAAGAAACAATGCAAAGCTTGGGAGCAGAGAATGACAAGGAGAAATGAGACCTGGGGACAGATGGTAGGAAACTTCACCCAAGTATTGAATGTTCTGAAAATTTAAATGGATAAAACAGGAAATGTTTCACTGAGACAAAATGAAATCTTAAAATCAAAAGATTGGAAAAACAAGAACATAATATAAAAATGACTGAAGTAGAAACATGGTCAAGAAGAGATAATTAAGAATTATTTGATTTGAAAACGGTGATTTAAAAAAAAGTCTCAAACCATATTTCAAAAAATGATTGAAGCCATACATTTCTGTCCATATTTGCTTAAAAATGTTTTTAAATTGTTGTATTGAAGGGGCAGAGGTAGAAATAATAAATGCTTATAAAATAAATAGGGGCAGTTACATAATATAGAGTGCCAGACCTGGAATCAAAAAGACTGAGTTCAAATCTGGTCTCATACACTTGCTAGCTGTGTGACCCTGGGCAAGTCACAACCTTGTTTCCTTCCATTTCCTTATCTGTAAAGTGAACTAGATAGAGAAGGAAATGGCAAACCACTCTAGCACCTTTGCCAAGAAAATCCCAAATGAGACCACAAAAGTCAAACATGACTGGACAATAAACAAAATAGATAAATGAATAAATAAATTATTTAAAATAATCATGTGATATCTAAAAATCTTGCTTATTTGGAAAGGAGTTGAGTGTGGACAAAATCTAATACTATGTTAACACTGGACCTGGAGGCAGGAAGGTCTAAGTTTGAGTCTTGCCTCAGTGTGCACCTCTAACTGCTTCATCTATAAAATGCAGATAATCATAGCACTTATCTCCCAGGGTTGTTGTGAAAATAATAATTAAGTATGTTGGAGAATTTTCTGTTACCAAGGGGAGGTCCAATGAACTGTGGGTCAAAGAAACTAAAAGCAAAGAAAACTTGTATTAGCATGCTATTACAACTGCTGATAGCTGCTTTAACTTCCTAGAGTGCTGATTTAGTTTTTATAACTTTTCACACCCACTTAAAGTAAACAATCAATAGCATTTTCTGACAACTTAGGATAGATAAGTGACACTTTTCACAGCAAAGGCATGGGTAGAGAAAAGGGCAATCTTTCTAGAGAGAAGGGAAGCAGGCAGGGAGCAGCTTCTACAAAAACATTTACCATGACATTGGTAGGATTTGTTAACAGAATGGAAAGACATTTCCTGTTCAAGGGCAGGAGATAAAAGCTGGTGACCAATACTTTTTTACAATTGTGAAAGAAGTCCCTTTAGACAAAACTGTAGGTTACCATACTGCAGGTGCTACTTATCCAAGGAAAACAAATAGTTGTAGACAGCAGTATATCAGACCTTCTTTTTACTGTTATTTTACATAGTTTATTGTTTCTTCTTCAGTAGCAGTCATGAATGATTATTAGGTGACCAGATGGTTGGCTTGTCAATGATGTTAGCTCATCAAAATGTTGCAAAATGATTGTGGTTTCAATTTTTCCCCAAGAAGTGCTTTGCAAACTTTAAAGCACTCTAATTTACAAGGGCACACCAAAGATCCTTTCTTCATCGGTATTAACTGATTCCTTCCTTTTTGTTTTGACAGGTTTCAGAAATGGCTGAAGATGGCAGTGATGAAACTATGTTTATTTGTGAGTGTATCACATGAAAGAATATTGAAATTACTCAGATATATAGAGAATTGAGTCAAATTTATAAGAATAGAAGTCATTCCCCAATTGATAAATGGGCAAAGGATATGAACAGGCAGTTTTCAGGTGAAGAAACAAAGAATGGTCTAAATTGCTGTTGATTAAAGAAATTCAAATTAAAACAACTCTTAGGTACCACCTCACATATGTCAGATTGACTAATGAGACAGAAAAAGAAAATGACAAGTGTTGGAAGGGATATGGGACAATTGGAACAATAATGCACTGTTGGAGGCATTGTGAACTGATTCAACCATTCTGGAGAGCAATTTTGAACTATGCCCTAAGGGTTATACACAACATACTCTTTTACCCAGCAATAGCACTACTAGGTCTGTGTCACAAAGAACTTTAAAAAACAAAACAGAAAAACCCTATATGTACAAAAATATTTATAGCATACTCTTTTTGTAGTGGCAAAGAATTGGAAATTGAGGGAGTGCCCATCAATTGGGGAATTACTTAACAAGTTGTGGTATATGATTGCAATGCAATATTATTGTGCTTAAGAAATGACAAGCAGGAGGCTTTCAGAAAAACCTGGGAGGGCTTACCTGAACTGATACAAAATGAAGTAAGCAGAACCAGGAGAGCATTCTATTCAGTAACAAAAATATTGTACAATGATCAACTGAATGACTTAGCTATTCTTAGCAATACAGTGATCCAAAGACATTTCTGAAGGACTTATGATGAAAAATGCTATTCTACCTCCAGAAGAAAAAAAAAAACTGATGGAATCTGAATTCAGATCAAAGCCTACTTTTTAAAAAATTTTATTTTATTTTTCTTGTGGGTTTTTTTGGTCAGTATTTCTTTCACAATATGACTGATATGGAAATATATTTTCTATGACTGAACATGTATAACCTATATCAAATTGTTTGCCTTCTCAGAAAGGGGGGGGAAGAAGAGAGGGAGAGAATTTGGAATTCAAAATTAAAAAAAAGAATGTTAAAGATTGTTTTTGCATATAATTGAAAAAAATTCAAAAAAAGAATATTGAGATGAATTTTATTAGTCATGTAAAATTATGATAGATTTTTTTATATGGAAAAATATTTTCTAAAAATCCAGGTAGTTTTTTAAGGGGATAGGGAAAGCTACAGGAAACTCTTAGTAGCTTTAAATAGCCCCACTTACTAAAATGGGGAAGACCGTGTATAACAGACTTTTTACAATCTTTCTGCATACAGAAATTTGTAGGTTTTAGACACTGATTCAGAGAAGTGGTGTGACATCAGAAACTTGAAAAATATTTTACAGTTGTAACTAAGGAATTGAAATACCAGGGATTTGGGAATAAATTTGCTCACTCTTTCGAAGAAATGACTACAAATGATTTGTAGACATTTCCTTAGAGTATGTTATGTATTTATGGAGTGGAATATGTAAGACATGACTTACTTAATCACATTGGTCATATGTTTTACTTGTTTTCGTGATCTCAGTATTCATTCACATTCATTGTAACCTCAGTCAAAAACTACCAGTGTGTTTTGCAAGTTTGTTACAGCATTAATTTTTTTTAAGCAATTGTGGTTAAGTAACTTGCTCAAGGTTACACGGCCAATTATTTCTGGGTGTGGTACTAAGTATCTGGGGCCGGTGCTCTTATTCACTGTGCTACCTGGCCCCCCATGTTACAGCATTAATTAAGATTTTCTAGCAGTCTGGTTGAATTATAGCTAAACATGAATGCTACCTTTGAAGAGATCTGTTTGTCTGTTTACAGGGTGTGAAGACTGTGGTCAGTACCATGATTCAGAATGTCCAGAGTTGGGCCCAGTGGTGATGGTAAAGGACTCCTTTGTATTGAGCAGGGCAAGGTGAGCAACTTCTAATGAGCTGTTTATTTTACACGTGTGATTTACATATGTGTATGTGTACACGTGTGTAAGTTGTATGCACACAATACATGTATAAATGGTTTTAAAATCTTTTTTCCCTCAGTTTTTCTAGTTTTGTCAAGGTTGCTTAACAGCTTTAGTAAGATAGCAAAAACTTTTTATGGTTTCCAAGAAGAAAGAATGACTTAAGTTTTAAACCTTTTAAGAGCAATTAGAGATAGACTTTTCCTCAACATTTCTGGAAGGCATAAATGATTTTCATCATAGTGTTTTTATCATAGTGTGACTTGAACAGTTTTTTGCCATGATAAGGAAGGATATAATTTTAATTTTTCTATAGTAAGCTGCTTTGATCAAATTTCTTAAAATGAAAGTATTAGGGTACCAGTGATGTGATTCTTTAGGTAACTACATGTGACATACTGCTAATGTGACATGGTGCTAGTGAATCCAAGTCAGTGAAGTCTGTTAGTTTTGCTATATAGTATTCTGTGGCTGCAAACTACAACCCTAACTTAGACCAGATATCTTTGAAATGTATTCCACTGGTAAAATGGCAGAACCAGCTAAGAGTCTTTGGATAGCTTAAACTGTTGCTTCTAGAACATAACTCAATATGATATGCTGGTGATTGATCATGGCTGACTTTCTATGACTACCACCTTAGCTTAGATTTTTGTTAGTTTTTCCCCAACAAGTACTAACATCTGACTCGTATCCCCATATGTAGTCTTTCCCCAGCATGATCAAGATACTAGCAGCGAGCAATACGTTTTGCTATAGTAGGTCCCAGGTTTAAATCTGTAATTCTATTCATTGACAACTAAATTAATCTCACCCCCCCAACTCCCCACTTCCAAATTTCCTTATTTCTGATACCTCTATTTTTTATAGACTCCTAGGTTTGTACTTTTTTTTTGTTATTCTCAACTCCTCCCTTCCCCGTGTACCTTATTTATTGATTTATTTATTTATGTCGCCAAATTATGTTATTGTCAATTTCTGTCAGTTTTTTCTTCCTTGATAACATTTCTTTCATTCTACCTCTTCTCTCTACTCACGCAGCTACCACCTTAGTTCAGGCCTGCATTACCTCTTGGCTAGACTATTGAAACCTCTTCTCTCTACTTCAATCTGTTGCCATGTTGCTGCCAAAGTGATTTTCCTTAAGTGAAAATCTAACCATATCATTCTCTGACTTGATAGCTACTCTAGTAGTTCCCTAGGGCCAAATATAAACTTGTCTTTAGCTTTTAAGTCCTACACAAGCTTGCCTCACCTTCTGTTTCCAAACTCATTTAACATTACTCACCTTCTTGTACTCTTCAATTCAGCTAGACTGACCTTCTCTCTGTCCCTCCCATAACACACTTTTGAATTCTGCCATCCAACCAAGCTTGCTTTTCCACATGCACAATATTCTGTATTCATTATGGCCGTTGAATTGGCCATTCTCAGTCCTTGAATCTACTTCTGTCTCAGAATCCTCTTTCTTCTAGATGCCATTCAAGCACCACTTTCTATGTGAAAGTTTTCTGGATCCTCTCGATTGCTAGTATACTCTCTCAAACGATTTTGCATTTCTTCTTTTTATGTTGCTTGTATATACTACTTTTTTATTGCTTTTTTTTTTGGAGGGGGGAGGGCAGAGCAATTGGGGTTAAGTGACTTGCCCAAGGTAAAGTTCAATACCAAAGGAAGAGGCCAAAGAGCTCCAAATTGAATATAGGTAGTAGTTTAATCAATTGAACACTTACATTGGGACAGTATGGTGTACCCCTGCCAAGAGTTTGATAGTCATCATTCTGGGGTGGCAGCCAGACTACAGGTTGGATCCCTGCAAAGACCCCAGGAAAGCCCAGTGGTAATTATAGAAATCAGACAAAGGAGGTAAAGCTATGAAACACATTATTAGTGACTGGTGGATATTTTGGGGTTTCTGTTTAGTAATGAGCTCATTTCCAAGTTTAGGCATCAAACCACTGTTGATGGGTAAATGCCCAAATGCAAAATTTTGTACTGGTTATGTACTGACCACTGTGTCCATATTATGATTTTCATTGGTCAGAGTAATGGCAATTTAATTGGGATGGCATTGAATAAGTAGATTAGTTTAGGTAGAATTGTCATTTTTATTATATTGGTTCAGCCCACCCATGAACAATTAATATTTCTCCTGTTATTTAAATCTGACCATTTGTATGTAAAAAGTTTTTATAGTTCCTGGGTTTGGCTTGGCAGGTATACTTCCAGATATTTTATACTGTCTACAGTTATTTTAAATGGGGGTATCTTTTACTATCTTTTCTTGCAGGGCCTTGCTGGGTGATAAATAGAAATGCTGATGATTTATGTGGGTTTATTCCCTATCCTGCTACTTTGCTAAAGTTGTTTAAATTAGCTTTTTAGTTGAATTTTTAGGAATTTTTAAGTCATTTCATTTGCATATCATATCATTTGCAAAAAGAAATAGTTCTGATTCCTTCTATTTCTTTTTTCTTATTGTTATTACTAACATTTCTAGTATAATAATGAATAATATGAGTGATAAATGAGCATCCTTGTTTCACTCCTTATTTTATTGGAAAGGCTTATCCCCATTATAGAGAATTCTTGGTGACGGTTTTAGATAAATACTTTTTAACATTTTAAGGAAAAATTCATTGATTTTGATACTTTCAAGTATTTTTAGTATTTGAGTGTTGTATTTTGTCAGAACTTTTTCTATATCTATTGGTATAATTTGTGATTTTTGTTATTGATACAATCAATTATATTAGTAGTTTCCTTATATTAAAATCATCCCTGCATTCTTGGCATATAAATCCCACTTGGTCACAATGTATATTCTTTGTGATATATTGTTTTATTCTCCTGGCTAGTATTTTCTTTTAGGATTTTGGCATTAATATTCATTAAGGAAATTGGTCTGTAATTTTCTTTCTCTGCTTTTGCTCTTCCTGGTTTAGGTATCAGCACCACTTTTGTTTCATAAAAAGAGTTTGGTAGGACTCCTTCTTTGCCTGTTATTTCAAATAATTTATTTAATATTAGAATTAGTTTATGCTGGGGGCTGCTAGGAGGTGCAGTGAATAGAGTACCGGCCCTGAAGTCTGAAGGACCTGAGTTCAAATCTGGCCTCAGAAACTTGACACACTTACTAGCCATGTGACTTTGGGCAAGTCACTTAAACCCAATTGCCCCCCCAAAAAAGAAAAAAAAAAAGAAATATTAAGAATTAGTTTAAATTTAAATGTTTTATAGAATTCACTTGTAAAGTCATCTGATGTTGATGCTTTTTTTCTTAGGCAGTTTATGTATAGCTTGTTGAATTTCTTTTTCTAAAATAGATTTATTTAGATAGTTTATTTCCTCTTCAGTTAATCTGGGCAGTTCATATTTTTGTATATATTCTTCCATTTCACTTAAATCGTTAAGTATTTTGACATATAAGTGGGCAAAATAGCTTCTGACAATTGATTTCTTCTTCATTAGTAGTTTATTCACTCTTTTCATGTCTGATAATAATGATTTGGTTTTCTTCTCTTTTTAAAATCATATTAACCAAAGGTTTTCATAAAACCCACTTCTAGTTTTATTAATGCACTAATTTTCTTTTCTTCATTTTTACTAATCTCATCTTTAATTTTTAGGATTTCCAATTTTATGTCTAATTGGGGATTTTAAAATTTGTTCTTTTTCTAGTTATTTTAATTGTATACCCAATTTACTGATCTGCTCTTTCTCTATCCTATTGAAGTAAGTAATCATTTAGAGGTATAAATTTTCTTCTGATTACTACTGTTTTTACATCTCATTAAGTTTTGGTGCATTGTGTCATTATTATCATTCTCATTAATGAAATTATTGATTGTTTCTGTGACTTGTTCTTTAATCTCCTTATTCTTTATGATTAGGTTATTTAATCTCCAATTAATTTTTAATCTTTGTTTCCATGGTCCTTTATTAAATGTAATATTTATTGAATTATGATCTGAAATGATGCATTTAATATTTCTGCTTTTCTTCATTCAACTAAAAAGTTTTTATGCTATAATAGACTATCAGTTTTTGTAAAGGTGCCATGTACTGCTGAGAGAAAGGTTTATTTCTTTCAATTCCCATTCAGTTGTCTCCAGATTTCTTTCATATCTAATTTATTTTAGATTCTGCCCATCTCATTGATTTCCTTCTTATTTATGTTTTGGTCAGATTTGTCTAGTTCTGATAGGGGAAAGTGGAAGTTCCCCACTATTATAATTTTGCTATTTACACCCATAATTCATTTAGCTTTTTCTTTAAAAATATGGATGCTATAGCATTTGGTGTACATATGTTTGTACTGATATTACTTCATTATTTATGGTATCTTTTAATATAATAGAGTTTCCTAGTTTATCTCTTTTAAATAAATCTATTTTAGCTTTAACTTTGTCTGAGACCATGATTTCCCTTTTTTTACATCAGCTGAAATATAATTAATTCTGCTCCAGCCCTTTATTTTTATTGTATGTGTCTCTTATTTTCAAATGTGTTTCTTTTTTTGGGAGGGCAATTGGGGTTAAGTGACTTGCCCAAGGTCACACAGCTAGTTTTTTTGTGTTAAGTGTCTGAGGCTGTATTTGAACTCAGGTCCTTCTGACTCCAGCTCCGGTGCTCTATTCACTGTGCCACCTAGTCACCCCTTCAAATATGTTTCTTGTAAACAACATATTGATAGGGTCTGATTTTTTATCCATTGTGCTATCTGTTTCTGTTTTATGTTTAAGTTCATTCCATTCACCTCCAAAGTTATAATTACTAGTTGAATATTTCCCTCCATCCTATTTTTCTTCTTTGTTTATCTTTTTCTCTTTTTTTGCTCTATCCCCCCTCAGAAATCTAATTTACTTCTGACCACTGCCTCAGTAATCTGCATACCCTCGTAGGAGTCCCTCCCTTTTCCTATCCCCTTGCTCTACTATTTCTTAATATGTATATCATCCTAAAGAGTCCCTCCCTGATCCTATCCCTTTGCCATCCTGTTTCTTTGTAATTTAAGACTTTTATATCCTACTATATGAATGTGTTTTTCCTTCTTTAACCCAGTTCCAGTGAAAATAAGGTTCCCATACTACTTGCTCTCTACCCTTTCCTCTTCTCCACTGTAATAGTTCTTCCATTCACATCTCTGTCACTTATGGAGTCATTAGCTTCCTTTTCCCCAATTCTAGTTTTTAAGGAGTTATTTTCTTCTATAAGTTTTTGGGTCTTTTTCCAATTGGTTCATATAATTTTCTTGATTTTCTTGCTTTACTACTATTTCTTTTCCTAATTTTCCCTCAACCTCTCCTATTTGATTTTTAAAGTCCTTTTTAAGCTCTTCCAAGAACTCTTTTTGGGCTTGTGACCTTACAGCTTTCTTTGATGCTTTACAAGTAGCTTATTTGACTTCATTGTCTTCTTCTGAGTTTGAACCTTGATTTTTTTCTATCAATAGTTATGTATGGTCAGGCTCTTTTTTCTCTTGTTTACTCATTTTTAAATGGCCTATTTCTTGGTTGTCAACTTTATACTAGAGTCAGCCTCTCCTTCTGGGATGTGGGACATATTATTTCTGATTTTAGGTTTCAGAGCTTTCTCTGGGGGTCTTTGACTTTTTGGTTCTATGATTTAAGGCCAGGTGTGGTCACTGCTCTTCCAGCTCATGCCTTGGTCTCTGAATGACCACAGGTATGCCTCTCCACCCCTGAGCTGTGTGATCAGGGACCTCAATATCACTGCCACAGTAAAAGTTCTTGCTTTCCTGCTTTCCTGCGGTGTCTCCAGCCTACAAATGTCAGCTCACCTCTCTACCCTGGAACTGAAACCAGAGATTCTGCTTTCCAGCAGGTGAGCACAACCAGCAGGGCCCTGCCTTCTGCACTACACTTAGCTGCATATGCTTAGTCATCCTCCTACACCCACAGCCTAGAACTGGGTCTTGTCAATGCCTGGGCCCTATGTCTAGCACCACTGGAGGTCCCCCTCTTGCCCCTTCAGTCTTCCCCTGGTCATCTGCCATACCTTTATACTTATATGGAGTATACCATGTTTACCATGGGGTAAAAGTTCTGAAAGTTAAGGCTGCCCCTACGGCTTGCTGTTTGTTGATTTGGCATCTGTGCTTCACTCTGGCGAGACTATCACCCCAGAAGGTTTGATCTCTTCTGACATCCTCCCAAGTCGTGTTACACTGTACAACTGCTATATCCTGGTTTTTAATTATTTCTACCACTCCAGAATTCACTTTGAGTTTGAGTGAATTCACTTTTAAGTTATTGGTAGAGGGAAGGGATTTTGGAGGGCCAGGTAATTTCCTGCCTTATTCAGCCATCTTTCTATCCATGTTTTCTTAAAAATCACTTATAAGAACTAAGGAATTTATTGACTATTCTGAGGGCTTTCCTTCTCTAGTTCTCTAGACTTGCATGGCTACCAATGAAGCAAGCATACTGTCTATCAATTATCCTTTTTTCTAATCATGTAAGTAGTCCATCTTCTCTTCTGGTCACATTTTGTTAATGCTTTATGCTATATCCTAATGGATCACCTTATAGGTTATCCATCCAAGTGCTTTGTTATGTTCACAAAAATACTTTTTTGGTAAAATCTGTTTAGAATGCTGATATCTGCATAAAAATAAATGAACCAAGGTGTAAAAATAGTGGTCATCATCATTTATACCTTTATTTAGCATTTATTTGAAATTCATTATTAACTAATGGTTATAAAGAATAGAATTATGAAAATGACTACTTAAGAGCCAATAATGGCAGCAAATAACCTGAGCAGAAATTTCAGTTTTAAGAGAAACTCTTTGATTTTCAAATCAGTGATCTCACTGAATTAAGTGCCATTTGGGGGCCATGTTTCTCTTTTGTTTCATTTTTAGGTCATCTCTTCCTTCCAACTTAGAGATCAAACCATTAGGAGATGGAACTGAAGGAGTATTTGCAATAACTCAGTTGGTTAAGCGAACACAATTTGGTCCCTTTGAATCCAGGAGAGTTGCCAAATGGGAGAAGGAATCTGCTTTCCCACTGAAGGTATGAAATCACCAGACATGAGATACTTTTTGTTTTTATAGTCTCTATCATCTATGAATATAAAGGAATTCTACTAATTTTTATAAATTCAGTTACATCTCTAAGCATTACATGACCTTATTTTAAAAATTAAGCTTTCAAATTTTTCCAGTTTTTATCTAATAAAATTTATAAGTTTTTGCACAAAAAATTCCAATACTACCAAAATTGAAGGGAAACTGGGAAAAAAAATCTTTGTACCAAGTTTCTCTGATAGTCTTTTTTTTTAAGATTTATGGGAAATTGATTCAAATTTACATGAATAATTGCTATTTCCTAATGGATAATGGTCAAGCACTATGACCTTATTTTTAAGAAAATAATACTTCCTTATTAAAATATACCTTTATGCCACAATGATATCAGATAAAAACAATTTTCATTACTTAACCTTTCAAAATATTTACATTTAGGGTAATATGTGCTGGATGATTAGAAAAAATTGTTTTTTGTTTTATGCCTTTGCAGCCTAGATTATAATGTGATTTTACTGTGTATGTTCACACATAAAAGTTGGGGAATAATATGGAAATAAACATTTGTGTGCCAGACTTAAAAATATTATTTCATTTGATCCTAACAAGAACCAGATGAGGTAGATCCCCATTTTACAGTTGAGGAAACTGAGGCATTTCTGAGGCTGAATTTGAACTTAGATCTTTCTGAATCCAAGTCCCAGTATTAGTAGGTGACTTGGTATTGTCTTCTTCAATATATTGCTCATGTTCATTTTTGTCCTTTTTTTACATATCAGGATAAAAAGTGATTATTTGGTTTTGCATAGTTTACAACCACAGAAGGAAGACCCAGGAGCTTCTACTTGATAGCACATTTGCCTTGTAAATATTTGTTGAATCACATAGCTGTTCTATATCCTACAGAGGATTGAATTCATTCTACATTTCTGTGAATTCTTGCTAATTTAAATTCTAATCATTCTGCACCCGTTTTTCCTCCAGACTGTAACCTAGTAGTCATTAATTCATTGATTGATAAATTATAAATAAATAAATTAATTGATAAAGTACCTACTATGTGCCAGGTGCTATCCTGGGCATTAAGAATACATAGACAAAAATGAAATAGTTCTTGGAGGAGTTTATATTCTACTGGAGGCAAGAAGGGTAGGAAGTGAGAGAGGATAGATTTAACTTTAAAAAACTAAGTAAAATTTAAATCCAAAGTAATTTCAAGAGGGAGAAAGTATGAATACATGAAGATAATTGTGGAGAATAAAAAAAGAAAACTTCATGTGAGTAATAGCTTTGAAGGATTCTATAAGGCAAAGACATACAATCCAGATATAGAGGCAGGGCATAGGTTGTTGTGTAGGGAACAGCTGCTATGAGAATTCGGCGGAGATGGAGGGTACATGGAGGGTAGTGAAATGAAATTTGATTGCAAAAGTAGGTAAATACTTTTTTTATTTTTAAATACTAGACTTTTTTTTTGTATTCTATCCTAGAAAGAGATTTTGTATTCTATCCTAGAAGCAACAAGGAGTCATTAAGTGTAGGAGATAAAAGTAGGCCATAGAATAGTCCCAGCTCCCAAAAGAGTTCACATTCTGATTGGAAAGACTATATGTAAGTAGGTAAATACACGATGTATAAAATATAGATTTAAGGTAATTTAAGAAGGAAAGTTAGCAGCAGCTGGTGGAGCCATTTAAGATGAGATTTGAGCTGATTCCCAAAGGAAGCTAGGGAGACTTAGAATTGTAGGGGAGGGAGCAGAACTTTCCTCCCCTGACAGTTACCCAGTGCAAAGGCACCAAGATGAGATCTGTAGTGTCATGTAGGAGGAACAGCAAATAGGTCAGTGTAGCTGAGCAGCGCATGTGTGAGTGCGTGCATGTGTGTGTGTGTGTGTGTGTGTGTGTGTGTGTGTGTGTGTGTGTGTGTGTGTGTGTGGTCATGGGAGATGGGGGAAGGAGGACAGAGGAATAAAGTGTAAGAATACTGGAAAAATAAAAAGGTGCCAGGTTGTGAAGGGCTTTAAATGCCAAACAGAATTTTATTTTTTAATCATGAGGGTAACAGGGAACCACTGAAGCACCTTTATCAGAGGACTTAACACCTACACTACAACATAGCAGCTGAATAGAGGATTCATTGTAGTGTAGAAAGATTCAAGACTGGGAGACCAACCAGAAGGCTATTGCAGCAGTGCAGGGGAGAGGTGATGAGGTCTCACACCAGGTAGCAGTTGTGTGAGTGGAAAGAAGCTGTTCATATACAAGAGATGCTGATTCTAGGAGCTTCTCTTCTTTAAACGTTTTTGGGGCTTCTAATGCTATTTATCCTCTTATGCTCAAGATTAAACTCTACAATATTGAGTAGAGCCATGATTTCATCAGTGTGGATACTTCTCTAATGATGCAGACCATAATATATCTATCTGTGCCTTAATTATCCTGTGAAATTTTCATTTATAGACTTCCAAATATTCCTCCCTAGCACAATGGAGATCTTTTTCTTTTGTTCTTTTAATATTTTGTAGTGACTTATAGTGCTCTTAACTGTGTATCTCATGCCCTTTGCCCTTATCACATGACTAATCTATCTCTCTGATCATGCATTTCTTGGATGCTAGCTTTTATTCCAATTCTTGTGTACAAGTCATTTTTGATCAAATGTTTGCTACCTATCTGCCCAACATACCTCTTTCCTTTACTTTTGGGTATTCTTGTGGTTTTATTTTTATTCTTTAAAGAAATATAGAGAAAGCATAGCTTATTTATCTGAAAAAGATTTGGATGATTTAGTGAATTGTAAACTTGTTATGAGTAAAAACTGTGATATGGCAGGCAAAATAGCTAATGCAATATCAGGTTTAATTAAAAAAAGGCCTGGTGGCCAGGACTGAGGAGGTGATGCTTTTGCTATACACTACCTTGGTCAGACCACGTCTGGAATATTGTGTTCAATTTAGGGTGCCACATTATAGGAATGACATTGATGAACTAGAGGGTATTCAGAGGTAGGCAGTAAGGATAGTGACAAAATTGGGAATATTCACACCAGAGAAGAGAGGACTTGGGGAGACCTGATAGCTTTCATCATTTATGCAGAAGCCTGATATGTAGAAGAGGCATTAGATTGGTTTGACCCTAGTGGAAGGAATCATATCCATTCATAGGTGAATAGTATAAAGGAAGATATAGGGTAGATATGAAAAAAAACTTCTTTTTTTTTTTTAAGCAATTGGGGTTAAGTAACTTGCTCAAGGTTACACAGCCAGTTATTTCTGGGTGGGTGCTAAGTGTCTGAGCCCAGATTCGATTCCCAGGTCATCCTGACACTGGGTCTGGTGCTCTTACTCTCTTGCTACCTGGCCGCCCCTTGAAGAAAAACTTCTTAACAATTAGAACTATCCAAAAAATGATTTACCTTGGGAAGTAGGGGATTCTCTTCTTTGCCATAGTCCGTCCTCCCCTGTTCCATTATACAAGGAGAATGAATGATTATTTGTTGAGGACATTGTAAATGTCATTCATCTTCATAATGGGTGTGACAAAGTGATTTTTGGATTCTTTCTAACCCAAATATTCTGTGATTCTGATAACATGGTGTGCCATAGTTTGTAGACATAATGTTTTGGCATTTCCCAGATTAATTTATCTCTTTTCAACATACTCAATTCTTCTCAACCCATTGTCCATATATATTCAGTGCCATTCCATTTAAGATATGTGTACTGAGTATTTATATGTGTAATTAACTTAGTAAGCTCCCATCCAGCTGTATGCCATTCATAATCTGGGCATTTTTCTTGTATTTGAGGTTTTTTGTGTTCATTGTTAGGTCAGTTTCTTTTGAATGGTTATGAACTTCATTAAGGAGTGTAATGTACTGAGTCTAACTCAGACTGGTCCCCTGGTTGTATAGATTCAATATTGTAATAGATAAAGGCGCTGGCCAATCATTCAGCAATCAACACAACAAAGTTTACTTAGCCAGGACGAATGCAACACTCATCCCTTGTAGATAGCTACCTTGCAACTGGTACACTGAAATATGTCTGCTCAGCAGGGAAGGGTGTGGTGGCTGGCCTTGAGACATCTACCAAGTCTAAAGACCCTGAGTCTATATAAACCAGCATTTTTATGCTCTTAGGTAAAGAGAAACAATGACCCTATGGCCTCAGGTCATCAGAAAACTGTCAACAGCTAGAAACTTGAGCTCTGGTCCCCCTGGGTCAATCAAGTATTGGGAACAGCCTTCTTAACTATTTGGTAAAGAAGTAGCCTAACATATGGCATGGTTAGGGAACACCATCCTATCATGTTCTACTTCTTGATGCAAGGTCCTTAAAGAAATTTTGAGGAATTTTTATCATTTAAATGGATTAGGGCCATAAATACATAGCCCTAATCCCAGTGATATCCATCAGTACTAAATGAAAAAAGCTAAATTAGGAATACAGGAAAAACAAAAAAACTCAATGACATTCTAAATGAGTGACTAAATGTGATATAAAGTTAAAGCCAAAAGCTTTGCCTCTCTACTTTTGAAGAACTACATCCTAGATCTCAGTGGTAAATGCTGTCAAATCTTTGCAAGTCACACTGGATTTCTTGATTTAAAGTAGTAACAATGAGCAGAAACAATGATAAGAATACTGGAGATGCAGAACAGATAATTATAATTGTCACAGTCACTTTTTTCACAAGTCAGTGATCATCTATAATGAAATACCTAAGTGGTTATTATGCTTTTGCATATATACTGTCTTGATGCCAGTGTTGATAATAAGACTAGCCCTGTACCAACAATCCCTCCATATTTCTTAGCCCAACAGCCAGGAATCCTCCCTGGGAGTCCCAATGGGGAAATACCAAATTTCTGCAGCTTAATAGACCTCTGCTGGGGACTACTTCCTTCTCTCACAGTACTTGGATAAGGCCTCTCATTCTCATTCATCCAAGATTCAGAATTACCAAGTCAGTAAAATAATCTCCTTTATTCCCAGTAAATACACATCTACTATAATTATGCTCCAATAATTTTGCACATACCCCTGTGCTGTTAGAAAACAAAGCATCTTTCTGACTGTCACTCTTCGTTCCCCCGAGCCCTTTATTGGGAAGGAATACTAGGAAAAAGTTTTGATACCAGCCAAGTGAGGGGAACCTGAGCTCTTTGCCCAAGATATATAGATCCCTCTGTGACAGTAGGAACCTTGTGGCTTGAGTGACTACACTGGGGAAGGAGTAAGGAAGGACCAGAGAGGAACTATATCCAAAATCTTTATCTTTTAGGAGATTGGATCCAAGAAACTCCCAGACTAGGGAACCCTTCCCTTCTTAGGATAGCATTATTTTATTGCTGACATGACATGGGAAACAACCTCATTATTAGTCAGGGACATAATGTCAGTAAGTCAGTCAACTTTATTAAGTGCCTACTGTGTGCCAGCCCCCAGGGCAGCTGGGTGCCATAGTGCATAGAGTGCCAGGTCTGGAGTCAGGAAGACTCATCTTCCTAAGTTCAAATCTGGCTTCAGACACTAGTAAGCTGTGAGACCCTGGGCAAGTCACTCAACCCAATTTGTCTCAGTTTCCTTATCTGTGAGATGATCTGGAGAAGGAAATGGCAAACCACTTCAGCATCCTTGCCCAGAAAACCCCAAATGAGGCCATGAAGAGTCAGACACGATTGAAAAAATGACTGAAAAACAACATGTGCCAGGCCTTGTGTTAAGTCCTGGAGATACAAATAAAAGTGAAAGATGAACCCTTGCTGTTTGAGGAATTCATAATCCCATGGGGGAGATGATGGACAAATATGTATAAATAGACTATATACAGGGTGAATAGTAAATAATTATGAGGGTTTGGTTGTGGCTTCCTGTAGATAAAATTTTAATTGCACTTAAGGGAAGCCAAGGAAGCCAGTTGGTAGAGACAGGGAAGGAGAGCATTCCAGGCATTAGGGACAGTCAGAGAGAATACATGAAACAGAGATGAAGTGTCTTGTTCATAGAACAACAAAAAGGCCAGTGTCACTGGACCAAAGACTATATGGCAGGGAGTAAGATATAAAAAGATGTAATGTTAATGGGATATAAGATCTTCCCTACCCATTAATAGGTCTCATGTGGAGCACATTTGGGGAAGCTTGCTTAGGGTAGGCTTGCTTGTAGGAAGGCTTTCACACCTTTTGCTAATTTCTAATTAGGCACTGAGTCATGAGGCTTGTGATGCCTCCTGCCTCTAAGAAGTGTATTTATATTCTGAGTGGGTATTTTGCTTTCAGGGCTTGCTTATGAGAAAGATCTTCTGATTCTCTGGTCGAGATTCTGAGTGAACATATGTTTAGAACTCCCTGACTGCTCAGATGTAAAAACTTTCTCGATCCAGGGATGGATGTAAAGTGTATATAATTGATTCAAGCAGTCAGAGCCCTGTCTGTTGGTCTTTATTTCTCTGCTTATATTTTCTCTGAAGTTCAGGGTGCTAACTTTTCCCCTGAACTTGTGAATGTAATTTAAAAAAAATTGTTGATCCCTTAAACAGCTATCTTTCCTAGGAAAGCAGATGTTAAAAACCTGTTCTAGCAGCCATCCTTGGTATGCCAGTGTGGTTGTTGCTACAGAAGACTGGAAAGGTAGGAGGGGGCCAAGTTATGAACAGTTTTGAATGCCAAACAAAGCATTTTGTATTTGATCCTGGAGATGATAAGGAGCCAATGGAATTTATTGAGCAGAGGAGTAACCTGGTTGGACCTGTGCCTTAAGAAGATCCCTGGTGGGTGGAGTATGAATTGAAGTGTTGAGAAACATGAAGTAGGCAAACCCACTGGCTAGCTATTGCAGTAGTATTGGTGTGAGGTGATAAGGACCTGAACTAGGTAGTGTCAGAGAAGAAAATTTGACATATTTGAGAGATGTTCAAAGGTAAAATCAACAGACCTTGGCAACAGATTGGATATGAAATGTAATGGATAGGCAGGCCAGGAAGGCACAGCGGCAGACGCAGGCCGGGAAGGCGCGGCGGCGGCGGACACAGGCCGGGAAGGGGCCTGATCAACTCGGAGGGCATGTCTTCCCACCAACCACAAGGTCCACTACCAGGCCTACCACCAAAGGGCTGGGACTGGAAAGAGCAAGGTAAGAAGCAAATACAGGGGCCCCTATACTGGACAGCAAACACTCCTGGGGCTACCACTTCATAGCCCAGAAATCTTTAAAAAAAAAAAAAGCCCCTTTCAGGACCTCCAAAGATGAGGATGACAGAGTGAACCCCACTTGCTCCAAACTCCCCCTCTGACTCTGAAAATATAGTAACTATTGTCCAGGGCAAAACCCTCTACAGTAAAAGCTTGGGATCCTAGAGGAAGGGCGTGGTTAGGACCCTGCCTCAAAATGGGTAGAAAGCAGACTACAAAGACAAAGACTCTAGAGTCCTACTATCCTCAGAGGGAGGAACCAACCTCAGAGGGAGACAATGTGGACTCCACACCCACAGCTGAAACTTCAACAGGGAATGGATCCCAAGCACAGAAGGCTCTCCTAGATGAGATCAAAAGGAACTTTGAAAGCAAAATGAGAGAGATAGAAGACAAAATGAATAATTCTCTCAAAACAAAAATAGCAGAATTCGAAAAACATTATAATGAGGAAAACATCTCTCTAAAAAGAAAAGTGTATGATATGGAAAAGGAGCTTCAAAAATTAACCAAGGAAAATGATTTGCTAAAAACCAGAATTAAACAAATGGAAACAAATAACTCTATGAGGAACCAAGAAGTAGCCAAGCAAAACAACAAAAATGAAAAATTAGAAAAAGAGGTAAAATACCTCAAAGAAAAAATAACTGACCTGGAAAACAGATCCAGGAGAGATAATCTGAGAATCATAGGCCTACCAGAAAATTATGATGAAAAAATGAGCCTGGACAACATTCTCCAAGAGCTCGTTAAGGAAAACTGCCCTGAGATACTAGAACCTGAGGGGAAAATAGAAATCGAGAGAATCCACCGGACACCTGCTGTAAGAGATCCCAAACTGAAAAATCCTCGAAATGTTGTGGCCAAACTCCAGAACTACCAGATAAAAGAGAAAATACTTCAAGCGGCCAGAAAGAAACAATTCAAATATTGAGGGTCCACAGTGAGGATTGCACAGGATTTGTCAGCCTCCACACTGAAAGATCAGAGGCAGTGGAATACAATTTTCAGGAAGGCAAAACAGCTTGGATTACAACCAAGGATCACATACCCAGCGAGACTGAGCATATTCTTCCAGGCAAAGAGATGGTCATTCAGTGATATAACAGAGTTCCAGACCTTCTTGATAAAAAAGCCAGAACTCAATGGAAAATTCAACCTCCAATTACGAGAAGCAACAGTGACTTAGAAAGGTAAACAAGGAGAACACACATCATTTTAGAGGGAAAGAGGGGAGGGAGAGGAGCTTCGCATGAGATCTGTTCCTGTCATTCTTGATGCAAAGAAAAAATAGCATACCTCATTAAGTATGACAATATCCTACAGGTAGTAGGAGGGGGAAAGGGTTACAAAAGGGGGGTGGGAGTGGTTTGTAGGGAGGGAAGTAGTAAGGGGAAAAGGGGAGGAAAAGGGAGGGGGGCCGAAAAGGGAACACTGAGGGAGGCGGTGGTCAAAAGGAAAACTATTAAGGGGGGAAGGGAGAAGGGAGGGAAAATATGAACATTAACAGGGGCAGGAATAGGATGAGGGGAAAGAAACAGAGAACAATCATAACTAAACGTGAATGGAATGAACTCTCCTATAAAACGGAAACGGATAGCAGAATGGATTAGAAATCATAATCCTACAATATGCTGTTTACAAGAAACACATCTGAAACAGAGGGATACACACAAGGTAAAGGTAAAAGGTTGGAGTAAAATATATCATGCCTCAGCTAAAGTTAAAAAAGCAGGGATAGCAATCCTTATCTCAGATAAAGCAAATGCAAAAATTGACCTAATTAAAAGAGATAAGGAAGGAAACTATATCCTGTTAAAAGGCACCATCAAGAATGAAGCAATATCACTACTTAACATATATGCACCAAGTGGTGTAGCATCCAAATTCCTAGAGGTGAAGGTAAAGGAATTAGAGGAAGAAATAGATAGCAAAACTATACTAGTGGGAGACCTTAATCTCCCCCTATCTGAACTTGATAAATCCAACCTCAAAATAAACAAGAAAGAAGTTAAGGAGGTGAACGGGATTTTAGAGAGGATAGGTATGATAGATCTCTGGAGAAAACTGAATGGGGATAAAAAGGAATATACTTTCTTCTCAGCGGTTCATGGCACATACTCAAAAATTGACCGTGTTCTAGGGCATAAAAACCTCACAATTCTATGCAGTAAGGCAGAAATATTAAACGCATCGTTCTCAGATCATGATGCAATAAAAATTATATGCAATAAAGGGCCAGGGAAAGACAGACTAAAAACTAACTGGAAATTAAACAATTTAATCCTAAAGAATGAGTGGGTCAAACAAGAAATTATAGAAACAATCAGTAATTTCATTCAAGGGAATGATAATAATGAGACAACATACCAAAATCTGTGGGATGCATTAAAGGCAGTTCTTAGGGGAAGTTTTATATCCCTGAGTGCATACGTGATTAAATTAGAGAAAAGGGAGCCCAACGAATTGGGCATGCAATTATAAAACCTAGAAAAAGAAATGTAATGGATAGTGAGGAGTTAGGAATGATATCTATATTATGAACCTGAGAGACTGGAGGATGTATTGCCTTCTATAGTAATGGGGGGAAGAGGGAGGGAATAAGGAACTATAGTGAGTTCTGTTTTGAACATATTAAGTTTAACTGGGTATCCAGTTCAAGATGTCTGAAAGGCAATTGAATATGGGAGACTGGAGGTCAGTGGAGAAACTGGGGTAGCTAGGTGGCTCAGTAGATGGAGTGCTAGGATAGAGTCTTCTTCCTAAATTCAAATCTGACTAGCTGTGAGACCCTGGGCAAGTTGCTTAATCCTGTTTGCCTCAGTTTCCTGTAATTTGTAAAATTAACTGGAGAACAAAATGGCAAATTACTCTAGTATCTTAATGCGAAGAAAACCTTAAAAAGGGTCATAAAAAGTTGAGCACAACTAAAACAGAGAGACTGGGGCAGGAAAGGTAGATTTCATATCATCAGCATAGAGACAGTAATTAAATCCATGGGTGCTGATGAGATCACCGAGTGAAGTAATATATGGAGAGAAGAGAAAAGGGCCCATGGCAGAACCCTCGGGGACACCAAGGGTTAAGAGGCTCTTGCAAAGGAAACAGTGGAGTGATCAGAGAGGTAGGAGGAGAACCAGGAGAGAGTGGTATCCCCAAAACCTAGAGGGAAAAGAGTATCAAGGAAAAGAGAGTGACAAAAAAAACATTGTCAAAGGCTGCAGAGAGGTCAAGGAGAATGAGAGTTGACAAAAGGCCATTGGATTTGGCAACTAATATCATTGGTAACTTTGGAAAGAGGAGTTTCAGTAGAATGATAAGGTCAAGAAAGTAGGGGGGAGGGGCAGCTAGGTGGCGCAGTGAGTAAGAGCACTGGCCCAGAGTCGGGAGGACCTGGGATCGGTTCCGGCCTCAGATACTTAACACCCACACAAAAAAAAGAACTGGCTGTGTAACTTTGGGCAAGTTACTTAACCCCAATTGCTTTAAAAAAAAAAAAAAAAAAAGAAAGTGGGGGGGAGGGGATAAGGGAGGGATGATAAAGGGAGAGCAGATTGGGGATAGAAGCAAACACTTTTGAAAAGGTACAGGGTCAAAGGAGAAAATAGAATAAATGGGGGGTGCGATAGGATGGAGGGAAATACAGTTAGTCTTTCACAACATTAATGTTATGGAAGTGTTTTGCTTAACTACCCATGTATAACATATTGAATTGCTTAACTTCTCAGTGAGAGTGGGTGGGGAGGGGAAAAGGGAGAGAATTTGGAACTTAAAAGTTTTGAAAACAAATGTTAAGAAAAATGGTTTTTACATGCAACTAGGAAATAAGACATACAGGCACTGGGGTATAGAAATCTATCTTGCTGTACAAGAAAATAAGGAGGAAGGGGATGGGGGGTGATAGAAGGGAGGGCAGACTGGAAGAAGGGGTAATCAGAATGCATGTCATCTTGGGGTGGGGGCAGAGGAGACATGGGGAGAAAATTAGGAACTCAATACTGTGGAAATGTTGAAAACCAAAAATAAATTAATTTTTAAAAAATCAGCTGGAAATTAAGAGGATGGCCAATAATAGAGAAATGGTTGAGTAAGTTGTGGTATATAAATGTGATAAAATAATACTGTACTATAAGAAATGTGAAAATATATAATTCCAAAAGAAAGAAAAAAAAGAACGATTAGGTTAAAAATCAGATTTTAAGGGGTTGAGAAGAGAGTGAGAGTAGAGAAAGGAGATGCACCCGTTATAGATGATATTAATTAGTAGGGGCAAACCTCTTGTCCTTAGATGGCATAAAAATGTCACTTTACCAATTGAGGACAGGTAGAGAGTGTTAGATGATTGCCCACCTAACTTATAAGCAGTCAGGTTAGGACAGGAATAGCAACTTTGTCCTTATTTAGATGGATTCTATGACCTTATACCTAACATAACATGCCTACGTGGGCTTCATGTCCACTCTGGCAGAGGACCCATTGACCAAGCTCTGCTGTTCTCATAATGGCTTCGACCTAGTTGTTTAGTTGAGCAAAGAAAGATCCTTTGATTGTCTAGCTTCCAAATCACTTGAACAGATCTATGTCCACTCCACAGGAATCAGTATATATAAATATTTTATCTGCCCCTCAAGGATCTCTCACATACTAGCCATAAGGCCTATAGCTCAGCCCATTGTAAGGACTTGTTAGTACTCCATTCTTCAGAGTATCTCTTATTAACCAGATTAATAGCTACTGAATTCCTCTCTTGTAGAGAACAGAACAGTAAACAGGCAAAATGATGCTTCTCAGGAGCTATGTCCATATTAGGTACAAGCTGATTAGACTAGGGGAGGAGACAGGGTCTTTGTCTATCTTCAGATAGATCTGAACAGGAGATCTCAGCCTCTGGCAAAGGTACAGCTTGTTAAGAGCATTAGGAACAACTGTGATTTTGAACACTATTTTTTGTTTAGTGATAGAGACTTCCTGTCTCCTACCCATCTTCCTTTACCACAATCATAGTGTGCAACTTTGGACAAAGGGTGATATGTGACCTTGCGCCATCTGTTTAGTAGCAACTATTGCCTAGTAACAGGTAAACAACTGCTTTTTTTTTTCTTTTTGGAAGGGGGAGGGCAGGGCAATTGGGGTTAAGTGACTTGCCCAAGGTCACATGGCTAGTAAGTGTGTCAAGTGTCTGAGGCCGTATTTGAACTCAGGTTCTCCTGACTCCAGGGCTGGTGCTCTATTCACTGTGTCACCTAGCTGCCCCAAACAACTGCTTTTCTAAATTGGCATTGTTAGTAGATACTTATGGAAACTTGTAGCTCCAAAAACCTAACAGCTGCTTATTTTGGTCACCCCTTAGTGCTGACAAAGGGTTCACTTACCCTAGTCTTTATGAACAGAGACTTCCAAAAATATGGACCCTACAGAATCATAAGGGTCCAGATTGAGAGACTTCTTGGATGGCCCAGTTACAATCCAGGGTTGTAGCCTGTTTTTGGCCCCATTCAGAAGAGGCAGAAATGAGTGTGGGAGCCAATAAATGTGGGCCATCATAATATTTGTGGGTGGGAGGAGCAGAATGTAGTTTTTCTAAAACATGAAAAATTCATGGGGAAGCACGTGTCAGTTGCTTATAATGGCTTGCTCCTGGAATCCTCTGGGTTTTCACCACCTACAGTTGATTCCCCTCTCTCCCCCCTTATCCCTCATATGGGCCACAATTAAGTGTAAGGCGTCTGATACCACAGCCTCATTTAGCCCTGTCAACATTGTGTCATTAATGTATTATATATTAATACCCTCAGAACGCAAGGCCTCGCTTTCAGGTCTGTGTCTACCAGAAGGTAACAGCTTGAGGGAAAGAGCTCAAGTATCCTTGGAGAAGTTATAGTCGACTCTTGAAGCTCCTAATTACTCAGGAATAGAAAAGAAAGAACTGGTGAAGTTAATATACTCAAGAAACCATGTCAGTAATGCCTGAGGCCACTCAGAAGTATAGTCAGCAGCTAGGCAGGTGAGATTTAGCCAGCCTACCAGTGTCAAGTCTTAGGGAGAGCTTCCATAGCTTTTAACCTAACCTTATACCTGTTGTTCGGTCATTTCAATCATGTCTGACTCCTCATGATCCAATTTGGGATTTTCTTAGCAAAGATACTGGAGTGGTTTTTGCCATTTCCTTCTCCAGCTTTTTTTATTTTTTAAAGAGATAAGGAACTGAGGCAAACAGGGTTAAGTGACTTGCCCAGGTCACAGAGCTACTAAATGTCTGAAGCCAGATTTGAACTCAGAAAGATGGATCTTCCTGGTTCCAATCCTAGTAGTCTATCCACTGTGCCACCTAGATGCCTGTAACCTTAAATAGAGGGGGTTAAAAAAGTTGGGTTTATCACACAGTGGTTCTATAATGTGTAGAGGTGCGATGCAGTCACCCCACTTTCCTCTGCAAACAGGAGCATCTGGAAGAACTTACCATTAAGGAATAAGCTCTTCCATTTGGACTTAATGCAATATATTGTCCATGAATATATTGTCCATGACCTTTTTGGTGAGCAAAGCATGCTGAATGCATTGTTTGACAATGATAGTCAAAGAATCATTGAACAAAAGCATCTCGCTGCATCTATTAAGAGATATTGTATAATCTTAATATATATTTGAGAGATATTTTCTTGTAGCAAAGCCTCTTAGGCTGAAATCTTCTCTACTAAGTTAAATGCTTCTTAATAATCAACAAAATATTATAAAAATTAGCAAAAAATAAATAGCATATTATCTTTATTCACTAATCCTTTCAGTCTGACTATGAAGATATGGACTACTAGAAATCATATGCAGAAGGACAACCTTAGTGCATGTATAGATATTTCCCCTAAAAATTATATAAAACTGAAAATGTAGGCATATGAACGGTTATTGATATCTTCTCACTTTTTTTAAGAAAAAATTTTAAATGATAATATCTGTAATTCTTTCCAATATTGAGTATACTACCCTCTTAAATACCTTGAAAATAATTTCTTCAGTGCTTTCAGAATTGAGTCATAACGAGAATGGATCACTTCTGTGTATGCTTTATATTTTTTTATGCCTAATTTGGCTCTTCTATCTTATCTCATTTTTTTCATTGTTTTTATATCATTTCTTTATATCCCCCACCTACCATCACCACTATTATCACATACACTATCCTCATTTGAGCCCTCCCATATGACATTTAAAAAGTTAAGGAGAAGGGTGGAGTCAAGATGGTGGAGTAGAAACAGGATTTCCTTGGGGCGCCAGGTTCCACATTCCCCAGTTCATGAAAAAGGTGACTCTGAACAAACATCAGAGCTACAGAACCCACAAAATGATGCAGAGAAGATAACCTCCTGCTGAGGACAGCCTGGCAGGCCAGCAGTAAGCAGCCAGCTCAGTGCTCTGGGAGCCAAGCCCAGCCCTGCCTGAGCCTGTGGTTTTAGCCTCAGGGCGGCCTTCAGATCACCAGCAGCTGTGGTGGTTTCCAAATTATCAACCCACAGATGCTAAGGACAAAGTGAGAGGTCAGTGCAGTGTGGTCTTTGGGATCCATAAGTTTGGGAGTGTGGTCCGGCCTTTATCCCTTGGAGGGAGAAACCACTGAGGCACTCAGCCGCACAGCTGCTGCCACAAGGCAGCTTCACCTCCTGGCCTGCAGATTGTAGGGAGACCAAGCAACCAATCTGAAGGGTAGTTGCTCTTGCTTTAACCTGCTTGGATCTGGATTACAGTCTAGGGTGGAGGTCCTGGGACCTCTGCAACCAGCTTGCCAGAGTGCATGGAGGCTTCAGAGAGGGCACCCAACTAATACCTTTGGCAGCTGAGAAAACCCCAGCATTTGGTACAAAGCTTCCCTGTCTGGTAGCAGAGTCCTACTGTGGAAAAAAGCCCAAAAGTCAAGTAATTGAGTGGCAACATGAACAAACAAGGGAAGCAGAGCAAACAGGAATCCAACATTAGACTCATATTTTGGATCAAAGCATAGAACAGGAGGAAGACAGTGAAGTCAGAACTCCTGCACCAAAAGCTTCCAAGAAAAGTATGAGCTGGTTACAAGCCATAGAGGAGCTTAAAAAGGATTTTGAAAATCAGAGAAGTAGAGGAAAAATTGGGAAGAGAAATGAGAATGATGCAAGAAAATTATGAAATGAGACTCAACAACCTGACTGAAGAAAATAGCACCTTAAAAATAGACTAACTCAGATGGCAAAAGAGGCCCAAAAAGCCAGTGAGGAGAAGAATGCCTTAAAAAGGCAAACTGCCCATATGAAAAAAGAATATCAAAAGTTCACTGAAGAGAATCATTCCTTCAAAATTAGATTGGAGCAAATGGAAGCTAGTGACTTTATGAGAAACCAAGATAGTATTAAACAGATCCAAACAAATGAAAAAATAAAAGGCAATGTGAAATATCTCATTGGGAAAACCACTGACTTGGAAAATAGATCCAGGAGACACAATTTTTTTGTGTGTTTTATTTATTTATTTTTTAATTTTTCAAATGCTTTATTAACTTCTGATTTACATCACTCATTTCCACCAGATTTTGAGTTACAAATTTTCTCCCCATTTTTTCCCCTACTCACTGCCTCAAAATAGCAGTACCACAGGATATCCCCTCCTCCAATCTGCTCTCTCCAATATTTTCTCCCATACCCCTTTCAACTGTAAAATAGTATTAATAATAGTATATGTATATATATTTGAGTATTTGATTTTAAAACTTTGAATTCCAGATTCATTCCCTTCCTCCCTTGTCACCCACCCTTACTGGGAAGATAAGCAGTTTACTATAGGTTGTACATGTGTGGCTAATGCAAAACAATAACATAGTATATATATTGTAAAAGATTGGCTATATTTCCCTCCCTCCTATCCCACCTCCCACTTGTTCTATTCTCTACTTTGATTCCGTCCCTTTTCAAAAGTGGGTGCTTCCAACTTCCCTCACCCCCATCTTGCCCTCCCTTCCATCATCCCCTTCCCCCCCTACTCCAGGAGAGATAATTTAAAAATTATTGGACTACCTGAAAGCCATGATCAAAAAAAGAACCTAGAAATCATCCTTCAAGAAATTTGCAAGGAGGAGTGGCTAGGTGGCCCAGTGAGTAAGAGCGCCGGCCCCGGATTTGGGAGGACCCAGAATCAGTTCCGGCCTCAGATACTTAACAGCCACACAAAAAAAGAATTGGCCGTGTAACTTTGGGCAAGTTACTTAACCCCAATTGCATAAAAATAAAATTCTCAAGGAAAATTGCCCTGATGTTTTAGAACCAGAGGGCAAAATAGAGGTTGAAAGAATCCACTAATCACCTCCTGAAAAAGATCCCAAAAAGAAAACTCCTAGGAATATTATACCCAGGTTCCAGAGTTCCCAGATCAAGGAGAAAATATTACAAGCAGCCAGGAAGAAACAATTTGAATATTGTGGAAACACAATCAGGATAACCCAGGATCTGGCAGCTTCTACACTGAGGGATCAAAGGGCCTGGAATATGATATTCCGGAGGTTAAAGGAGCTGGGATTAAAACCAAGAGTCACCTACCCAGCAAAACTGAGTATCATGTTTCAGGGGAAAATATGGTCATTCAGTAGAATATAGGACCTTCAAGTATTGTTGATGAAAAAACCAGAGTTGAATAGAAAATTTGACATTCAGATACAAGAAGCAAGAGAAGCATGAGAAGTAAACAGGGAAAAGAAATCATAAGGAACTTATCAAAGTTGAACTATTTACATCCCTACATGGAAAAACGATAATTTTAACTTATGAAACTTTTCTCAGTATGAAAATAGTTAAAGGGAATAGAAATATATATATATATATATGTGTGTGTGTGTGTGTGTTTATATACATACATGCATATATATATGCATACCTATATATGTCTATATATGAGGTTATATAGGTATATGAATACATATGTGAATGTGTGTATATATCTTTACAGGTATACATAGAGGGCACAGGACCAATTTAATAGGAAGGTATGCTACATAAAAGGTGAAATTAAGAGGTGAGAGGAATATAACGAGAGGAGATGAGGAGAGACAGAATGGGGTAAACTATCTCATATAGAATAGGTAAGGGGAAATGGTTACAATGGAGGGGAAGGACAGAAAGGCAAAAAGGAATGGGTCAACCTCATTCTCTTTGAATTTGGCTTAGGGAGGGAATGATATACACACTAAATAGGGTATCTCACCCTACAGGAGAGTAGGGAGGAAGGGAATGAGAGGGGGGATAATGGAAGGGAGGGAGGCTGGGGGGGAGGGAAGTTGGAAGCACCCACTTTTGAAAAGAGACAGGATCAAAGAGAATAGAACAAGTGGGAGGTGGGATAGGAGGGAAGGAAATAGTCAGTCTTTTACAGTATATTCACTATGGAAATGTTTTGCATAGCTACACATGTACAATATATATTGAATTGCTTATCTTCACAATAAGGGCGGGTGACGGGAGGAAGGGAATGAATCTGGAATTCAAAGTTTTAAAATCAAATGCTTAAATATATATATACATATATATATATATATATATACTATTATTAATGTTATTTTACATGTTACTGGGAAATAAAATATATAGGCACTGGGGCATAGAGATCCACTGTCCCCTATGGGAAAGTCGGAGGGGGTATGGGAGAGAGCAGATTGGAGGAGAGGATATCCAATGGGATCTCTATTTTGGGGTTGTGTGTAGGGGAAAAAAAGGGGAGAAAATTTGTAACTCAAAATCTTGTGCAAATGAATGATGTAAACTATAAGTGAGTTAAAGCAGTTGATTAAAAAAATTCAAAAGGAATAAAAACAAAGAAAACTGATGAACAAATCTCATAAGTGTGATAATGTAGGCCATATTCCTTACCCTTAGTCTCTCTAATGAGAAGAGATATATGTGTTAGTTACAGCCTTTTTTTTTTCTTTGAAACCTGGATTGTTCATTGCAGTTAATCTGCATTCAAGTGCCTTTTAATATTTAAAAAAATATTGTTATGGTGTTTGCCTTTAAATATGGCATAAAAAGCTAACCAAGTTTATTTAAATGTCATATTCATCATTTTTTATGGCACAGTTATATTTCTTAGTCTTCTGTTCATTAATTAATGGGTACCCACTTTGTTGCCAGTTTTTTTTTTATATCATAAAGAATACAGCTTGCAGTATTTTTTTTTATATGGGACCTTACTTTTCTTTGGACAAGTTTCAGTTTTTCTTGATATCTTGTTTTTAACATTGGCATCATATCTGAATGATTTCTCCCTGTCTCTTCCCCCAGTGCCTTGTAACAAGGAATAAAAAATAAAGAGGAAAGAAAAGTAAGACTAGGGTTGGCTAGGTGGCGCAGTGAATAGAGCATCAGCCCTGGAGTCAGGAGGACCTGAGTTCAAATGTGGCCTCAGACATTTAACACAAAACTGGCTGTGTGACCTTGGGCAAGTCACTTAACCCCAATTGCCCTACCTTCCCCCCTCCAAAAGGAAAAAAAAAAAGTAAGAGTAACCTATACAACATAGTCATCATGCAGTGGTCCATATCCATGGTCTCTAGTTCTACAGGGATAGAGTTCATAATATCTTTAGAGCTGGAAGGGACTTCAGAAGCTAAATGGTTCAGTTGTCTCTTTTTCTCAAAGGAGAAAACTTGAGGTGTAGTGACTTGTTTAAGGTAGTCAGCAACAGAGGAGGGATCTGAATTTAAGTTCTTTGACTCTACAACTAGGACTTGTTCTGTGATAAAATCTACTTCCCTGGTATTATGTTCATTTTCTTTTAGGAGTCAATACTGGTCATTATAATTATATAACGTTTGTTTGCATTCTTTCTGTTATTTCAATTTATGTTATTGTCTTCACTATGTGGATCTTATCCTAGGTCTGCTTTCTTCACTCTGTTTCAGATCACAGTTCTTCCCAGATATCTCTTAAGTTCTTCATATTAATTTCTTACGTTTCATTTTTATGCCACAGTTTATCTAGTCATTCCTCTAATAAATTAACACCTACTTTGCTTCCACTTCTTTCCTTCTACAAAAATGCTTCTATTAAGATTTATTTTGATAGATATGAGACTGTTCTTTTTTTCCCCCTGATCTCCTTAGGTAGCCAGCAATCAGATCTGAGTCCAAACATGGGCATTTTACCTACTTGCTTAACATAATTCCACATTGTTTGGAGTAAAGGAATTAGTGTGTCTATCTTTACACTCCTGAAGTATCGAGTATGCCCAACTTTCATCATCTTTGCCAATTTGTTGGGTATGAGAAGAAATATCAGGCTTGCTTTGATTTTTCATTTCTTTTATTATAAGTGATTTGGAACAGTCTGTTTTGTTGTTAAAAGTTTGCATTTCTTTTTAACAACTGTTGATTCCTATCTTTTAACCATATATACACTGAATAATTATTGTTGGGGACCTTTCTTCTTGTTACTAGTGAAGTGTCTCAGTAAAAGGGTATCAACAATTTAGTAACATTTTTTCCCCTAGTTCCAAATTGTTTTCCAGAATGGTTGCACCAGGTCATAGTGCCACAGTCAGCGAGTCAGCGTGCCTGTCTAACCACTCTTCTCTTCAATGAATTTTTTCTAGTTTGTGGTAATTCCTCAAGGTTGTTGGAGTTTTTATTTCTTTGATTATTAATGATTTTAGGAGGTTTTTCTTAGTTTATATTCCTTCCTTTGGAAAAAACATTTGTTGGAACGGCTAGGTGGTGCAGTGAATAGAGCCACTGGCCCTGGTGTCAGGAGGACCTGAGTTCAAATTCGGCCTCAGACACTCAACACTTACTAGCTGTGTGACCTTGGGCAAGTCACTTAACACCAATTGCCCTCCCCCCAAAAATGCCGAAAAAACCATTTGTTTATATTCCTTGACCTCTTTTCAGTAGCATTTTGAAATGGTCAGATTAGAATTATTATAATTACAATATAATTACATTATTTTTTGATTAAAAAGATATTTTTTTATAAGATAAAGATATTTATTCTTTCTGCCGCTAGATGGCACAGTGAATAAAGTGCTGGGCCTGGAGTCAGGACGACCTGTGTTCAAATGTGACCTCAAACGCTTAGTAGTTGTGTGACTGTGGGCAAGTCATTTAACCTCTTTTTCCTCAACTGAAATGGGAATAATAATAACACCTACTTCGCTGAGGTTGTTGTAAAGATCAAATGAAACAATATTTGTAAAGTGCTTAGCACAGTGTCTGGCACATAGTGGGCACTTAGCAATTGCTTATTCATTCACACTCTTGAAGTTTGCTAATAGTTTTGTATTTTGCTTTACCTAGTCAATGTTCTGATTGCACGCAACTTATTCTGATATGACATTCATTCAGATCACCTGTTTTCTGTATGTTAAGATATAGTCAAGTTCAATTTTTGTGTGATTTTTAGTACTTTCCACATCTGACATCTTCTCTTGGAATAAAGTATGTAATGTTGTAAGAATAGCAAGAAACTTTTCATTTCATTCAAAAATATCCTGAATCACATTTCTATTTTCCTTTGTTACAATAAAGTCACCAACTATCAAATTATATGTTGACTTAGTTTGGAGGAGTCTTTTAAGTTCATCATAGAATTATCCTATCTCTACATTGTCTGTAACAGAAATTCGTGCATAAAGGGCAATTTGTATGGTCTTTTTGCTTGTGTTTCTGATGAACACTTCAGGATTAGATGGTCAAATATCCAATAAAATCATCTCTTTTGGGTTTTGGGGGGGTTTACTTTGTATTCATAAACAAACTTGGCCATGTCTTTGATTGGTTCATGGTATCTACTAGAATGAACAAGTAGTCCTTTCATTTACCTGTGACTCTTTATGTTTTCTGCTTACATTTACAGTGAAAGCCTCAATACCAATATTGTTTATTTTCCTCTGAATCATAGAAACACTGGTCATTAGACAACTATCTCACATTTCAAAGTACCAATATCAAAGTTAAGGTTCGTGCATGACCTAACAACTATAATATTTTTGGTACCATCTGCCCTGAATAATGAAACTTATTTTATATTTTTCCTTGTTTTGTGGTTTTCTGTGATGAAAGAAAGTATCGCTTAGTTACTGATAATGAAACTTTGGCCTAGGTTGGTTCTCAGACAAAACAGAAGATAATGTAAAACATAGAACTACCTCTGTGGCATCATAACTTTCATGTCTAGTCTAAGCTATGAAAAACCATCCATGAATTACCTGTCTCATATCCTTAAAACATGGCCTTAATTTTTAAAAAGTGTTTTATTTATTTTTAGTTTTCAACATTCATTTCCATAAGATTTTGAGTTACAGATTTTCTCCCTGTCTCTCCTCTATCCCCCCACCCCAAAATAGCAAGCCTACTGAATACCCCTTCCCCAATCTACTGTCTCTTATATCCTCCCCCAAACCCCCCTTTAACTTTCTGGTAGGGCAAGATGGATTTCTATACTCCAGTACCTGTATATCTTACCAGTTGCATGTAAAAAACAATTTTTTTAAACATTTGTTTTTAAAACTTTGATTTCCAGATTCTTTTCCTTCTTCCCTCCTCACTCACCCCCACAGGGAAGATAAGTAATTCAGTATAGGTTATATGTGTGTAGTTATGCAAAATGTTTCCATGGTAGATATATTGTGAAAGATTAACTATATTTCCCTCCATCCTATCCTGCCCCCCCCCCACTTGTTCTGTTTTCTACTTTGACCCTGTTCCTTTTCAAAAGTGCTTCTAACTACCTCTCCCCCATTTGGTCCTCCCTTCTATCATTACCCCCTCTTATCCCCTTTCCCCTTGCTTTCCTGTGGGATAAGATACCCAATTCAATGTGTATGTTATTCCCTCCTTAAGCCAAATTCAGTGAGAGTAAGGTTGACCCATTCATTCCCTTTCACCTTCCTGCTCTTCCGCTCCATTATAACAGTTTTCTCTTGCTTCTTTTATATAAGATAATTTACCCCATTCTATCTCTCCCTATCTCTTTCTCTCATTATATTTGTCTCTCACCTCTTTATTTTTTAGATATCATCCCTTCCTATTCAACTGATCCTGTGCCCTCTATGTATACATGTACACATATACACACACATATACCATCCTATATAAACATATATATGTATTGTACATATATATATATATATATACACATACATATATATTCCCTTCAACTATCCTCATAACTGAGAAAAGTCTCATGAGTCACAATTATTGTTTTTCCATGTAGGAATGTAAATAGTTCAACTTTAATAAGTTCCTTATCATTTTTTTCCTATTTACCTTCTCATGCTTCTTGTATTTGAAAGTTAAATTTTCTGCTCAGGTTTGGTTTTTTTCATCAAGAATGCTTGAAAGTTGAGGGTGGCTAGGTGGCGCAGTGAGTAAAGCACCAGCCCCGGAGTTGGGAGGACCTGCGTTTGGTTCCTGCCTCAGACACTTAACACAAAAAAACTAGCTGTGTAACCTTGGGTGAGTTACTTAACCTCAATTGCCCTCCAAAAGGCAAGGAAAAAAAAAAAGAAAAGGAGAGATGACAACCAGTCAGGCATGTTGTAGAAAAGATTCTTGTTGGGTGGCTAGGTGGCGCAGTGAGTAGAGCATCATCCCTGGAGTCAGGACAACCTGAGATTGGTTCTGACCTCACAACTGACTTAATACCCACACAAAAATACTAGCTGTGTAAACTTTGGCAAGTTATTTAACCCCAATTGCCCTCCAAAAATTAAAAAAAAAAAAAGAATGCTTAAAAGTCCTCTATTACATTGTGTGACCATATTTCCCCCTGAAGCAATATACTCAGTTTTGCTGGGTAGGTGATTCTTCGTTTTTAATCCTAGTTCCTTTGACCTCTGGAATATCATATTCCAAATCCTTCTGTCACCCAGTTCCAACAGAGTTCCCCATTGACCTTTTACTTTCTCTTTGACGTGTATGGGTTGAGAAGTCTGGGAAACTGCCACGGCTGCTGATGATTCACTTTCCTAAAGTCGTCTCTGGATGGTCTGGGCTTCTGGGCAGGGCCATCCCAGGGCTGGAACCATGCAGCTCATGTGAGCCTTTGCTCAGCTCCCAGCCTGGTGGGATAGACCCTTCCTGTTAGCCTGCCAGGCTGGCTTCTTTGTTTTTGTTTTTTTTCTATTTCTTTGTGGGTTCTGTAGCTCTAAAATTTGTTTAGAGTCATATTTTACAAGAAGTAGAGGTGGATGTGGGGGAGTTCACGGAATTTCCAGCTTCTACTCTGCCATCTTGGCTCTAAAATTTGTTTAGTCATATTTTGCAGGTATTGGAGGTAGTTGGAGCGGGAGCTCAGACAAGTTCCTGCTTTTATTCTGCCATCTTGGCTATGCCCCCTCATTTTTTCATTTTCGTGCCAAGGTTTTTGTAGTATTTTTTCCTGTCTTAGTAGATGACCATGCCATTGTCTTTCCATTTCTTAGGTTTTCCAGAAGGATGGACACTCTATTTGTTTTGATACATCCAATGAGGATGATTGCAACTGGATGATGATGGTGAGGCCAGCAGTGGAATACGAGCATCAGAACCTGACTGCATTTCAGCATGACAATGACATTTACTTCACCACTTCCCGGGATATTCCTCCAGGCACCGAGTTGCGAGTGTGGTATGCAGCTTTTTATGCCAAAAAAATGGAGAAGCCAGTGCTGAAGCAGGTCTCCAATATTGTGCATGGTATGTGGGGGAATGACAGATGTTTATCCCCCTTTCTGGATATATAGCCAGAATATTATTCAATTTGGGCCTTTAGCTGACATGGTAGTACACACCTAGCAAAGAATTTTGAATTAATAAAAGAAGCTTGTTTCATATATCCTGGGTTAACCTTTTTTAAGAAGGGTAGGTTTTTGTCTTTGGGGTGGTTTGATTTGGTTGTGAATTTTTTTAAAAATCATGGGCTTTAATTTCCTGTAATTTTGAAAATGATTTATCTGTGGAAAACTTCAGTTTTTCTTCTCTATCATCTAGTCTGCAAATGTTCACATTTAAATAACAAAGGGACCAGGCCAGAAAATGTTAAAGAATTGATTAAAATTAGTACTGGAAAAATCATTTAAAGTTCTAATCCTGCTAACCTAGCAGCAATATTATTTTTTGTTTATTAAGGATATGTTGCTTTTAAAGTTTTTTCTTAATCTAAGAATGCATCTTTTGTCTTTCAATTGGACAAATTCTACTCTTATTAGCTTTGTCTTGGACTTTTTCCTCACTCTTTTTTTCTCACATTTTATAAAATACTCTGAGGCAGCTGTAGTGTTGTGGGAAGAGTCCTAGATTTGGAATCATAGGACTAGAATTCATATCTCAGTTCTGCTCTTTATTAAGCTATATGACTTATTCTCTTTGATAGCTAGTTTGCTGTGTGAAATGAGGCCAGCAATAGATTACGAGCTTCAGAACTTTTGGACAACATGCTCTTGTCAGCCCCTTTCACTTCTATTTGCTGTGATTCTATCCTAGTCTAATAACCCTAAAGTCAAGGCTACTTCTCCATTGCTTAAGTGAGGATTTTTTTTTCCTCTGGGAAGAAACCGTTAGCCATGGTCAAGGAAAAGCTGCAGTACCTCTTTTTTTGCTTAAGATGATTAAGCAAAACTTTTTAATCTCCCTGTGTGGGTGGAACCTGTTATTTTTCAGTGATGAAAAATATCCAAGGAAATACCAAGTTGTCTTCTTTGGGTGGAAACAGTATGAAAAAACTCTGGAAAGGTGAAATAGAGTCTAATTGTGCAGGGCCTTAAATGACAAAGTGGTAAGTTTGTGTTTCATTCAAGAAATAATAGGTTGTTGCCAAAATTTCAGGATAATCATTACAGGTGATAATGATGATGATGTGATATGATGTAGGAAGACAATCACCATTTATAGAGCACTTGCTATGGGCCAGGCACTGTGC
This sequence comes from Petaurus breviceps papuanus, assembly GCF_028583685.1. Taxonomy (NCBI): domain Eukaryota; kingdom Metazoa; phylum Chordata; class Mammalia; order Diprotodontia; family Petauridae; genus Petaurus; species Petaurus breviceps. Next base: position 4,507,662 of record NW_027187374.1, on the reverse strand, counting down.
TAGGCACTATATATAATCGCATTTGATCCTCACAATAGCCTTGAGTGATAGGGGCTATTTTTATTGACACTTTTATAAATGAGGAAATGAGACAAACAGAAGTTATATGATTTGCCCAGGGTCACACAGATAAGTAAGTGTTATTTGAACTGAGGTCTTAGTGACACCAGGCCCAGCGCTCTATCCACTACACCATCTAACTGCCTTTGATATATTTAGACCTGGGCTTTAGGAAGATAATGAGCCTAGAAGCCTAGAAGGTCACTTTGAAACGTATTGCTGTAATCTGGGCCACAATGGATGAGGCCTAGCACTGTTTTGTGGCCATAGAGTTGGGGAATGAGGGGAGAAGAGGAAGAGGTTGGTCCGACAATTGGTTCAACTAAATTCCTTCAGTTTTAGGCAGTTCTTAAACAAGGCTTATTGACTGGTCATAAAAACAGTCATAATCAATTTAATAATGTGATAGACCACGAAGAAGTGAAAGTTATTCCAAGAAACACTTGTTAAATGCTTACTGTGTGTAAGACTGTATCAAGTGAAGGGATACAAAGAAAGGGAAAAAACGTTGTCCCTACCCTTAAGAAGCTAACCTCTATTACTCTTATTGACATGCTACCAAAACATTTCATACCTCCTCAAGCTTCCCAAATCTCTTTCTTCCTCCACTCTCTCAAGTGAGGACTTTACCTTTTATTTCACCAAAAAAATGAGGTCATTTTTACTTTATCTCATGTCATATCACTCAATATCTTTTCCTTCATCCTTCTATTACATAAAGAGATGACCCTTCTCTTTCTCAAGGCAAACCCTTCTATGTGTACCCTTGATTTCATCCCCACCCATTTTCTCTGACAGATTGCAATGAGTGGTCTTTTCTCAATCCTCATCCTTCTTTACCTCTCTGCATCATCTTCTCCTCCAGCATACCCTCTCCTCTCTTTAGTTTTCAAGGTCTCTTCCTACCTATCTGACAATTCCTTCTCTGTCTCCTTTGCTGGATCTTCATCTATATTGCTCCTGCTAACCATGGGTGTCTCCCAAGTCCTGAAATCTTTCTACTATCTCATTTGGTGATCCCATTAGCTCCTAAGGATTCAAATATCTGCCCTATGCAAATGATTTCCAGATCTTTGGTTCAAGCTCCAGTCCCTTTCCTGAACTCCTTTCCCATATCACCACCTGCCTTTTAGATTATCTTAAATTAGGGGCTAAACAGAGCATTTTATATTTCTTCCTGGAGACACTAGAGAACTCCTGGGGTTTATGGGTGGAGAGAGGTTGTGATATCATCTAACCTGTACTTTAAGTAAAACAACCTAAGTGGAGAATGGATTATAGTAGAGAGAGAATTGAAGCAGGTGAACCTTCCAGAAGGTTCTTGCAGTGTTTCAAGCATCAAGATGGCGACTGTATGGTGAGAAAAGGATGTGCTGTTATGAAGGTAGAAAAGAAGACGACAAGAGTTTTGGATATGTAGGGTCAGTGTGAGTGAGGAGTTAAGGATAACATTGAAATTGTGAGCCTGGTGACTGGGATCATGGTGTTTTTCTCAGCAATAATAGGAATATTGTGGGGGTTTGTCTGGAAAGATAATGAGTTTAGTTTTGGACTATCTTTTAACGTTTCCAAACCTATACTGAAAAGTAGTTAAGTGAATGTTCAATGAAAAGTGAAAAGTATACCAATCAATTACCCAAGAGAAGCAAAAGTATTTTAATAATATGTGTTGTTCATTCATGTCTGACTCTTCTGGGATTTTCTTGGCAAAAATACTGGAGTGGTTTGCCCTTTCCTTCTCCAGCTCATTTTATAGATGAGGAAACTGAGTCAAAAAGGGTTAAGTGACTTGCCCGGGGTCACACAGCCAATAAATGTCTAAGGCTAGATTTAAACTCAGGTCTTCTTGAGTCCTGGACTCTATCACACCACCTAGCTGCCCACTGTAATAAGCAGATTTCTTTATTCAGATTTCTGAGTCTAAATTTTAGTCATCTAAGGCTAAAATTTGTTTTGATTTGAATTTTATAGTTTTTTCATAATTTTTCAATGCAGTATTCACATACCTGTAAATGCTAATTTATGTAGACATATTTTGCCTTTTAAAATATACCTCTTTGGCTATCTGAAACTTTTAGGAGTTTTGTCTTTCTGTTCTTTAAGTATAACTTATTCTTTTAGGGGCAGTGATGAAGTAGTGTCACTGAAGGATCAAAGATGTCTTTTTGGAAAATATTTGTAGTTGATTATAGAAGGAAACATTTAAAGGCAAGAAGATCACAGACAACGTGGTATTGTGGATAGAGTACTGACCCTTGTTAAGATATTTAATTGCACTGGGCCTCAGTTTCCTCATCTCTGAAATAAGACTGTTGAATCCAGTGACCTTTTAAGGTCCCTTAGTTTGAAATCTATGATCAGTTAAAAGATTCTGGAAAAAAAATGTTCAGGTAAGAGAGTCTTGTGGTAGTAGTAATAGAAATGAGAAGGAAAATAGTATTTTGCAGCTGATTCCATGTAAGAGGGAAGGATTAGGGAAGGTTAAAAGATGCGTTCAGAATTTCAGCTTGAGTAACTGAAAGAGTCATGATGTCCTATTTAGGCAGGAGGAAGAACTAATGTGGGATAAAGATTTGATTCAGTTAAATTATTTGCCAAGCCCCTATTACATGCAAGGCAGTATTTTAAATTTGTTGAATTTGAAATGAGTGGTATTGACATGTTGATGTACAGCACTGTAGCAGCAAGCACCCCAAGCGTCCTCAGGGTTTGCAGCTACCACAGGTTCTTGGATCTGCTTTGTTAAAGGAAAGCAACTCAAAATGGGTTAACAAGCTTACTTTAATCAGTCAGACATATATCGTTTACCTTGTTCAGGAGAAAAGGTCAGCACCCTGAACCTCAAAGTATACAGGCATAATTATCAAGACAGAAACATCAAGTAGACAGATTTCCAAACTGTCCAACCATTACATCCATACCCAGTCAACATCTGGGTTTCCACATTCTGGGTTTTTCAAAGCCGGGGGACTCTCAACAACGGCTTTCCAGAATTCAGATCAAATCACAGAACACTTCACAAAGTGAGTCCCAAAACAAAGTTACACATCAGGGCTTATATAGCCTTCTCCTGGCTCAGAGAATGTAACAACCTTATTGACTCACTGGCCAATCAAGAAGTATCTACTGAAAAACAAGCCTCCCACCCCAGGCTTCAGGTGCACATTAGCCTAGGGGCAGGGAAGATCTTTAAAATTTACATTTCCATTACAAGCACCTAGTTTAGTACATTTAAATTAATATAACTACTAATTCATTTATTCATTCAGCTAACAAATTATATGCAAATGATGTGTATTCCCCTCAGAAATGAGGGGAATACAAATATGAAAAATTCCATCCTCCCTGCTCTCAAAGAGCATGTAGTTTGGCCAAAATTAAGATAGGTATGAATATATTTTCTAAATTAGAATGAGAATAGTACAGAGAAGGGCTGAATCTCAGGGAGGAGGTGGTACCTGAGCTGAACTTTAAAGGAAGAGAAAGCTTTAAATAAGCAGAGATTAAATGCATAGAGGTAGGAGAAACAAAATAAAGTCAGCTCTTCAATTAAAAAAAAATCCAACACATTCAGCTAAATGCATTCAAATAATTGCTGCAACATTCTTATTGTGACCTTTCTTTCTCTCGGGTGCTTTTAGAAGACTGAAGAGCATAAAAGGTCACAGCTTTTTAGATATAGAAAATGTATAATTCTGAACAACTTTTGTTTACATCCAAGTGGTTTTCTTTGTAAATGTGAATGTGAATTCTACAGAATTACATCAGAAATACTATAATGTTGGAGGGAAAGCTTTTACAAGATCATAGATTTAGGATTGGAAGGACTGTTAGCATCGTGTAGTCCAATTTCTCATATCATGAGTGAGGAATATGAGGCATAAATAGGTTTAGAGGTCAGATAAATAATAAATAGCAGAGTTAGGATTGGAACCTGAGTCCTTCACTTCCAAATCTAATATTATCTCCACCATACTGTACAGCCTCCTCACTTACTGCTTAAATTTGTCTGCTATAGAGAATTGCAACAGTACAGAGATGAGGTTAGAGCCTTTGGATCATAAAGCTTTGGGTTTTTATCAGCCAAATCTTAGAATCATTGATTAGGAGATTATTTACAGTGCTGGGAGTTTGCAGCTTGCCTGACTTTCACTCTGTCATAGTAACAAAAATACCAAAAAGCCATGAAAAGGAAAGTCACATACACATATATGTATATATAAAGGTACACACACACACACACACACACACACACACACACACACACACACTTTGTTTTACCTTCTCATTCCTTTATGTTTGGAATTGAATATGACAAAGGAATAGAATCTCATCTAAATTTCCAAATACAGCAGTCCTCTATAAGAAGATTTAAGAGTGAAGTGTACCATTTGCTGACTCTGAAGGTCAGTAATTGTCATGGTTTAATAGCCATGATCGAGACATAACCTACCCCCCAAAGTGCACAGAGCCCTTATGTTGCTCTTTGTAGCTCAAAGGGCAGAATGTCACAAATTGATTCTCCGAGGGCACTTGTTTCATTTTAATATACTGCTGACATACTGAAAAATTAAAATGGATGAATGCAGATGAATTTAAATTTATTCAGATGTAACTTACTGAATTCCAGAATTTCACTAGCAAATTGGTGCTTGTATTACAAATTACAAGGTGTCATTAGTTTACATGAGTATTATCTGCGCTGTGGGTGGCTTCATTGTAGGATTAACTGATTACTGTTCACTTTTTTTTTTTTTGCTTTTAGCCAGCACTGCAGAAAGCAGTGCTCCTGTTGAATCAGAGTCCAGTCAGTGGACATGTAAAGTATGTTCTGAACCACAGCTACCGACTGGTAAGGCCAACAGTTACCAAGAAAAATACCCACAAACAACTATGATGTATTTCCTTAATAAACCAATAATTGTTGGCATTATTATGTTTAGTTACAGAAAAACACTATACCATATTTCTTTTTGACTCAACTCTATTACTTCCTTAATGGTACTTCTTTTCCTCTGTTGATTACCTCCGATTTATCCTGTCTGCATCTTATTTTACATAGCTGTTTTCATGTTGTCTCATTAGACTGAATTCCTTGAGATCTGGGATTGTCTTTTGCATTCCTTTGTATCCCCTGTGCTTAAGCACAGGGCCTGACACTGTAGATCAAATTGATACTGCCTGTATATGCCTGCAGAAGGCAGTGTGCAATGTTCTCTTCCCCAGTTATCTACTTTACTGACTGTCATTTACTTTTATACTTTGATGGACCTATGATTTTATTAATGTCACTACTTCCGCCTGTGCAGATTTGTGACCTTTCATGCCTTATCATTCTGTCTGCTTTTTATCCATGTCTTTCCATAGATCTTAAAGACACAACCAACACACTGGAGACCTTCCTCATTCTTTCTGTATCTTTGTATACACCAGTACAGCACTCAGAGTGTCCGTTGTTTTGTTGTGGTTTTTTTTTCTTAATGTAACTGACCCACCTCCTTTTGAAGTTATAGAGATCCTTATTGATATCTTATATGCCACTCATGTGCAAGTCGTAGATAATGTGCTGTAGCTTACCTATGCCTACCATTTCTCTTTCCATTCCCCTTTAAGCTAGTTGTAATTCTCCACATAGCATTAACAGGAGAATGTTAGTATTAAAGAGAGGATTTTGCTGCAGTTTGCCACTAGCACTGTGACTTGTTACAGTATCTGAGACTTCTATTATTAAAGAGTTATTCCTTTGGTTCTTAAAGGGAAAAGCCTTTCAGGATTACTTAAATGCAGGTATCTTAAGGTGGGGAAAAAACTTTCATTCTGTGCCTTGCCTCCTTGAGAACAGGGTCCTATGGGAGTATAACTCAGAATAATGTTCTGAGACCAGGGAGGTCTGACCTATCTGATTTGAGAGATACAGAAAAAGAGATTAGGAAAGGCAGAAGGCAGAGGTCAATCACTTAAACTACACATTTTCTGCATTTTAAGAAAGATCATTTCTTTATACCATCTGTTACCTTAAGGTGATACTTAAGAAACTGAATTAGTCATTAATACTAGAGATATAGAACTCTTTATTTTCTTCAGTTTGATCTATTTCTCTCCCATTTTTACCCACATTTCTATACTTTTTGCTAATCTTTGTTTTTTCTGTAAAATAATAATCTTTATAATGTTAATTTTTCTGTAAAATAATAATCTTTATAATGAGGCGAGAGATGTGTAATTAGAAGTCATATCATTTAAATATGGCTCTTTACTTTTTTTGTCCTCTTGAATGTACAAATACAGAACTGAGCTTGGAGTTTAATTGTGATTAATTCACACTGATCAGATGGATTTTGGATCAAGAGGAAATTTCATAAAATTTCTGAGTACTTCATCTCTAGGATATTAGAATATTTCTGGGACCTCAGAGATATTTTTTTCCTTTCATGCAAGTTTTAGGGGCAGAGACATTAATGTTACTTAGAGAACAAAAATTCTTACATTGATTTGAAATTCCTACTTAATGACTTTCTTAGCATTTAATTCCAATCCAGATTAAGAGGAAATTTGTATCAAATTTTAACTACATGTGTTTTAGACTTTTGTACTTTGTCATTTTGTTATTTGCACAGCTGGAAACATTTTTATTGCGTCTGCGTGTGTGTGTGTGTGTGTGTGTGTGTGTGTGTGTGTGTGTTATAGGCAGCTGATAGAGCACTAGGCCTGGAATCAGGAAGACCCTGGGCAAGTTACTTAACTTTTGTGATTGGGGAGCTCAGTACATCATAAATGAGGCCATTCATTTTTTTTTAAGCAATATTTAATTTCTTTATATAAAATTTCATTGATGTCTTTTATTTTAACATTGCCTAACTTTTCCTCTGTATTGTTTCTTCCGCTACACCCAGACAAAAAACTATCCTGTATATCAAAGAAATTTTTAAAAAGAAGAGAAAAAATATCAGCAGTTCACTGAAAAATGACAAAGTGTGCAGTCTGACAAAAATATGCAATGTTGCATATCCATGGATTCCCCATATCTGAAAAAGTATGGGGAAAAGTCTTTTCACATGTCTTTTTTGGGGCCGAGCTTGTTCTTTGTAATTTTCAGCATTTGTTTTTAATTGTTTCAGCATTTAGATAATAGATATGTTGTTGTTCAGTCATTCAGTTGTCTCCAACTCTTCATGACCTTGTGTACCACAGCATGCCTATACTGTCTATGGGGTTTTCTTGGCAAAGATACTGGAGTGCTTTGTCATTCCCTTTTCCAGTGGATTAAGGCAAAAAGAGGGATGAGGGAAGCTTCCTGTAGAAGGTAGGATTTTAGTTGGAACTTAAAAGAAGCCAAGAAGACCAGTAGTCAGAGAGGAGGAAGGAGACTGTCCTAGTGTTCTCTGGAAAAGCCAGAGAAAAATCCTGGAGCCAACAGATAGAATGTCTTGTTTGTGAAAGAATTAGGAGGCCAATGTCACTGGCTCAGAGAGTCCTTGTTAGGGAGTAAGGTGTAGGAAAATTAAAAAGGTAGGGGAGGACCGTGTTATGAAGGGTTAGAATGTCAGACAGAGCTTTTTGTATTTGCTCATGGAGGCAATAAGAAGCCACTGGAGTTTAATGAATGAGGGGATTGGTGTGGGTATGATATGATTAGACTTATATTTTAGGACAGTCACTTTATTAGCTGGAGTGAAGAATGGATTGTAGTGGGGAGAAGCTAGAAGCAAGCAGACTCACCTGTAGGCTGTTGTAGTAATTGAGGTATGAGGTAATGTCAGAGGAGAGAAGGGAGTGTATTCAAGAGATGTTTGCAAAGGTGAAATGGACAAGGAGGGTGTGATGGTGAGAGATAGTGAGGAATCCAACATGATTCCTAGGTTGCTAGCTTGAGAAAGTGAGAGGATGGTGTTGCCTTCTACAGTAATAGGGAAGGTAGGAGTGGAAAAGACAGAAAGGGAAAGATAATAAATTCTGTTTTGTACATATTGAGTTTAAGATGTCCATTGGATATCTGGGTCAAGATATTTGAAAGGCAGTTGGAGAGGGAAGATTGGAGGTCAGTAGAGGTATAGGGTCAGTCAGTATAGGTAGATTTGAGAATCATCAGCATAGAGATGGTCATTAAACCCATGGGAAATGATGAGATCACCAAGTGAAGTAGTCGTATGGAGGCAAAAGAGAAGAGGGCTCAGGACCCTGAGGAACACCTATAGTTAGAGGGTGTGATATAGAAGAAGATCTAGCAAAGGAGACAGAGAAGGAGTGGCCAGATAGGAGGAAAACCAGGAGAGAATGGTATCCCAAAAATCTAGAGAGAAGAAATTGTCAAGGAGGAGAGAGTAATCAGTAATATCAAAGGTTTCAGAGAGGTCAAAAATGAGGATTGAGGAAGGGCATTGGCAACTAAGAGATGGTTAGTAATTTTGAAGAGAGGAGTGCAGTGGAATGGTAAGTGCAGAAATCAGATTGTAAGGGGTTAAGAGAATGAGAGGAGAGAAAGACGCACCTATTGTAGATGGCCTTTTTTGAGGAGTTTAACTATAAAGGGCAGATGAGATATAGGATAATAGTGGAGCTGGATGGATCCAAGGGAGTTTTTTTTTCAGGATGGGTAGACATGGCCATGTTTGTAGGCAGTAAGAAATGAGCCAGTAGAGAGGGAGAGACTGAAAATAAGTGAAAGTGGGAAGAAAACAAAGGACACAATCTGACTAAGGAGAAGAAAGGACATAAGAATTTAAACATAATTGGAGGTGACAATTTTGAAAGGTTTGAGGAATTGAATTTCAAGATATCTGACTATAAAAAATGATTGGGGGGGGGGGCGGAGTCAAGATGGCAGAGTAGAAGCAGGTCCTCTGCCCGGCTCTGCCTTCCACTTTCCCCAATTCTTGTAAAAGGAGACTCTAAACAAACTTTGGAGCTACAGAACCCACAAAATGACACAGAGAAGCTAATCTTCCGCTGACCAGGCTGGCTGGATGATTCATCCAGTGTAGTGCTCTGGGAGCCGAGCCCAGCTCCATGCTGAGTTTTTAGGCCCAGGGTGGGCCTGACCAGCTGCCAGCTGGAGAGACTCCAGATCACCAGCAGATATGGTCATTTCCAGATTTATCAATACATAGATGCGGAGGACAAAGTGAGAGGTCAGTGCAAGTGTGGAGTTTGGGACCCACTAGTTGGGAGTGCATCAGCTTTTGCCCCTGGGGGCGAGAAGCCACTGAGGGCTGCGGTGCAGCCACCGCTGCCACATGGCGGCTTCAGCTCCTGGCCTGCAGAGTATAGGGGGACCAAGAGACCAGTTTGAGGGGTAATCACTCTTACTTTAACCTGCTTGGATCTGGATTGCAGTCTAGGGTGGAGGTCCTGGGTTGTGTCCAGCTTGCCAGAGCCTGTGGAGGCTTCAGCAGGGGCTCCCAACTAATACCTCTGGCAGCTGAGAAAATCCCAGCGTTTGGGACAGAAGCTGCCCTCTCTGGTAGCAGAGTCCTACTGTGGCAAAAAGCCCAAAAGTCAAGTAATTGAGTGGCAACATGCCCAGGCAAAGGAAACAAAGCAAACACAAGAACTCAACATTAGGCTCCTATTTTGGGAACAAAAAGGAGCAAAGCATGGAACAGGAGGAAGACAGTGAAGTCAGAACTCCTGCACCAAAAACATCAAAAGAAAATACGAGCTGGTTACAGGCCATAGAGGACCTTAAGAAGCAAATGAGAGAAGTGGAGGAAAAATTGGGAAGAGAAATGAGAACAATGCAAGAAAATTACAAAATAAGAATCAACAACCTGACTGAGGAAAATAATACCTTAAAAAACAGACTAACTCAAATGGCAAAAGAGGCTCAAAAAGGCAATTAGGAGAAGAATACCTTAAAAATTGAATTTGCCAGATGGAAAAAGAATCTCAAAAGCTCGATAAGGGGAATCATTCCTTCAGAATTAGATTGGAACAAAGGGAAGCTAATGACTTTATGAGAAATCAAGATGCTATTAAACAGATCCAAACAAATGAAAGAATAGAAGGCAGTATGAAATATCTCATTGCAAAAACCACTGACCTGGAAAATAGATCCAGGAGAGATAATTTAAAAATTATTGGACTACCTGAAAGCCATGATCAAAGAAAGAACCTAGAAATCATCCTCCAAGAAATTCTCAAGGAAAACTGCCCTGATGTTTTAGAACCAGGAAAAATAGAGCTTGAAAGAATCCACCGATCACCTCCTGAAAAAGATCCCAAAAAGAAAACTTCTAGAAATATTACAGCCAGGTTCCGGAATTCCCAGATCAAGGAAAGAATATTACAAGCAGCCAGGAAGAAACAATTTGAATATTGTGGAAACACAATCAGGATAACCCCAGGATCTGGCAGCTTCTACACTGAGGGATTGAAGGGCTTGGAATATGATATTCTGGAGGTCAAAGGAGCTGGAATTAAAACCAAGAATCACCTACCCAGCAAAACTGAGTATCATGTTTCAGGGGAAAATATGGTCATTCAGTGGAATAGAGGACTTTCAAGCATTCTTGCTGAAAAAATGAGAGTTGAATAGAAAATTTGACATTCAGATACAAGAAGCAAGAAAAGCATGAGAAGGTAAAAAGGGAAAAGAAACCATAAGGAATTTATCAAAGTTGAACTATTAACATTCCTACATAGAAAAACGATAATTGTAACTGATGAGACTTTTCTCAGTATGAAAATAGTTGAAGGGAATATATATATGTCTATATCGGAGAGTATATGGGCATATGAATACATATGTGAATGTGTGTATATATGTTTACAGGTATACATAGATAGAGGGCACAGGACCAATTTAATAGAAAGGGATGATACTTAAAAGGTGACATTAAGAGGTAAGAGAGGAATATAATGAGAGGAGATGGGGAGAGACAGAATGGGGTAAACTATCTCATATAGAAGAGGCAAGAGAAAATGGTTACAATGGAGGGAAAAAATAGGAAGGCAAAAGGGAATGGGTCAACCTTATTCTCATTGAATTTGACTTGGGGAGGGAATGAAATACACATTAAATAGGGTATCTCACCCTACAGGAGAGTAGGGGGGATGATGGAATGAAGGGCAGCCTAGGGGGGAGGGAAGTTGGAAGCACCCATTTTTGAAAAGGGATGCGATCAAAGTAGAGAATAGAACTAGTGGGAGGTGGGATAGGAGGGAGGGAAATATAGTCAATCTTTTACAATATATCAACTGTGTTAATGTTTTGCATAAGCTACACATGTACAACCTATACTGAACTGCTTATCTTTCCAGTAAGGGCGAGTGACAAGAGAGGAAGGGAATGAATCTGGAATTCAAAGTTTTAAAATCAAATGTTTATATATATAATACTATTTTACATGTAATTGGGAAATAAGATATACAGGCACTGGGGCATAGAGATCCACCATGCCCTACTGGAAAAGTCAAAGGGGGTATGAGAGAAGATATGGGAGAGAGCAGATTGGAGGAGGGGATATACTGTGGAATTGCTATTTTGGGCAGTGGGTAGGGGAAAAATGGGGAGAAAATGGGTAACTCAAAATCTGGCAGAAATTAATGATGTATATCAGAAGTTAATAAAGCATTTGAAAAAATGATTGGGTGTGGAGAATCACATTATTCTAGCAAAAAGATGTTGTCAATAACTATCAGTCCATATGCCTGCTTTCTCAGCACCATAAAATTTTTATAAGAACTATCTACTGATGTGTTGATAATGGAGTAGTCTTCTGTAAATACTTTTAATAACAGGCTTTATCTATAGTCGAATAGTTGACTAAAAGTTAAGTTAGTCATTCAGTCAATAAATAATTATTAAGCATCTACCATGTGTTGTGAACTATTCAAGCACTGAGAATACAAAGACAGGCAAAAGACCCTCCCTGTTCTCAAGGAGCTTATGGTTGAGACAACATGTAAACTCTATGTACAAACAAGCTGTATACAAAATAAATTGGAAATCATCAGCAGAGGGAAGTCACTAGAATTAAGAGGGTTTGGGGAAGGCTTCCTATAAAAAGCAAAATTTTTAACTAGGACCTGAAGGAAACTAGAGAAGTGAGGATGGAGGGATAGCCAGTGAAAATGCCCAGAGCTAAGAGATAGAGTGTCTTGTTTGAGAAATAAGAAAGAATCTAGTGTTACTGGATCACAGAGTATGTGGAGGAGGATATGTGCATAATGTATAAGAAAATTATAAAGGTAAGGGTAGTTTGGAGTGCCAAACAGAAGATTTTATATTTGATCCTGGAGGTAACAGGGAACCACTGTTGTTTATTGAGAGGGGAGGTGACATAATCAGACCCAAACTCTAGAAAAATCACTTTGACTTCTGAATGGAGGATGGCCTAGAATAAGGAGAGATTTAAGGCAGGGTGCAACCATCAGGCTTGCGCCAAGATGGTGGCAGTGCCAGAAGAGAGAAGGTAATATATTTGAGAGATGTCACAAAAGTAAAATCAATGAGCCTTGGCAACAGACTGGATATGGATAGTGAGAGAGAGGAATTGAGGATGGCATCTACATGATGAGCATGGGTGACTGGGAAGACAGGGGTACCCCTAACAGGAGTAAGGGAAAGGGGAGAATTTTGGGGGAAAGATAATAAATTCTATTTTGGACATGTTAGATTTAAGAAGTTTAAAAGACATATAATTTAAGATGTATATTAGGCAGTTGGAAAGGATGAGACTGGGCTAGATAAATAAATTTGAGAATCATTAACATAGAGATGACAATTGCCTACCTAGAAACCGATTTCACCTGGGTCCTAAATCCTGCCTTTGATTAATCTTGTCCATTTGAACCTTTTAATCAATGACTTAAAGATTTAGATGGCATGATTATCAGATTTACAGATGACAGAAGTGAAAAGATAAAGCAAGTTCAATGACTTGACCAGGATCAGATTGATAAGTATATGTAACCAAGATTTTCCTTGTAAGTATGAGTGAATTTCAGTGCATAACAATGTTCTAGTCACTTCTCTATGTCTTCATCAGGATGCTCCTTATTTATTCTCATTCATCATTCTTAGAGTTCATAATATGATCTTCTGGGTTGCCTTTTCTTGTTTTGCTTCATACTTTTTCATAAATATAATTTTCACATTTCTTTATTCCTCTTAATTGTACTATTCCATTAAGTTAATGGATTCATTTTTGTTGTTTTTCTGTTTCTGTGGTTTAATTTGTATAGTTCCTGAGTGAGGGCACTGTGCTGCTTCCCCAGCCCCCACTCCCCCAATATTGATAAACTGATACTTAGCAACTTAAAGTTGCTTAAGACTTAAAAGTCTTCTAAAGTTGTCTGGAACACTGAGAAGTTAAGTGACTTGCCTTTGGTCATAGTGTATGTCTGAGGCGGGGGCTTGAAACCAGGTAATCCTAAGCACTATTTCCTTCTTATTAATGTACTGCAATCCCCTATTATTGGAAATTTTGATTGCTTAGAATGCAATCTTTTTATTATTATTATTTTTATAGCACCAGTAATGCTGCTTTAAAGATTATGGAGGAGATAAAATTTTTTTTAATAACAGTTTTAGGGTTTATTCACAGTAACCAGCATTCATTTTGTACATAAGAAAAGTATGAGAGAATCTGTCGGTAACTTTGCAAAAAAAATAGGTTATGTCTCTAGCATTTCCTTGATAGAACCATTCTAGAAATCCTTTCCAAAAGGGTTAGACTATCATGGCTGTATTAGATAAAGACAACATGATCAGAAGAGGAACAATTTCATTGTGATCACTATTTGCCTTTCCAAATAATAAGTTGTAATCACTTTAATAATGTATTCTAGAATTTTGCAGCGAATTTTAATTAAACTCCTGGTCCTATAGTTTTCAGAGTCTGTTGTCTTCTCTTTTGATAAATGGATCAACACTTGACCTTTTTTTAAATTCTGTATCACTTCTCTCTCCTGTTTATTGAGGATTTCATATTTATTTAATATTTTGCTTCCAGATTTCACTGATCCTTCCCCTTCTTTTCTGTGTAACATTTTTCTAACCACTTGACACAGGTCAGAATTTCTCTTTGCTTTTTCAGATCCATTTCCTTCTTTGTTTTTACAGTGACATCATTTTGTTGTTGTGTAAAAGGAGCACTTCATTCTCATGGATAACCTTGAAAATAGAGATACATTTTTTTAATCTTTTCTGGGAGGAACATCAATCTACAATTTGAGCATAAATAGCAGAAGGGATTCCTTTAAAATGGAGTGGTCCCCAGATGGTCACATTTGTGGATCACATTATGTTGATTCTATTAAGCCATTGGATTGTATAGATACTGTGGTAAGGAATCTGTGGCCTTGAGGCCACCTATAACCCTCTAGGTCAAGTGTGACCCTTTGAATCCAAACTTCACAAAATAAATTCCCTTAATAAAAGAATTTATTCTATAAAACTTGGACTCAGTCAAAAGGCTGCCCCAAAGGACCTAGAAGGCCACATGCTGTAGGTTCCCCACCCCTGGATAGAACATCCTCAGTAAGGACCCACAACTACTCAGAAGAGTTCAACCTATTAGTCAAAACAGGAAAAGCCCAATAGATGAAGGATGGCTATTGTTGAGGTTAGTATATGCAGTTGGATTAAATTCATCGTGATATGCATTGTCATGTGCTGAATAGTGATAGCGATCTCAGCCTTCAGCTGAATAACAAGAAGAGAATGGGCTGGATGGCACATAGGAAACTACGCTGGGTCTTCAGTGCTTCCAAGCTGCTGCTTAGCATAAAACTCCATCTTTAAATTCCAGCTAGCTTTCTTCTTGTGATATACTGTATGGCTGGGAATCATTAAAACGGTCTCCAAAGAATTAAAATATGAGTGACAAATGGTAATGAAATTAGTTAAATAAGCTGTTACTTATTACCAATAATAACTAGCCTTTGAAAAGGAATATGAGATATTTTTACACAAAAGAACAATTTGAAAAGGATGTAGACTAGTCTTGTAAAAGTAAAGGATAAATAGATTAACAGTCAAGACAGAGCTGTTGATAAGATGCAGACTCTGAGTGTTGCACTGTTACCCATCAAATTTTAAGATGTAGAGTTGGCCCTGTAGCACCCTGGATAAAATTTATATAGAGCATTTATGGGAGGACTTGGACAAAAAGTCCTCAGGATACAGTGATATGAATGAATTAAAAACTGCACTATTGAAGAAAATACTCATGTTGATGAAATCATGGACTCTCTGAAGTAGAGGCTGTCCAGTTTTAAGCTATTAATGCTCAAAACTGAGCTATGCCTTTTGGATCACTATGTATTACAGTGTGACCCTGTTGATGATGCTGATTAGGTAATAGCACAAGAAAGCAGAAAATGTATACAAACAGTGAACTAGGTGGTACAGGAAAGAACACTGGGCCTGGAATCAGAAAGACCTGATTTCAAATCCTGCTTCAGACACTGACTGGCTGTGTGACCTTGGCAAATCACTTAACCCTGTTTGCCTCAGTTTTCTCATCTGTAAAATGAACTGGAGAAGAAGATGGCAAACCACTCTTTGCCAAAAAAAATAGCCAAATAGAGTCGCAAAGAGTTGGACACAACTAAAACAACTGAGCAACATACACACGTACTCTCACATATATAGACACGTGTGTATACACACATATGGATTAATTTATCATGAAATTATCACATGGTTCAAATTTCCTTTAGAATATCTTCAAAGGTGCCTGCTGGTGTCTACCAGACAAAACTGTTCTGTGACCTTTGTGAAGATGCTCTTTCCCCTTTGGTCTGGCTTTGTTTCTGAGGGAGTAGGTGGGGAGAGGGGAGACAGTAAAAGTGTGTCAGGAAGTAGCATAAATTTGTACTGCAATACTGCATCATATTAAATGTTATCTTATGTAGTTGACATCTACATCCTATTTAATTGACACGCACATCTTATAGAGTCTTACAGTATATAAATAAGCTTCATAATTGATTAAATCCTATAAACTCCCTTTCCTCCCTTCCATCCATCCATCCATCCATCCATCCATCCATCCCCCCATACCTACCTTCTCTTGCCCTCTACCTCCATTTGGAAGGGAACAAAAACCCTTGCAACAAATATTAATCAAGAAAAACATCTCACATTGCCTATATATGAAAAAGAATACTTTATTCTATATTTCGAATCCATTCTCTGTCAAGAGGTGGATTTCATGCTTCGTTAGCAGTTCTCTGAAATTATAGTTGGCTATTGTATTGATCAGAGTTCTGAGATATTTCTTTCTGATGAATTTTTATTGATATCTTTTGCTTTCACATCAACCAAATTTCCTCCAGTATTTCTCCTCTACCCCTTCCAAGTCACAGTGTATAACAAATATTTTTTAAAGGAAAAAGAGGAAGAAGAGGGAAAAAATAAGTGAAACTGATCACTATGTAAAAGTTGATTGTGTGTGTGTGTGTGTGCGCGCGCGCGCACACACACACACACACACACACACACATATAATGCTCTACACCTGTGGCACCCCCTCTTCTCCTGCCTCCAACTTCTTCAGAAGAGTGGGGAGAGGTATCCACTCCTGTCTCTTCTTTGTGGCTAAACGTGGTCTTTATAAGTTTGCAACCTTTGTTCAGTTGTTTTGTGGCAGCTACTATATTATTTACTTGTCTCTACTTTCTTCATTGTTAATTGATTTAGCAATACAATGGATAAAGTGGTGGACCTAGAGTCGGAAAGATCAAAGTTCAAATTTGGGCTCAGACACTTACCAGCTGTATGACTTTGGGAAAATCACTTAAATTTCTGTTGCCCCAGTTTCCTCATCTATAAAATGAAGATGGTTATAACACCTGCCTCCCGGGATAGTTATAAGGATAAAATGAGATAATATTTGTAAAGGGCTTTGCCAACCTTAAAGCACTATGTAAATGTTAAATGTTGCTAGATAGTTCTCCAATACCTCACTTATCAACTAATTTTCCTACTGTCTTGGCTCTCCCAAACCTTTTCATCTCTCCTCTAACATCCTATAGCTATTCTCTCTCAGCTGAGAAACTTGCCTCATATTTTACAGGAAAATTTAAGGTCATTTGCATTGAGCTCCCATTTCTCTCTTCTTTCTCATCTCCTATCACTTAGCTGTCTTCTGCCACTATCCCCCCCCTTCATCCCTGTCTCACATGATGAAGTGGCCTTATTCCTAATCAAAGCTAATCCCCCTATTTGTTCAAGTGATTTTGTTCTACCCTTTCTCCTCTGACAGGTCATTCCTTCTGTCATCCACTCTTTCACTTATTTTCAATCTCTCCTTACCTGTTGTCTGCTTTTCTCCTGCCTGAAAACATGCCAATGTCTGCTGCATCCTCAAAAAAAAAAAAACCCCGATCCCCCAGAAAACCCCTCTTGCTCCTTCCATCCCCTTTAACTGTTGTCTATTGTCCTTATCACTTCTGTCTAAGCTTCCTGACCTGTGCTCCTCGTTCCAGTGACGCACTGGCCTCCTTGCTGTTCTACAAACAAGGGACTGGAGTCCCTTGTGGACTTAGCTCTGGGATTTTCTCAGGCTGTCCCCAAGGCCTAGGATGCTTTCCCTCCTCTGCTTAGACTAGTGACCTTCCTTGCTTCCTTTAGGTCCCAACTAAAATCCCTTCTTCTATAGGAAACCTTTTCCAGTGCCTTCCCTCTGTAAAGTATTTCCTATTTATCCTGTATGTACCTTACTTTATATATATTTGTTTGCATGTTGTCTCCTCCATTACATTATAAGCACTTTGCAGGGAGGAATTATCTTTTTCTTATTTGTATCCCTATACTTAGCACAATGTCTGATGCATAGTAGGCACCTAATACATGTTTATTGTTTGATTGAGTTCTTTTCCTTTGGTGTTTAAACATGTTTCGTAGATAACTGTATTTTAATATACTTAGTTTCCTTTGTATTTTATGCATTTCTCTATAATTTATGTATTTAAAAATGGTTTTCTGAGAAGTGGTCTAGCTTCACCAGATTGCCAAAGGGCAGACAGAAAAAGTTTAAGGATACAAAAAGTGGTTAGAACCCCTATTTAATGACCTTGGGTGGATAATTCTAAATTACTTTCTAGAATGGCTGGACCAGTTCACATATTTGACAGTGGTACTTAGTGTCACTGTTTTTTACATTTTAGGGGCAGCTATGTGACATGGTGAATAGAGTGCCAGGACTGGAGTCTTCCTGACTCTTCTTCCTGAGTTCAGTTCTGGCCTCAAACACTTACTAAAAGTGTGACCCTGGGCAAGTCACTTAACCCTGTTTGCCTCAATTTCTTCATCTGTAAAAATGACCTGGAGGGGGCAACTAGGTGGCACAGTGAATAGAGCACCAGCCCTGGAGTCAGGAGAACCTGAGTTCAAATCTGGCCTCAGACACTTAACACTTACTAGCTGTGTGACCTTGAGCAAACCACTGCCCTGCCTTCCCCCCTCCAAAAAGGCAAAAAAAAAAAAAGAAAAAAGATGAGCTAGAGAAGGAAATGGCAAACCACTCTAATATCTTTGCAAAGAAAACCCCAAAAGGGGTTATGAAGAGCTGGGCATGACTGAAAAACAATTGAATGACAATTTCTACATTTTATTATGTTTTCTCTTGTCATTTTCTTGGATGAAGTTTTCTCTTTCTGTGATTTGTTCTTTACCCACCAATTCTTAAGGATTAAGTTACTTAAACTCTTTGTTATATAGTCAGCTACCTCTGTCCTAAATATAGAAGAAAATATGATGTGATGTCTGTTTCTTAGTTCATCTTCAATTAAAAGTAAAACTCTCATTAAATGAAACTTTTGCATAAATCCACCACATATTAAGGCATAACATAATAAAAACAGTAAGCAGTTTAAAGAACACAAAACAATACAGAGACCTCAGTGGGGACTTAATTAAATCCTAAATAATGAATAAGTCAAAAAACAAATCTTTTTTTTTTTTAAAGCAATTGGGGTTAAGTAACTTGCTCAAGGTTACACGGCCAGTTATTTCTGGGTGTGGTGCTGAGTATCTGAGCCCGGATTTGATCCAGGTCATCCCGACACTGGAGCCGGTGCTCTTACTCGCTGAGCCACCTGGCCGCTCCTAAGCAATTGGGGTTAAGTAACTTGCTCAAGGTTACACGGCCAGGTGTCAAAAAACAAATCTTATAAATAATAATTATGGGAGGGCAGAACCAAGATGGCAGATAAAAGGCATAGATTTGTCTGAGCTCTCCCCAAAACCCCTTTAAACAACTTTAAATAATGCCCCAAGACAAATTCTATAGCATTAGAACCTACAAAAGGATGGAGTAAAGCAATTGTATAGCTCAAGACAACTTAGAAGGTTAACAGGAAAGATCTGTTGCATTGCAGTAAGAGTATAACATAGGCCGTGCCCCAATACACCATGAGTGAGCTTTGGGAGTGACTGAATCAGCGGTGGTTTCCAGACCTCTCAGCCACAGATGATAAGGGAGTCAGACTGGTTAGGAGATTATAGGAGTCCCTTTACTGGTAGGGAGGACAGAGCTATTGCATTGCCCAAATGTGGATCTGGGTTGCAGTCTTGGGTCTTAGTCCCAGGGTGAGGAGGAGCACTAGCACACCAGAGCTTGTGGCCACAAGGTGCTGGGACCCTGGTCATAGTTCAAGGGCAGAACTGAGTGCTTGAAGTAGCTCACGGATCAGAACACAGGCCAGAAGAGTAGTAAATACACCCCTCCCTAGTAGTAAACACAGCATACCACCTTGGAAGAACTGACAATTTACAGGCACCTAGAATCATCTCTAAAAATAGCTGCACAAAATACCTGATGCTTGGCACAGTGTCCCCTGCACTCTAGAAGCAGAGTGATGCAAAAAAATCACAAAAAAAAAAGCTTAGTAAAGGAGACAAAAAATACTGAAGAAAATAACCCCTAAAAATAATTTAAAAATAGAATAGGCCAAATGGTAAAAGAGGCACAAAAATCCAATGAAGAGAAGAATGCCTTGAAAAGCAGAATGGGCCAATGGGAAAAGGAGGTACAAAAGTTCCCTGAAGAAAATAATTCCTTAAGAATTAGAATTGGGCAAGTGAAAGCTAATGACTCCATGAGACATTAAGAAACAATAAAACAAAATCAAAGAATTAAAAAAAAAAGAAAATGTGAAATATCTCATTGGATAAACAACTGACCTGGAAAATAGATCCAGGAGAGATAATTTAAGAATTATTGGAACTGCTGAAAGCCATTATGAAAATCAAGGAAAATTGTCCTTATATTCTAGAACCAGAGGGTAAAATAGAAATTAAAAGAATCCACCAGTCATTTCCTGAAAGAGATCCCAAAATGAAAACTCCTAGGAATATAATAGCCAAATTCCAGAGTTCCCAAGACAAGGAAAAAATACTGCCAGTGGCCAAAAAACAACAAAAACCAAAACAAAACAAAAGCAGATATCATGGAGCCACAGTCAGGATAATGCAAGACTTAGCAGTTTCTACATTAAAGGATCAGAGGGCTAGGAATATGATATTCTGGAGGGCAAAGGAGCTAGGATTATAACCAAGAATCACCTCTGCAGCAAAACTGAGTGGAAAAAAAAAATGAATGTTAAATGAAATAAAAGACTTTCAAGCATTCTTGATGAAAAGACCAGAACCGAATAGGAAATCTGACTTTCAAATACAAGATCCAAGAAAAGCATGAAAACAGGAAAGAAACCATAAGGGATTCAATAAGGTTGAAGTGTTTATATTCCTGCATGGGAAAATGGTACTTGTATCTCCTAAAAATTTTCTCATTATTAGGGCATTATTAGGAGTCTACATAGATAGAGGGTATGGGCATGAACTGAATATGATGGGATGAATATCTAAAAGAAATAAAATTAAGGGGTGAGAAAGAAGACTGTCCTGGGAGAAGGGGAAAGGGAGAGGTAGAATGGGGTAAATTATCTAACAGAAAAGAGGTGTGAAAAAACATTTTACAGTGGAGGGTAAGAGGGGGGAGGCAGGGGAGAGGGATTTTGTGAACCTTACTCTCATCAGAATTGGCTCAAACAGGGAATATCATACATATTCAGTTGGGTATAGAAATCTTTCTTACTATAGGCAAGCAGGAGGGAAAGGAGATAAAAGCAGGGAGGAGAGGGGAGACATGTAGATTGGTAGAAAGAACTGGGGGAAGTAAAAGTCAGAAGCAAAACATTTGAGAGACTTGGTGAAATGAGAGAGAGAGAGAATAAATAGAATGGAGGAAGATACATAGCAGTCATGACTGCGAAAAAATTTTATACCAGGTTTCTCTATATAAAGACCTCATTTCTCAAATATATAGAGAACTGAGTCAAATTTGTAGCAGACAGTTATTCCTCAGTTGATAAATTGTCAACAGATATAAATAGGCGATTTTTAGACAAAGTAATAAAAGCTATCTATTGTCACATGAAAAAATGCCCTAAATCACTATTGATTAGAGAAATGCAAATTAAAACAACTGAGCTACCACTGGAAACCTATCATATTGGCTAATATAATGGAAAAGGAAAATGACAGATGTTGGAGAGGATATAGGAAAATTGAGACACTAATGTACTGTTGGTGAAGTTTATACTGATTCAGCCATACAGAAAAGCAATTTGCAAGTATTCCCAAAGTGCTATAAAACCATGTATACCCTTTGACCAAGTAATACCACTATATCCCAAAGTGATAAAAAGCAAAAAAGAAAATGTCCTGTTTGGACAAAAACATTTATAGCAGGTTGTTTGTTTTAGTGATGTCAAAGAATTGATAATTGAGGGATATCTCCATGATATCTGCTTTTGTTTTGTTCATCAGTTGGAGAATGACTGAGCAAGTTGTTGTATATAATTGTGATGGAGCACTATTGTGCTATAAGAAATGATGAGCAGGATGCCCTCAGAAAAACCTGGAGAGACTTAGATGAACCAATGCAAAGTGAAATGAGCAGAACCAGGAGAACATTATATATATATTAACAGCAACATTGTGTGATGATCAGCTGTAATAGGCTTAGCTCTTCTCAGCAATGCAGTGCTCTAAGACAGTCCTAAAGGATTTATGATAAAAAATGCTATCCATCTCCAGAGAAAGAACTGATGGAGTATGAATGTAGTTCAGATCATGCCTTTTCTTTATTTTTCTTGTTTGTTTGCTTTTTTCTGTGTTTTCCTTTACATCATGACTAACATGGAAATGTGTTTTGCTGTATCAAATTGCTTTCTTTTTTAATGGGGGGTGGGAGTGGAGGGAGGTAGGGAGGGAGAGAATTTGGAACTCAAAATTTTAAAAATATATTAAAAATTGTTTTTACATGTTAATTGGGTGAAAAATAAAATATTAATAAAAATAATTGTGTGAAAAATAATGACAATGATAAAACTCAGAATTTCTGAGTTGAGGCTAAAAGAGCCCTATGGGGAAAAGTAGTATCTGTTTAAAAACATGCATTAAGAAAGTAGAAGATACTGACTTGAATATAGCTTGAAAAAACTAGAAACTCAATAAATACCGTAAAATAAGCACACACAAAAAGAGTTATTGAAAATTAGGAGACAAACAAATTGGAAATAAACACTTCAGAAGCTATTAAGTAAATTGAAAGCTGCTTCTTTGAAATACTGAAAAGATTGATAAACTTGTAACAAATTTGATTAAAAAGATGAGTGCAGAAACACAAATCACCAAAACAGCAAATGAACGAGTTGAAATTACAAGAAAGTCAGAAGAAATAAAAAATTATCAGAACATACCATACCTAGTCGTATATTAACAAAACTGAGAACACAAAAGAAATAGGTTACCTTCAAAAATATTGAAATGAACAGAAGACCAAATAGGGATCTTTAAGAATTCAGTATCTGAAAAGGAAATAGAACTAGCTATTGTAAAGGAACTACCAGAAAACAATCTCCTGGTCCTGATAGATTGATTCACAGAATTCTATCAGACTTAAAAAACAAAACAAAACAAATACCATTGCTACACCAATTATTCTCAAAAGGTTGAGAAAAAAAGCACTATACCTAATTCCTTTTAAGAGGCAAATATTGTTCTAATACCTAAGCTAAGGAAGGATAAAGCAAAGAAAGAAAACTGTACATGAATATCATTAATCAATGTCAATTCAAAACAAAAATAAATCCTGTCAAACAACAGTAATTTCATTTAAGAAATCATTCATTGTGATCAAGTTGGATTTACATCAAGCATGCAAAGATGGTTCAATGTCAGGAAAACAATCACTGTAATTGATCATATTTAAAACAAGTAAAGAAGCTTTTCAAAAAATTTCATGAATGAATGAGTGATAGAAAAAAGCAGTTGTTGAGTACTTGTATGCCATACATTGTGCTGAGTGCTAGGGATACAAACAGAAAAGACTAGACAGTTCCTTCTCTGAAATTGCTCACCTTTTGCCAAGGAGAGACAACACAAAAAAATTCAACTATGGGCAGGTAGAAAGTCCTTAAAGTTCTAAAGATTGCAGCATTAGGGTGATGCAGGCTTATGTAAACAATTTGTTTCATATGAAGTAGAATTCACCTTGATATCTGTGTGACTTTTTTTTCAGAAGGAATCAGTGTTTTGTGAAGGGCTTACCTTTTTCCCTAATAACAATATAACATAATACTAATATTATATTTATATAGTTGTTTTAATGTTTGTGAAATACTTTCCTAACAATAGCTCTGTAGATAGAAAAACGATTACATCCTCATTTTACACATAACAAAAAAATATTAGGACTGTCTTAGGGCATTGCATTGCTGAGAAGAGCTAAGCCTATCACAGCTGATCATCACACAATGATGCTGTTACTATATATAATGTTTTCCCGGTTCTGCTCATTTCACTTTGCATTGGTTCAAAAAATGTTAAGTAATGTTATAGAATCAGATTTAGACTTGTAAGGTGATGTTGGAAGTCAACTGGTCCAATAAGGGAACTCACAAAGCTAGTGCTTGTCTCAGACAATATTCAAATCTAGGTCCCGTGACTTCAAGTTTTCTACTGTGTTAGCATGCTGTCTCTCAGGAAAACAAAAACAAAGAGTAATCTTCCAGGCTAATAACAGGAAGGGGAATAATGGTAAAGTAATATTTATTTTTTGCACATATAAAGAACTTTAACATTAGAAGAGACTTTAGAGATCATCTCATCCAACTCCATTAAAATACACAGTATTTCCTGATTGTTTCTCTCTTTATAGAACATGTATTGAGTCATCTGGAACAAATCAAAGGCATGCCTCCAGCCAGCCATAATGAAATAGCTCCTGATAAAGAAATAGAGGTACTTCCCAAGGATATACCTGTTGTTTCTGAAAGTGGCAGTGCCAACAGAGAACCAAAGAAAAAGTCCCGAAGAGGTAAAAAATCCAAAATTTCAAAAGGTGAACAACCTCTTGTCATCATTGAAGAGAAGGAACCAGCAGGTGAGTGCTGATCCATGGGAAATGGTTGCCAATTTGATCATTGATATAGACCCATTTCTTGGGATCAGAGACCTTAATGATGAAAAGGACTTCAGGGAAATAATTTAATTCATGCTTTCATTTGACAGATAAAGAAACTGAGGTTCTTAGTGATGTAGGTAATGCAATATTTTAAAAAGATTACTGCTGTGGCATTGTTGTATAGGGTGATCAGAGTGGATAGAGACTGCAGTCAAGAGATCACTGTAAAAGCACAGGTAATGATAATGAACAATACATTTTTTTTATATTTGTTTTACAAAGCACTTTTCTTCATAGCAATCCTATGCAGCACGTAGTAGAAGTATTATTATAGTCATTTTATAGAGAAGTATTATTATAGTCATTTTATATACTGAGATTTGGAGTATTTGAAATGATGTGCTAATAGATTGCAGCTGTCAGAGCCAGGATTTGAACTACAACAATCTCTGTGGACACAAAACCCAGGATTCTTCCCTCTGTGCATTTCAGCTTCCTATATGTGAGGTGATTAGAACCAAGGAAATATGCATCTTAATTGTGTCTATTAGATTTTATTGTTGATCTTATAGTTTTGAAATCTCTTAAAATGGAACCAGTGACCTTCCACTTACCATATTCAAGCTCAGCAGCCTAATAAGATTATTTTGTTTCCACATACATTCCACAGTTTCTGAAATTTTCCACTTAAGGTTTTTCTAGCATGCTCAACCAGTGCTTCTTAGGGGTTGATTTTCCAGCTTGCACATTACCAAATCATTGGACTTCTTAACTTTGTGTAGCCTGGGTACTCCTTCATGTACAAGAAAAGAAGACGGGTATAAAGAAAGAAAAACATAATAAAATTTGCTTTTCACAAAATCTTTGATACCATTATCCTATGATTCTATAGTATTTAGTCATTTTCCTAACGTTAACAGGGGAAGAAGATCAAAACTAGTATCTCAAATAAGGTTTGGAGGTTACATTATCAATTTCAGTTTTCATTACTATCGATTTTCTAATTTTGAACATTTTTAAAGCATCAAAACTACTTAGCTACAGATTTTTATTAATCATCTTAATATACATTTAGGTATATGTAAAGCTTAAAGATTTTACTTTAGTATACATTTGAAATTCTTTTTGATAGCTTTGAGTAGAAGGAATTGGAATATTTCAACCTTTTAAAAACACAAATATTCATTGTAATTTATATGTCTGATGTCATAATGAATTATGGCAGATATGGAAAAGTAATTTCTTGGCCTTTTAGTTTTATTCTTAAGGATTTAAAATGTAATTAACATTTATGGCAGCATGGTATGGTGGAAAGAACATTGAATTTGAAGTTAGAAGGCCTAAATCAAGGCCCCGACATATAGGATCATGATCGTGGAAAGGATAAGACTCTCAGAGTTTCAATTTCCTCATATTTAAAAATTAATATAAAAATAATTACTGTTACTTATTTCATAAAATTGTTATAAGGAAAAGACTTTGTAAGCTTTAAAGCACTAGATAAATGTGAACTATGCTGATTCATTATGATCATCGTACACACATAATCAATTTGAGGGCAAGAGCTTAATTTTCTCTTCCTGCATATCATACTATCCGGATTCTGCAAGATGACTAATTTGACCTTGAGTGTTTTGTTTTGTTTTGTTTTTAATCCAAACTTAGTCTAGTTATCACATGATTTTAGTGTGCTTTCATAAACATTTCTTAGTTTGTTTCAGATATTGTGCCAAATAACTTGTGTTATTTTTACAAATAATTTAGTCTTTTGGGTTTTTATATATATTATATATGCATATATATATATATTTCCTGCCCTTCGCCAGTGGATCAAGTGG
This sequence comes from Petaurus breviceps papuanus, assembly GCF_028583685.1. Taxonomy (NCBI): domain Eukaryota; kingdom Metazoa; phylum Chordata; class Mammalia; order Diprotodontia; family Petauridae; genus Petaurus; species Petaurus breviceps. Next base: position 4,481,342 of record NW_027187374.1, on the reverse strand, counting down.
CAGAAATTATAACAGAAATCCCACCTGATGAAGATCTTGACTCAACTACAGATGAGCGAATTATGGAGCTTGTGTTAGGAAAGCTGCCCAGTACGACAAAAGAGATCAGTTCAGTTCCAAAGTAAGTAGTCGGTTAAACTTTTTGTTCTATCATTGCTGACAGAATAAGATACCTAGTAAGAAGTATTGGGATTTCTTTGATAAGATAGGAGGCACTTTTCAAAATGACTTGATGAAAATTTATTTAATATTATGGAGGGTTAAATCATGTATTGTTTGACGTGTTACAAACATCCTTATGCAACAAAACCCTTCTGTTGGTCCTTTTATTACTCACACTATGATTCTGTCTCTTTTCCTTTCGTTGTCAAAGTTCTTGAAAAAATTCTGCATTACTTGCCTTTATCTCAACAATTCTTTTTTCTTCAACCTCTTGCATTCTTGCTTCGGTCCCTCCCACATTCTGGAAACTGTCCTTTTTAAAGTAACTACTGACTTTCTCCTTGACGTTTTCAATGACCTTTTCATAGTTCACATTCTCTTTGACTTTCCTATACCGTTTTACACTGTTGACCACTTTCTTCCTCTTGATATATTTTCTATCTCCTTTGTGAGGCTATATTCTTAGGGCTTTTTTTCTACCTCTCTGAGTGTTTCTTCTTCATCCCCTCTGCCTCCTTCTCTTTCTTCTTTTGCCCTCTCTACGTGTAAATATTTACAAAAGTTTACTTCTGTTCCTTCAATATACTTTCATTCCTGGTGACCTCATTGTCTCAGAATCACAGGATCACAGACCTTGTCATCTTGTTCAGCCTGTACCTAAACAATAATACTTTCCTCAATTACAGATCCTCAGTTTGATGCCCTACATCTGCTTACACAATGCCCAGGCTCCATTGTGGAGTTATAATATAATTAACCTTATTTTATGGAATATTTTCATTGATTACACCACAATACTAATTTTTAAAAATTCTGTCACAGTAGAGGAAGTAGAACTTAAATGTAAGAGTAGAAGGAAGTTCTTTTTTTTTTAATTTTTAAAATTTATTTTTAGTTTTCTACATTCATGTCCACAAGATTTTGAATTATAAATTTTCTCCCCATCTTTCCTCTACCCCCCACCCCAAGAAAGAAAGCATACTGAATACCCTTTCCCCCAATCTGTCCTCTTTTTTTTTTTTTAAAGCAATTGGGGTTAAGTAACTTGCTCAAGTTTACACGGCCAGTTATTTCTGGGTGTGGTACTAAGTATCTGAGCCTGGATTCGATCCCCAGGTCATCCCGACACTGGGGCCGATACTCTTACTTGCTGAGCCACCTGGCTGCCCCTAAGCAATTGGGGTTAAGTAACTTGCTCAAGGTTACATGTCCAGGTGTTTCTGTGTGGGTACTAAGTGTCTGAGCCCAGATTCGGTCCCTAGCTCATCCTGACATTGGGGCCAGTGCTCTTACTTGCTGTGCTACCTGGCTGCCCCCAATCTGTCCTCTCTCATATCCTCCCCCATTTCCCCTCTAACTTTCTAGTAGGGCAAGATGGATTTCTGTACCCCAGTGCCTGTATGTCTTATTTTCCAGTTGCATGTAAAAAACAATTTTTTTTAACATTTGTTTTTAAAACTTTGATTTCCAGATTCTTTCCCTTCTTCCCTCCTCACCCACCCCCATTGGGAAGATAAGCAATTCAGTATCGGTCGTATATGTGTAGTTATGCAAAATGTTTCCATAGTATTTATATTGTGAAAGACTAACTATATTTCCCTCCATCCTATCCCACCCCACTTTTATTCTATTTTCTACTTTGACCCTGTCCTTTTTCAAAATGTGTGCTTCTAACTACCCTCTCCCCCAATTTGCCCTCCCTTCTCTTATCTTCCCTCTTATCTCCTTCCCCCCTACTTTCTTGTAAGGTAAGATACCCAAATGAGTGTGTATGTTATTCCCTCCCTAAGCCAAATTCAGTGAGAGTAAAGTTGACCCATTCCCTTTCACCTTCCTGCTCTTCCCCTCCATTGTAACAGTTTTCTCTTGCCTATTTTATATATTAGATAATTTACCCTATTCTATCTCTCCCTTTCTCCTTCTCTCATTATAGTCCTTTGACAGCTCTTAATTTTATTTTTTATATATCATCCCTTCCTATTCAACTGATCCTGTGCCCTCTGTCTATGTATACATGTACACACATATACACACACTCACATATGTATTTATACACACATATACCCTCATACATACATATGTATGTATATATACCTATATATATATATATTCAACTATCTTCATACTGAGAAAAGTCTCATGAGTTCCAATGATTGTTTTTCCATGTAGCAATATAAATAGTTCAACTTTAATAAGTTCCTTATAATTTCTTTTTCCTGTTTACCTTCTCATGTTTCTCTTGCTTCTTGTATTTGAAAGTCAAACTCTCTGTTCAGCTCTGGTTTTTTCATCAAGAATACTTGATAGTCCTCTATTTCATTGAATGACTATATTTTCCTCTGAAAACGACTAGGTTTGTTTCTTTTTTTGCAGGGGGGAAAGCAGGGCATTTGGGGTTAAGTGAATTTAAGTGACTTGCCCAAGGTCACATGGCTAGTAAGTGTTAAGTGTGTGAGGCTGGATTTGCCCTCAGGTCTTCCTGACTCCAGGGCCTGTGCTCTATTCACTGTGCCACCTAGCTGCCCCAGGAAGAAGTTCTGTGAGCTTCCTGTACTCCTAACTTCTACAAATATATCTAGAAAATGAATCAGACTGAATTCAGATTGGGAAATCCAAGCCCAGTTTGGCATCAGGAAAAAGATGAAAAACTCTGTGAACACTGGAGATGGACTGTAGCCAGGAACAGGCCATGCAGAATATTCTGGCTCAGGGAGAGTCTGCATACCAGATCAAGAAGAGGCCCCAGAACTAGAATTAGAGGGGCCTAAACTTGCACAGCATGCAGGAATAGGTGTGAACCAGAAGACCTTCATCACTTCACATTTGGACTACTGCAGTAGCCTGCTGGCTAGTTTGTCTGTCATATGTCTCTCCTCACTCCAGTTCATCCTTCATTCAGCCATCAAAGTGATTTTCCTAAAGCACTGCTCTAACCTCCCTAAGCCCCATACTCAAGAAAATCTAGAGGCTTCCTATTGCCTCCAGGTTCAAATACAAAATTCTCTTATTGGCATTCAAAACCATTCATAAACATCCCCCCTCTCTACCTTGCATTTCAGTCTTTTTATACCTTAAACTCCCTAAAAAACTCTTTTGTTTCAGTAACATTGGCCTACTTGCTGCTATTCTTCAGACAAGACATTCCATCTCATAGCTCTGGATATTTTCCCTGGTTTCCCCCCATCCCTACTCATTTGCCTGGCTCAAATGCCTACTCGTTTGCATGGCTTCCTTCAAGTGTCTATTAAAATCTCATCTTCTACAGGAAGTCTTTCCCAGTCCCTCTAAATTTGAATGTGCTTTCTGTATTATTTACAGTTTATCTTGAATATAACTTGTCTGTATGTATTTGTTTGCAAATTAGACTGTGAAGTCCTCAAGGTCAGGAACTGTCTTTTCCCTTTCTTTTTTGATATCCTTAGCATTTAATATCATGCCTGGCTCATAGTACGTACTTAATAAATGATTATTGACTAACTGAGAGAGGTGGGGCCCTGTCTGTTCCAAGGGAAAGACAATCCAGAGTAAGGAGAGGTTCCTGGCCCTTTACTATGTACCAAGCAAGGAGGAAATTCAAAAGCAAACAACAGCTCTGTGGCTTGGACCTGGATGTGGAGCTTAGGTCTAAGTTCCAGTTTCCATCCCTTTCTGAAGCTTATAGCAGAATGAACAGGACAAGAATCCCAGACCAAAGAGGAACCTGCACAACTGTCCTTCTGCACCAGCTGAGCTTTCTGTCTGCTCATAGTGGCTGAATCAAACAGCAGGCTACTAGAACTCCAGTTGGGGCAAGCCTACAGTCCCAGCGCTCAGACTAAAACTCACGTCAGAAATACAACTCTCCCCTGGACCAGACAACTATGGAAGCACTAACAGTTTTCGGGGCTGCAGCCTGAGATGTCCCTGAAATCCTTAACAATAGTACAATATTTGAAAAGCACTTAGCACAGTGCCTGGCACATAGTAGGTGATACATAAATTCTTATTCCTTTCCTCCTTTCCTGGTACCCCTAGAAAGCAGCAGTAGGGACAGCCCAAACATTCCCTTGAGAAGTGTAAATATCCTAGCCCTAACATAAAGTCCATAATTAGGAAGAAGTCTTGGAATTATGAGCAAACAAACAAAAAAGAAAGCTATCATGGCAATAGGGACACTCAAACCACTAGCCCAGAAGAAGAGAATGAGTCCAAAAAAGCTTTGAGCAAAGCCCCAATGAAAAACAGTTTGCACACAAATTGAGCTAGAATTTCTGGAAAGGAGAAAGGAAAGGGGTTGTTTTTTTGTTTGTTTTTTTTAAGAGTGAAAAATGTCTTTAGAAATTAAATGAGAGGGGGTGGCTAGGTGGCGCAGTTAGTAAAGCGCCAGCCCCAGAGTCAGGAGGACCCAAGTTCGGTTCTGGCCTTAGACATTTAACACACACACACACACACAAAAACTAGCCATGTAACCTTGGACAAGTTACTTAACCCCATTTGCACTCCAAAAGGCAAAAAAAAAAAAAAGAAATTAAATGAAAACTCTACAGCAAAAAACATTGGAAAGAAAAGTGAATTATGAAAAAAAGAATTGCAAAGGGAAATAACAACTTGGCACAAATAAGTTTGGAATGATAAGTTGGATCAAGATTTCGCAGGACTTAAAAACTAAACAGAGGCATTTTTGTTTGATCATAGACACATGAGAAAACCATTGGAATTTTTGAGCTAGAAAGGGGTATTGTGAGCTCCACACAGCAGTATGGTGAATTGATTGGAGTGGGGAGAGGCTTGGGTAGGAAGATTAGTTAAGAGACTAATACAACAATCTAAGCAAGACATGAGCGTGTTGGATACAGTCCTGGACCTGGAGTTAGGAAGACCTGAATTCAAATTCAGCCTCCCACATTTACTATATGTGTGATCCTGAGTAAGTCATTTAACCTTTCACTGCCTCAGTTGTTTCATTTCTAAAATAGGATATTAACAGCACCTACCTACCATGGTGGTTGTGAGGATAAAATGAGACACTATTTTTAAAGCAGCTCCAAATCTTTAAAACACTGTATTAATACTAGGTGTTATTGTTATTATTATTATCATGTGATTAACCAGAATTCAAGTGGTATCTTTATGAGTAGAGAGAAAGGGAACACATGAGAGGTGCTGTGAATATAGAAATAGCAAGATTGGGCAACTGATTGAATATGTGAGGTGAGGAAGGTTGAGGAGGCCTCGAAATTACTGAGGTTATGAACCTGAAACACTCCATCAGTCAGCAAATTTTCCTCTATTGAGATATAGTAAAATAAAATTTTCCATTCAAATCATAGAAACTGTAGTACATGAATCCCTCTGCCCCCACCCCTCTGGGTCATTCTACTTTTCTCTAGCAGTATGGCACATTGTCATGGGGATGAACACATGTGTATATGTATATATGCAGATATTTTATATACAAAATACATAAGTATATATTTTATATACAAATGTATATATTTATATACGAGGTAGTAGTCAGGAAGACTCATCTTCCTGAGTTCAGATCTGGCTTCAGACACTTATTAGCTATGTGACCCTGGGCAAGTCAGTTAACCCTTGTTTGCCTCAGTTTCCTCATCTGTAAAATGAGTTGGAGAAATAAATGGTAAACCACTCCAGTATCTTTGTCAAGAAACCCCCAAATGGAGTCACAGAGAGTTGGACACAATCAAAAGCAACTGAACAGCAACAAAAGTGTTGGTAGAGAGGGCACTAGGATGACCAAGAAAGGCTTCAGGTGGATGGTGCTGATTGAGCTGAATCTTGAAGTAAATCAAGGAGATTCCAAGAGGAAGAAATGAGAGGGGAGAGTATTCCAGGTGTGGGGACAGCCAGTGCAAAGGGAGACAGATGATGGTGCCTCATGTGTGAGAGGCAAGTATGCCAGAATGACTGGACAAAAGAACGCATGACAAGGAACAATGTGTAAGATTAGATAATTAGGAAAATCAGGAAAACTTTAAATGACAAAAGAGTTTATATTTTATCCAGGAAGCAAAAAGAAGCCACAGGAGTTTACTTAGTAGGGAGTAGAGTAGAGACATTGAGCAGCTGGGTAAGGCAGTGGGTAGAGCACTGGGCTTGGAATTGGGAAGACTCATCTTCATGAGTTCAAATCTGACCTCAGATGCTTATTTGCTGTGTGACTCTGGGCAAGTCACTTGACCCTGTTTGCCTTAGTTTCCTCACCTGTAAAATGAGCTGGAGAAGGAAATGGCAAAAACCACTCCATTATCTTTGCCAAGAAAACCCCCAATGGGATCACAAAGAGTTGAATATGACTGAAAATGCCTGAATGACAATATAAAGCTAGGAGTTGGTGGAGGAGAGGAAAATGTTAAAATGTGCCAAACTGCTGAGAGAAAAATAGAATGACTCAGGAGTGGGTGAGAGTGGGTTGGGGTTCATATACTATAGTTACTATGATTTGAATAGAAAATTTTATTTTACTGTACCTCAAAAGAGGAAAGTTTGCTGACTGAAGTAGATTAAGGAAAAGTCTGAAATGACAGTGACAAGCAGTGAGTATTCAACTTCTCCATGATTACTGTGTTGGAGGATGGCAAGAGAAGGTATAGTCAGTGCCGGAAAAGATAGCTAGCAATCTTTAGTCATAGGAGAGCCAGGTCTCAGTGACAGCCAGTAGAAAAGGCCAATGGTGAAATGTAGGAGGGGAATGAGAAAGGGAGAAGGGGGGGAGGGGGTCAAGAAAGCCAGAGGACATAGTAAAAGGGGTGGGTAGGGTTCCTCTTACTTCCTAATTGTAATTGTATAACAATATCCTATTATGTTAATACACCATAATTTATTTTTAATTTATATTTATTTTTATTTTCATTTTATTGTACATTTAGGTTGATTCCAGCTTTTTTTTATAAGCTCAAATAATACTGCTATACATCTCTGTGAACAGATAACTCTTTTTTCCTTTCTGATAACTCTTTTAAAGGGTGTGAATATTTTTGTAACTTTTGCAGAGGACTGACAGATTGGATATCACCAGTTTGCAATTCTCCCAGCAATGAGTGAGTGTCTCTATTTCTTCTATCTCTATTCAGTTTCATGTTATTAGATACAGGCCATCATTCTGTCCCTTTTTAAATTCTTTTTTAGATCTTGTCAGCCAATGTATCATTCCCAACTTTATGTCATTTGAAAATTTGATTAAGTATTTCAATATCTTGATCATATCTCTTATTTTGAACAGAATAGGACAAAGGGAAATGCCCAGAATATTCTATAAAAGACCTCTCTCTATATTGGCATTGTTTCATTAAATCTGTTTTTTGGGTCTGATAATTCAAACAGTTCTTCATCTAATTATATTGTCATCTAGCAAACATTTCTCCAGTTGTCTAAACAAGGCAGACAAGACACTTTGTAAAATGTCTTATTGAAATACAAGTTTACTATTTCTACAACTTCTTAATATTATTTAAAAAGGAAATGTAATATAGTATCATCTATTTTTAATAAACTTTTTTCTTGCTTTTAATGATTACCACTACCCTAAGTATTTGCTAACAATACCTTTAATAATATATTGTACTATTTTCCCTTGAGTACTAGACTAATTTTTCTAATGTTAGATTTGATCACTTCAGTCTCCTGCTTTTCTAAGCCACTTTTAGTGGCTCCTCATTGCTTAGTCAGAGGAGAGCTGTTTAAATAGAGTTCAAATTTCCATGGCTTCAATTGTTATTTCTATGAATAGTTACTCACAGTATAGACATTCAACCCTAAATTCTTCTTAAACCTCTCCTCTTAGATTTAACACTGCTCTCTCATATTCAGCATGCCTAAAATTATTTATCCTTCCAAACCTGTTCCTCTACCTAATTTTTATTCCAGTTTACCTATGCTTAAAGCCTTGAAGTTATCTGTCTCTCCTCTCTGTCTACTGCCTCATATCCAATCAGTTTCCAAGTCCCATTGGTTCAACCTCCACATTGTCTCTTTAATCTGTCCCTTTCTTTCTGCTCCCCTCCTTATTCATCTTTGCTACTGGACAATTGCAATAACCTCCTAATCAGTTTAACTATCATCTTGTTAAAAACAGATTCTAAAAATTCACCTCTTCCAATAGCTCTTCTATACACCATGCTACGTTAGTAATTCTGATTTTTAAAAAATCTGGTCATGTCACAGACATGTAAATTTCCTCATTATCTATTGTATAAAATCTAAACTGTTCAGCCTAACAGTCAAGGTTTTCAACATTCTGACCTCAGCCTACCTCATACTTTGAATGCCTTTCTTCATCAAGTTTATGTACTCTCTTCTTTTCTATTAACATAATCCTTAGCTTTTCTGCCTCTATCTTTAGCTCAGAACTTGTCAGTGTAAAAGATGCTTCAGATAGTTGTTGGGTTTTTTGTTCCCAGTGATTGTAGCTTTTTGTTGAGTACTGTATAGTGGGGAAGTTGGAGGAGGGCTATGAGCAAAAGCGAAAGCAGATGCCTCCTTCAACCCTGCATCTTCAAATAGCAACTTTGCATAATGGTAGACCCACTGTACCAGGCAGATTTTTCTGAGCAGGGTCTGTCTCCCCTTAAAGATGGTCCACTCTAGGCTCAGGTATGTTGATGATATATATATATTTTTTTAAATGAGCAATTGGGGTTAAGTAACTTGCTCAAGGTTACACAGCCAGTTATTTCTGGGTGTGGTGCTAAGTGTCAGAGCCCAGATTCGATCCCCAGGTCATCCCGACACTGGAGCCAGTGGTCTTACTCGCTGAGCCACCTGGCCGCCCCATGTTGATGATATTTTAATTGCTGTGTTTGCCACCAGCTCAGTTGTGCTCACCAGACTAGTTGGCTGGGGTTTCCAAGACAGGGTGCCTACCTGACAGTAGCATATAGAAGACAGAGAAGAGGGAAAGATTTTCTGGAGGAGTGGATGGCCACTCAAAGGAGTCAGCTGGGCTGCTCGGAGTGAGGCATTGCATTAAGGTCCAATGGTGTCTCTCCTTTATCTTATGTAGGAAGGCAGGGTTGGGACCTAGCTAAGGACTCTTGGTGTGAACTAAAGGAAGCCAGAAAATTTTGGTTGCAGAAATTTTTTTTTCCTAGTCATGCCTTAAGTAGGCTTAGGTCAATGGTTTATTCCCCAGGGGCAGACTAAACTGGGAGTAGGAAACAAGTTGGGGGTAGGAAGGGTCATTGGGACTGCTCTTCAAGGATTTCTTCTCTCTTTGTTTTAAGGCAATCTGCCCCTTTTTTCATGCTCAATGAGGCCTCTAGCTAGCATTATGAGAAAGTAGAGGATGATAGGGATACAAGTATAGCTATATTGGGAGAAAATAGGGAGATAGAGGTATTCTTAGACACTGACAGAGAATTATAAAAGAATTAAAAAAGGAGAGGACCTTGACATTTTTACTTTCCTTGGGGTCCACCTGGTCCCACTCTTCCATCCCTGGGCACAGAAAGGTGTGTGTGTGTTTAAAGTAGATCTAGTCCCCAGGTTTTCTGAATATAGCTGTGGAAATATTTCACTGGAGTGAGAGTACTTCCCTTTGGAATGCCAAAAACTCAATTGCTGTGTTTGCCCTCCAGCTCAGTTGTGCTCACCAGACTAGTTTCTGGGGTTTCTGAGCTGGTCAGAGACGGAGAGTGGGGAGTAATACCAGCTTCTAGCCATTTGCCATATCTTTGCTCAGTTGAGACCCTGAGGTTAAATAGGCATAAATAACTAGTCTACTCCCTTCTCCTCTGGGCCCAGACCTGGCTTGCCAGATTAGTAAAATTCTGGTCCTGGGGGGCAGCTAATTCTTTGTAACCACTCAGTGAGTAACCACTGTGTATACAGGAAAGTCCCCATCCTTATAGTGTGCTGCCTCATCTTCTATGTGCCCAATTCAAATTGGAAGAGATCCTTCCCCTCTCCTGACTGTCCAGCCTTGGTCCTGACTGGGGTATTATTGCCCAGATGTGGATTGCTTGGAAAGTGTAGACTCTCTTTGCTGTGTTGATACAGGCTCCAGCTAATAAAGTCAACACTTGTGCCCTGTCACCCTTATATTTCTCTTGAGGGTTTCTTAGTGGGACTGGAGGGAAGTATTTAGGGTACTCTTAAAGAGATGTTAGCAATCTCATACCAAGAGGGTGATGCGGTTTTTATCCCTCAAGTCTAGAGTTGTACCAGTAATAGCAGCAGCAAGTATGCCCATGTCTGTGCAGTACTTAGCCAGAGTAAGGCAAGTCTGTGTTCTGCTGCAGGGGAGCATTGCCTTTGGCAGATCTGCATGTGATCTTGAGTATGGCAAAGGAGCTGTGGCAGTGAACAGTGGGTGAACCAATGGAGTCCTAGACTCTTGATGACTATGAAAAGGAATCAGATTCTTCCCAGGAGAAGAATAGCTCTCTTGGACCAACCTCAGGTACTCAAGGCACAGGTCTCACACAACAATATACCACCTTACTTAACCTCACATAGTAAACTACAGTAGAATAGAGAAGTATAAGCAAGGGAAAAACTCTGCCAGCATGGAGTGGAACCTTCCCAGTTCACTAAGCCAACTCTGAAATCTCTTCCAGAAGCCTCTTGTGTTTTCTGCTGGCATCACACGTCATCTTGTCTTCAGCTTAGGACTTGAGTGAGAGAGTAAAGAACCATAAGATTAAAACCACTTACTTTTACTGATTACAGTTTTTAATGAGTGCTGCTCAGTGGTGGATTTGGAGGAATGGTGAGAGAGAAAGCAAAAGGGGGTGAAATAAGCAGGGGCTTGATTTGTCAGAGGCACAGAGGAGGTGGAAGAGAGGAGGGGATTTTCTGGAGGACCCGGATGGTTGCTCACAAGGGTCTGGTGATCTGCAATAGGGAAAGCCCTGCACAAAGATCTAGGGAACCTCTCTTTATACAAGGCGGGGGGGCGGGGAGGGGGAAGGGGAAGAGTGGTACAGACATCACTGGCAATTCCTAACATGAAATAAGGGAAGCCTGTGAATTTTGGCTGTGGGAACTTTTTGCCTGGTCATGATTCAAGTAAGCTTGAAGTAGAAGGTGATTTGTTTTTTCTTTTTTGTTCATCCATTACTATGGGAGAGAGAGGTGTCCCAGAGGCACAGTGGACTGTTGGGCCACTGGGACCAATCTATAGGGATGTCTTCTGTCTTCCTCATAAGGCAAACTGCCTTTTTTCTATGCTGTTCTCTAAGATTAGAATGCTCAAAGTTCCAATCTATTCTGATTTCTAATTATTGAAATCCTACCAATTCTTCAAGCTCCAATTTAAATACTACTTGTTCCAAGAAACCTTCTTTGTATTGATAATAGCATTCATTCATACCTCCTATTCTCTTATGTAGCATAGTTGTTTATACATGTGTCTTATCTTTCCTATCAGACTGTGATCTCCTAAAAGAAAGAACCATGTCTTATTCATCCTTGTATCTCTTCTAGTACCTTTTTATTTCATAGGGGAATTAATAAATTTTTGTAAAGTTTTTGAACAAGTGAGGAGTAGCACAAGCATTTAAAACTAATTAGAACTTTAATTTTAAGAGACCAATTAATTATTATTCATTTATTAAGTGCCTACCATATGCCAGGCACTGTGCTCAGGACTGATGATACAAAGACAAAAATGAAACAGTCCCAGATCTCTGAGAGCCTACATTTTACAAGTAATAACAATAATAATATTGAACATTTATATAGCAGTGACAGGAGCTGTGCTAAGTGCTTTACAGTTATTATCTAAGCGCTTTACCATTATTGCCTCATCTGATCCTACAACAATTCTGGGAGGGAGGTGCCATTATTATCCCCATTTTATACATGAGGAAAGAGACAGAGATTGAGCAACTTGCTCAAGGTCACACAGCTGCTAAGTGTCCGAGGCCTACTTTGAACTCAGATCTTTCTGACTCTGGGCCCAGCACTCTATCCACTGTACCACCTAGCTGCCATGACAGCAATATTGTGTGTTTGTATGGTGACTCAATAATTGACAATAGATTTTCTGGATGCATTATTGATAATTCATTTAGCTTACATCACGCTTAAGGTTTTGCTGTGTGTGTGTGTGTGTGTGTGTGTGTGTGTGTGTGTATGTGTTCAAAAGGAAAAGAGCTTTAATCTGTTTCCTAATTTTGAGCAAAAGAGTTTGGAATATTAAAATTGTTATACTTGTTGTAATATAAAGAACAATGAAAACACATAATTTGTGGTTATCCTTTATTAACCCTCTCCTTTCCACCCAACTTTTTTTTGTTTTATAACCATAAATCTGTACTTAACTGGTATGGAAGTGGAGTCTTCTTTGTTTATCTAGAATCTATGTTAATTCTTGTCTGTACAACTGTCTTGAATTTTTTTTTTTAATTTTGCTTTGTTCATTGACCAGCATAATTGGCCCACCTTCCCAGGTTTCTTATGTAGCTTTTTTTTTCCTAATCTGACAGGTTTACCCATCATCAGAATACTATATCCCTCAAGAGGAGTTTAATTCTTTCTAGCAGGCATGGTATACGCAGAAAGCTGATCAAACAGCTTGGGGAGCACAAGCGAGTCTATCAGTGCAATATTTGTAGCAAAATATTTCAGAATAGCAGCAACCTCAGTAGACACATCCGTTCTCATGGTGAGTTTATGTTTCACACAATCCCAAATTACTAATCTTCACACAATTCAACATATTGAAAAAAAGCATCCAAGTGATATTAATGTGTTGCTCTTTCTCATGCTTCTTTTTAATGAATTGTTCTACATGACATTTTTATGGCTGCTGCAGGTATTTGGAGAGTGCATTTCTCTAAATGTTAAGATACGTCTAAGGTCAAGAGTATGGGTGGGGAGAGAGAGAAGATAACCCAGTATTTAGAAGGATTTCCAAATCCTTTTTCCAGTGATCTGTATGCTGCTTGAATCATTTATTTCTATGTCTAAACTGGCAAAACTTTTTTTTATAATGTTGGTCGAATCCTCAGGTGATAAGCTGTTTAAATGTGAAGAATGTGCAAAATTGTTTAGCCGAAAAGAAAGCCTAAAGCAGCATGTTTCATATAAGCACAGCAGAAATGAGGTAAGTTGAAAACACTTAGGTAAATGATTCTGAAATAATAAATAAATAAAACAATAAAGGATGAAGCAATTGGGTAGAATAGGAAGTTTGGAAAATAAGATCAAAAAAGCTTAATATTATTGAATTAATTGATCTTATTTACTTAAAAGTACTATGTTCTTTTTAGGGTTATTTCATGGACAGGAGTGAAAATTTCTTTGTTTCCAAGTAATATTGCATTTGAGAGGAAAATAGAAGATGAAAAAAATGAGGAAAAATGTCATTAAATATAGAAAAACATGGAATACAAAAGCAGTTGATATTTGTTTCAAAGATGCACTAATAGCAATTAAACAAATACTTGAATGTGTATTATGTACCAGTGTTAGGAACTGTATTAGGCACTCTGTGAGTTTGACATCTCTACTCTAGAGGATATAAAATTAATTAGATATGATCCCTGTCTTTTATTAATAGAAATTAGTATTTAAGTAATTCTAATTAAACATAAAATATGAAATCTTAGTGCTTCCATATAATATGGGAGCTTAGTGCTATGGGAGCTCTTCATAGAAGAAATGACATTAGGCTTCATAGAGGAGTGATTAAGGAATTGAGAGGAAAAGTTACATCAGGTAGAGGAAATAGCATAAGGAGAAATACAGATATTGGAAAGTAAAGTGATGATAAGTCCAATTTAGTTGATAGGATATAGTAAGCAAAGTATTGAATGATATGGTTGGGAAAATACGTTAAGGCCAAATTAGTTGAATAGCTATATTGAGTGAAATGGACACTTACATGCCCAATCAAAGATTTGTTTTTGAAAAGTATAAACCATTGCTAATTCTCCATTTTTATTAATATTTTTTAAATTTTACTGACTATGTTTTCTATTTGAAAATAGATTGATAGTGAATACAGATATAGGTGTACAACTTGTGAGAAGTCCTTTCGAATAGAGAGTGCACTGGAATTTCACAATTGTAGAACAGGTAAGAACAACTTTATTCAGTGGTGTGCAAATTAGCTGGCAAAAATAGAAATAAACATATAATAGACTTTACACCTTTTCACACCTATAATTTGTTTCTGAAAGTAATTATCTTAGGGGCGGCCAGGTAGCCCAGCGAGTAAGAGCACCGGCTCCAGTGTTGAGAAGACCTGGAGATCGAATCCCGGGCTCAGACACTTAGCACCCACCCGGAAACACCTGGCCGTGTAACCTTGAGCAAGTTACTTAACCCAAATTGCTTAGGGGTGGCCAGGTGGCTCAGCGAGTAAGAGCACCGGCTCCAGAGTCGGGATGACCTGGATCAAATCCGGGCTCAGATACTCAGCACCACACCCAGAAATAACTGGCCGTGTAACCTTGAGCAAGTTACTTAACCCTGATTGCTTAATAATAAAAAAAAATAAAAAATAAAAAAATAAAATAAAAGTAATTATCTTTTTACTACAATCACTTATTTCACATGGATTCACAATATCTTAACATATATAGTTTAATTTTTCATTATGAAACCACACTTTAATTGCATTGGATATTAAATGTACATTTGGAGAGTCTATTTTTCCAAGTCTACTCTTGATTAAAGTTTCCAGGCCATTGAAACATGTTTATCTCAATCTCTTGGATAAATGTCAGCTTTTCATAATATGTACCATGGTGCAAAGACATATTGTAATATTCCAACTCCCACTGGAAATTTCTGTATTTCTTAGGTATAATGGACCTAACTAAAATGGATCTAATTATAGATATAATTGGACTTTTAGGCAAGCCTTGTCCTTGACACATTATCAGCCATATGACCCTCAGCAAATCATGCAGAACTCTCAGTTCCCTAAGTGGTTTCTAAAACTATAAATTGAGGAATGCTTGCTAATCTTCACTGGTAGAAAAGTCCCACATTGGGAGTTCTTATATCAATTAAATTACAGCTCTATTTAAAAACATACACACTAACACAACTAGCTATGTGGCCCTCACAAAAGTCATTTAACTATTCTGAGCCTGAATCCTTTCTTCATGTGCAAAATGAAGCTAATTAGACTCCAAGATTTGCTTTGATATAAGAAGAGGAAATAAATGGCATTTAAATAGTACTTTAAAGTGTTTTAAACACTTTGTAAACATTTGAGCCTCTAATAACTTTTAAAGAAATTATTATATCCATTCTGGAACCTAGGAAACTGGGACTCACTCAAGTGATTTGCCCATAGTTATACAGTCAGGAAGTGACAACCAGCGGTAGAATTCAGAGTCTTCCAGATTCCAAGTACATCACCTTAGCTGATATGTTAAGTATGGAGATCCCATAGTCAGATTTTTTTTAATTAAATTTCATTTGTTTCAGTTAATGAAAATCTTTTTTCTTCCTTCCCTTCCATTCATTGGGTAAAAAACACCTTATTAGGGAAACCAGAAGCTGGGAGAAAGCTGATCCCTGAGAAAGAGAAATAACCAATAGGACAAAACTTAAGACATCTAGAAAATGACACCATGCTGGTAGTCATGAAGTCAGAGTAATACTTGAAACTTTCAGGCTCTCTCACTGGTCAGTAAGTCTAACTCAGGATGTACAGAAAGTAGGTAATCTTAAAAGAGATCTAGAAAAAGAGGATGACAAGGTAGACAGTTATTCAGAATAACTCCAATCTACAAAAGTCTTACAGATATAATTGAATGAATAAAAAAACTGGGATTAGAGAACCTTTCCATCCTTTCCTGAAAATTGTTCCTTCGGTCATCCCTACTTTCTAATCTTTAATTTTTCCCTATTTACTGGTGAATTTCCTGCTTCTTACAAACATGGTCATGTTAACCCCATCTTTAAAAAAACAATTCACAAGACCTTGCTATACCCTTAAACTATTATCCTATTTCTCTTCTCCCTTTCTCAGCTGAAGTCCTAGGAAAAAAAGTCTCTCTATACTCATTTTTTCCACTTCTTTCATTCTTCAACCCTTAGCAATCAAGCTTCTGAATTCATCAGTCAACTAAAGCTGCTCTTTCCAAAGTTAACAGTCCTTATATAAAATCCTATATCAGTTCTTATGCCTCTTTATCTCTCCTTTGGATTTGAATAATGGCCATTCTCTATTCCTGCATATTCTCTCTTATTTGTGTTTTTGTGACTCCACTCTCTGCCAGTCCTCCAGTGTGTCAAGCTGTTCATTTCAGGTCTCCTGTATCCTTTGCTGGTTCATCGTCTACAGCACACCCACTAACTATAGATGTACCCAGAGGTTTTGTTTCTGACCCTCTTCCCTCTACACTCTCTCTTGGTTATTTCATCACCTTGCACAGCTTTAATCACCACTATGC
Source organism: Petaurus breviceps papuanus (assembly GCF_028583685.1). Lineage (NCBI taxonomy): Eukaryota > Metazoa > Chordata > Mammalia > Diprotodontia > Petauridae > Petaurus > Petaurus breviceps. The sequence goes on along the minus strand of NW_027187374.1, from coordinate 4,464,819 downwards.
TTATAGTTCCCAGATGATCAAATTCTAGTTCCTTTCTTGAGCTTTAGTTCTATCTCATCAGTTGCCTACTAGAAATTTCAAACCAGATATTCTATAGAATCTCACACATAACATGTCCAAAACAGAGCTCATTATCTTTCACCCCAAGCCCATCCATCTTCTGAGCTAAAGTGTTTCTGTTCAAGGCACCATCATTGTTCTAGTTTTGCAATGTCATCGTGGTCCTCAATTCTTCATTTCCCCTTATTCCATATATCTAAACCAGGGGTGGGCCTCTGTCTTCTCAGGTGTGGCCCTTTGACTGAATCCAAACTTCACAGAACAAATCCACTTAATAAAAGGATTTGTTCTGTAAAACTTGAACTCTTGTCAAAAGGCTGCACCCAAGGACCTAGAAAGCCACATGTGGCCTCGAGACTGCAGGTTCCCCACCCTGAAAACAGTTGCCAAATAGAATAACTTTTGTCTCTGCATCAGCTTTTATTATCCATTCTCTTCTTACTATTCGCACAGTCATTAACCTAGTTCAGGCCCTCATCACCTCTATCACGATATGCTTTTTCTTTTTGTTAAACTGGTGTGCTTGACTATCCCACATCAATCCAATTCATTCTCTGTACACCTGCCAAAGTGTTTTTCCTTAACTGTAGGTCTGATTATTTTACTTTCCTACTCATTAAACTCCCTGTTGTCTCCAGGAAAGGCATTTAACATACATATCTTTACATGTGGCCCACAACACTCCTGAGTGCTGCCCAAACCAGATTAAAATATTATGGGGAAATATTTTTTTGGTTGTTTTTTGCCTTTTGGAGGGCATTTGGGGTTAAGTAACTTGCCCAAGGTTACACGGCTAGTTTTTTGTGTGGGTGTTAAGTGTCTGAGGCCAGAACCGAACTCGGATCCTCCAGGGCTGGCGCTTTATTCACTGCACCACCTAGCTGCCCCCAGGGAAATATTTTTTTTAAGAGAAAATAAAACATAGATACTGTTGCCTATTAAAACTAAGTTAACATATATGACCTGCAGGGATCCTTATGTACAATGTGATGACCCTCATTTCTATTTTAGTTTGCCTCCAGGATCAAAAATAGCTCTTGTATAGCTTTTAAAACCCTTCACAACATATCTCAGTCTACCATTCCTGCCTCATTATTCCTTCTTTTACTCCCTGGTCTACATAAACTGACTCCTTATTGTTTCTTTCATATGACGCTCAATCCTCCATCTCCATGCCTTTTCAGTGAGTATCCCCCATACCTGGAATCCTCTCCCTCCTTACTTCTGCTTCTTCAAATCCCTTATTTCCTCCAAGACTTATCTCAAATATTACCCTTTACTTAATACCTTTTCTCATCACCTCCCCCAACACTACACTTACTCATATCCTATCCTGAAACTACATTGTATTTATAATGTATAGAATTGTGTAAGAATATATACATATACTTAATATTACAAAAGCTGCATTTTTAAAGTCAAAATTAACTGAATTATAAAAAGTAGGTAAAGAAAAAATATTGGTAGATTTCAGTACCCAATTTTTAGAAATTAGTCAACTTTTTAAAACGAGAAAGTTTTGAAATTGAACAGAATTTGGGAAAATTGTATTTGATAAATATATGGAGGAAATTGCATTTATTAGAGAATTTACTTTTTAATCAATTATATGTTGAATATTTACAAAAAATTGATCATGTTACGGCATAAAGAATATGCAGAAAAGAAGATTGCTTTTACAGACCATAGCACAATTAGAATAGTAATTTGTAACAAAAACATAATCAAAATATGCAGACCGAAGTGCAGACTCAAAATTATATGCTTAAGAATGATTTGTCAAAAGTCAAATTATGTAAATAATTAAAATTATATTAAAGATAATAATTTAGTACATTAAAAATGATGGAATTGATTTCAAGCAATTCTTAGTTGGCAAATTTATGCCTCTGTGGCAAGGTTAAGGGAAGAGAGGTAGACGTCAAGGCTGCTTATTATGTTACCATTATTATATGACTTAGTCCTAGGAGTCATAGGATGAGTTTTGTAACAGAATACTATAGAACTATATATCTACCCATAAGCTAGTTGTACAAGCTATTAGAAAAATAAAAACATAGAGAAAAATGAGACTGACATTTCAATTTCTGGAGAATACATTTTTATCTAGAAAGCCTAAAAGAAACAACAAAATCATTAAATCATATGAACAACTTCTACAGGATAGATGATATATCCACAAAAATCATCAGCCCTGGGGCGGGTAGGTGGCGGAGTGAATAGAGCACCAGCCCTGGAGTCAGGAGGACCTGAGTTCAAATCCGGCCTCAGACACTTAACACAATACTAGATCTCTTCTGGTGTACTGGCTGCTTCTCTACTACCTATAAACATGCCCATATCTCTCCCATCCTTAAAATGCCCTCACGTGAGCCTTCCATCTTTGCTAGCTACAGCCCTGTGTCTCTTCTCCTTTTTCTGGCTCAAACAGCTAGAGAAGGCTATTTACAATCAATGATTCTACTTCTTTTCCTTTCATTCCCCTCTTAACTCTCTGCAGTTTGACTTCCAACCTCATCACCCAACTGAAGCTGCTGTCTCCAAGGTTCCCAGGAGTGACCAGATCTAGTGACCCCTTTCTCAGTCCTCATCCTTTTTGACCTTTCTGCAGCCTTTGACACTATTGATCACTCTCTGCTACTTGATAATCTTTTTTTCTCTCTGTTTTCTTGTTGCTACCCTCTCCAGGTTCTCCTCCTGCTTGTCTGACTGTTCCTTCTCAGTCCCTTTTTGTTATATCTTTACCCAGGTTACACCTATTACACCAGAGGGTGTTCCTTAAGACTTTGTCCTAAGTCCTCTTTGCTACTTCATTGGTGATGTTATGACCTCCTACTGTGTCAGCTGTCATCTCTGTGCAAATGATTCTCATACTTATTTGTCCACCTCTAACCTCTCTCCTGATCTCTCATCTTTCCTTTCCAGATGCCTGTTGGACATTTCAAACTAGATGCTCCTTGAACATGTTAAAATCAACATATCAGAAATGGAACTCCTCTTTTCCCCCTAAACTCTCCCTTCATCCACACTTCCCTATTACTGTCAAAGGTACCACCATCCTCCCAGTCACCCAGGCTCACAACCTCCTGTCTTTCATCCTCACCTCCTTACTCTCTCTTACCACCCCTCCTTCCAATCTGTTACCAAAATCTGCCGATTTTACTTTCTTACCATTTCTTCAGTCTATCTCTTCTAACACCGCTGTCACCCTCGGTTCAGGCACTCATCCTATACTGTTGTTTATACTATTGCAAGCTTACTGCCATAGTCATGCCAGTTCGTCTCCCTGCCATGTCTCTCCACACTATTTTCCATCCTCCACTCAGCTATCAAACTGATCTTCATAAAGCATAAGTTCGATCATGTCACCCCTACTATTAATTCAATTCCAGTGGCTCCCATTTGCCTCCAGGATCAAATAAAAAATCACATTTGGCTTTTAAAGTCCTCTATAACCTGGCCTCTTTCTGGTCTTCTTACTCCTTATACTCCACCGCATACTATGCAATTGAGTGACACTTGCCCCCTGACCCTTGAGGGAGCTCTTAGCTCCTAATGCCTTCAGAGCCTTGCAAGCAAGCTCCATGTGTCTCTGGCCTTTTTTTGGTCACATAAAAGCCTACCAGCCTACAGTGGTGCTGGCTTTGCGAGCTGGCCCCCTTTCTTACTGCCTGTGGGCTTTTGGAGGACTTTCTTTGCACTTCTAAAGTGGAAAGCAAATTTAGTATTATTTTCCTCATTGTATTTCTTGATCATTATTTGGTCTAATCCACATTTCAAGTTTTTGTTGGAACAGCTATGTGGGACTTGAAGCAAACATTTTGGCCAGAAGTCCAACCTATAATTTTCAAACTATTTTCTTCACTTTTTTTTAAATTAGGGAAGCATTTCTTCTTCAGTCCTTTAGGACTCATTTCATTCTCTACAGTCTCAGGAATCCCTGGCAGTGACTTAGTAGTCAGATCTGCAATTATTACAGCAATAAATAATTATTATTCTCACAACAAAGGAAGCAAATAACAATCAGGAAAAAAGGTATTACTTTGTTAAAATAAATATATACATCTTTTCAGATAATTGAAAGTATTTGCCTTAGTGTAGTGCTAAGTGCTAGAAAAATAAATACAGAGAGTCCCTGCCCTGTAGAGGCTTACATTTTTATGGGCAAGGTGGGTGTGTGGAGGATAATGTGTAAAGGGAGTGGTGATTAGGGAAGTATATTTTGGTCTGGGAAATCACTGTGATGGTGAGAAGACTTGCTTGTCAGTCTATTGACACTACGCCCTTTCCTGAAGCTGTGGAAGTGTTTATTTGATTATCTTCTCAGAACAAGAGGTAGAAAAGGTAGTGGTGGTTGCTAGATGATGTATCTTGCAAGAAGGTGGCTGGTGAGGCATGGTTTTGGAGCCCACTAGATAATCTTGAACTGTTGCCAATCAGGACTGCACAGCTGTAGCAGCAAGCACCCCAGCGTCCCCTTTTGTAGCAGCAAGCACCCCAAGCGTCCCCAGGGTTGCTGCCAACACAGGTTCTTAGGTCTGCTTTGCTAAAGGAAAGCAACTCAAAATGGATTAACAAGCTTACTTTAATCAGTCAAATATATATCGTTTACCTAGTTCAGGGGAAAAAGGTCAGCACCCTGAACTTCAGAATATACAGACAGAATTATCAAGACAGAGAAACAGATCAAGTAGACAGTTTCCAAACTGTCCAACCATTACATCCATACCGAATCAACATCTGGGTTTTTCAAAGCCAGGGGACTCTCAACAACGGCTTCCCAGAGTCTCATCTGATCAAATCACGAAACACTTCTCAAAGTGAGCCCCAAAACAAAGCTACACGTCAGGGTTTATATAGCCTTCTCCTGGCTATAGAATGTAACAACCTTATTGACTCACTGCCTAATCAAAAAGTATCTACTGAAAAACAAGCCTCCCACCCCAGGCTCCAGGTGCACTTTAGCTAGGGGCAGGGAAGATCTTAAAAATTTACATTCCCATTACAACAGCTCTGAAGTGGGAGTTCCTCCTGCAGCAGCGAGCAGTGGTGGTGGTGGCAGTACAGCATGACTGCTTTGTAATGTGGCACAAGGAAAATGGATGGAGAAACGACTTCTTTTTTACTGATCAGGGAAGCAGGGTATCAGGACAGGAGTCACACAGGGTATCAGGACAGGAGTCACAGCAGTGGTAGTGGCAGTGTAGCATGATAGAAAGATGTGGGACTGAAACTTGGTTAGGAGGAGAGTTAATCATTGCTAAGGAACGGGAGTTGCTATCACAGCTCCATTCATTTATAATCCTTTGGGGATTTCTGTTGGTTTCAGTTTGCATGCTCAATTTTTGTATTTTGTTTTCTTTTGCTATTGTGTGTGAGAGGCAGCATGGTAAAGTAGAGGGAGCTCTGACCTTGGAGTCAGGACAGCCTGCTTCAAGTCCAGCATCTGGCACATATTGGCTGAGCAAGTCACTTAATGCCTCAGTGCTCAGGCAAGGTTCTAAAGTTGCAGAATAGTTATTGGCTTGTACTAGTAGACAGAGTTTCCTATCATTCAATCAATCAGTAAACATATATTAAATGCCTACTACATGATAGATCCTAGGGTAACAGGTGTTGGAGATATAGCAAAACAGTCACTGTCCTCAAGGAGCTTACATTCTAAAGTAGGGAAGAAAACATTCAAACAGATATGTGCAAAGCAAGCAGAATAGAGGATAAATAAGAAATAACAGGGAAGGCACTGAAAGTGAGAGGAGCTATTAAAGTTTTCTTGTGGAAGGTGGGATTTCAGTTGGAATTTAAAGCAAACCAGGGAGGTCAGTAGTTGAAGCAGAGGAGGGAGAACATTCCAGGGGTGGAAGACTGCTAGAGAGAATACTCAGAACTGAGAGATGGAGTGTCTTGGAGTGTAAGATGTAAGAAGAATGCAGAGATGGGAGTGGGAGGATAGGTTCTGAAGAGTTTTGAAAGCCAAACAGGGCATTTTGTAATTGATCCTGGAGGTAGTAGGAAGTCACTGGAGTTTATTGAATAGGGGATGACAATCAGATCTGCACTGCAGGAAAATAACTTTAGTGGCCTAATGGAGGATGAATTGTAGTGGGGAGTGACTTGAGGCAGACAGATTCACCAGCAGGCTTTTGCACTTATTTCACTAGGTGTGAGGTGACGTGGGCCTGAACTAGAGTGGTGGCTGTGTCTGGAGAGAAAAGATGTATTCAAGAGATGCTGTAAAGGTGAAATCAACAGGCCTTGGCAACAGCTTAGATATGGGGGGTTGGGAGTAGGGGGTGAAAGATGATAAGGAATCCAGTATGACTCTCAGGTTGTGAGCCTGAGGGCCTGGAAGAATAGTGTTGCCCTCTACAGAGACAGAGAAGGTAATGTTTAGGGGGAAAGATAGTGAGTTCTGTTTTTGGATATAGAGTTTAAGATGTCTAAAAGGCAGTTGGAGATGGGAGATTGGAGGTCAGCAGAGAGCTTGGGTAAGGAAAGGTAGATTTGAGAATCACCAGCATAGAGATAGTGATTAAATCCGTGGGAGCTGATAAGATGACCAAGTGAGGTAACCTCGCATAAAAAGAGCAGAGATGAGAGAACCCCGAGGGACATCTGCAGTTAGAAGGCATGATCTGGAAGAGAATCCAGCAAAGGACATAGGGAAGGAGCACTCAGATAGGAAGGAGGAAAACCAGAAAAGAATAGTGTCCCAAAAACCTGGAGAAGAGACTGTCAAGGAGGAGAGAGTGCTCAAAGGTGGCCAAGGCTGCAGAGAGGTCAAAGAGCATGAGAATTGAGAAAAAGTCATTGGAGTAAGCCCTTAAGAGATCATTAGAAACTTTGGAGAGAGCAGTTTCAGTGAAATGATAAGGTCAAAAGTCAGATTGTAAGAGGTTAAGAAGAGAGAAAGAAAAGAGAAAGTGGAAGCAGCTTTTGTAGATAGCCTTTTCAAGGTGTTTAGCTACAAAGGGCAGAAGAGATAAAGGATGCTAGTTAGTGGAGATGGATCAAGTGAAGGTTTTTTCAGAAAAGGAAAAACATGATGTATGTTTGTAGGCAGTAAGAAATGAATCAGTAGACAAGCAGACATTGAAATAAGTGAAAGAGTAGGGATGACAGAGGGGGCAGTCTGTTGGAGAAGATAGGGTGGAATTTCCAAATTTCCTCGCCAGGGAGCTCCCTAGATCAGGGGTGGGGAACCTGTGGCCTCGAGGCCACATGTGGCCCTCTAGGTCCTTTAGTGCAGCCCTTTGACTGAATCCAAACTTCACAGAACAATTAAAAAAAAATTATTAAGGGGATT